>NC_089869.1:4370675-4970675 GCF_036373705.1 Amia ocellicauda | reverse complement strand
GAAAAATCTGTCCCTTTCTATGCTTTTCTTGGTGCCATACATTAATCCCTTGCCAACCGTGGGTTTCCTTAATGACATTTCAAGTATCCACACAGACTGTTTTGGCTACCACAGTGTACAGTTTTGTGTATTCGTGAGATCGGCAAGGGATTATTATAGCTCAAAAGTCCCCAATCCTGGTCCTGGAGGAGTCCCTACCCTGCCGGGTTTTGTTCCAACCGTGCTCTCAATTAATTAATTGAACCCTTAATTGAATTAATAATTTCCTAAATCAGAGCCTTTTAATTATTTAAAAAAGCAGGGGTTTTACATTAACTTTATAATTGTATAGAGAACTTAATAAAGAACCAACTCTTTTACTGCACAATTTAAAAAGTAAAATCTAAGCAGATTGTTACTTGGATTAGGGGTCAATTAAGTTATTGAAAGGTTGGTTGGAACAAAACCCAGCAAGGTAAGATAGTCCTCCAGGACCTGGGTTGGGGACCCTTATGTAGTATTCTAAAAGATGTACTGGGTAAGTTCAGAAGATCATGTGACAAAGGCAGAAGGAGAATGGTATTAAACTCTAATAACTGCAATGTCTAATCAACTGCAATGCACAGTCTGATGGGCATTGTATTTCAGAGTAGGCTAACCGTTGAGGGTCTGTCACAATAAACTATTGGCTCACCTATGGCATCACAGATGTGTCGCTTCTCTGCCACAGAGATCATCATATTCTGCAGCTGTTGATCCAGGGTGGCACTGTCCTGGGCCTTCTGTGCCGTCTGTCTGATCAGCTGCTGAACTGATTTCTTGACCTTATTCACCTTCTTTTTGTGGATCTAGGAGGTAGCAGGTGACTTGATAAACTGTCTAACATTCACATTCGCTAAATTAAGGATCAGATTAAAGTAGGGTCTGACTGGAGATTTTAACAAGGATGATTTATCCCTTTTTATTGACTAAATACTTTCACAGTATTTCCAGTGCCAAGAGAAATAGCTTGAAACATTGTGATTGTAAAGGTTAATACAGATTTGTTACAAACATTATATGGAAATGTTTAGGCACAAATCATTGTAAGTGATGGAAAGATGACATTTCTCTATAAATCAAGTTGAGGACCATTGACGATTCTTACAACATACATATTGGCACTTACCTTTTCTTGCATGGAAAGTGTCTTCTTCATATTAGAAATCTGCTTGGACAGATTGTTATCATAATCCGTCTCGCTCAAGTACTGAAAAAGAACAAAGCGTTTCATGACTTAATTCAAATGGCCAGCCAGGTGCACACACATTGCTATTTCAATCCCGTGTCTCCCAGACATGTCTGTTTTAATTCACTTCAACCCACAAGTGTGAGGGATCAATGCTGTTGCGACTGATGTACCTGGTCTCACGATTACTGTACTGACTGCAGTGGCGCAACAAGGCTAATCAAATGCCATCCAGTCCAGTGCACAGCTTATCACTAGTCAGTGAGGTAGGGCAGTTATAGTTATACAGCAATGTGTAGCCTAAGCCTGCAACTTTATCTTATCTTCCACCTGAAAGTCCTCAGTGTGCAGTTGCCAATTATACCAGCAGTCTAGTGAAGGTCAGCTACACGTAACGTACTGCCTGCATCTCTCTGGAGACCCGCATCATCTGAATATCCCGAATTTTGTGGTTTAGATCATCTGTCTGCATTTGCATCTTCTTCTGTTGCCACTCCTTATGGGCGATGTCCTTGTGGATGTCTTTAGTTTTCACCATGCTGGAAATCTTCTGCTTCCCTAAAGCCTGAGTGAGGAAGCAGATTCATGACACACCAACGTCTTAAGACTTGAAGGGGGCCAGCACTTCATACAAAGCAGATTATTCTAACATATCAGGACTGTTCAGTAAATACCTTGTTTTATCATTATGGAATTCGGTAACCATGAAGATGAAAATTGTATCACTTTAACGAGACTATATTTTCTTCTCAAATAACCCTATTTTGGTGGAGTTGGAGGAGTTAAAACATTCTGACAGGGATTGTTTCAGAGTGGTTCTAAAGCACTGCTTGATCTTAACACAGTTTGCTGAACTTACAACACTTGCTATTCCATGAAATATCTTCCACCCATCTGACTAGCAGCACAGTAATTTAGTTCCAATGTGCCCCTACCTTAATCGTCCTATTAAGATCTTCTACTACACTCCTGTCGATTAGTACACAGTTGGAGTAGTCAGGAATGAAGTTCCCAGTCTGGACTTCCACCTGCCCTTGTTTCATGAAGAGATGAACAACAGGATCTGCCTGGAATTTAATTATATTTTCTCGTATCCTGTGTGGAAATACATGATAATTGTTTAGCAGGCAACAGTTCAAATATTGTCATTCCCTAAATACAAAAACCTTCTTGTTAATGTACATGTCATGCTATCTTAAGGAAAAGCCTTGAATCACATGTCTATCCCTCAGTTTTTAGGATGATAAAACTATTATTGTAGGAAGGAAAAAACTGCCCTCATAACCTAAGGTTCAGTGGTTTGCAGTCACTAAATGCTGCTAGCATAAGATCCTCCGAAGATCATTTAATATACAGTGTGTATTCTGCACAGTATATTTGATTATTTTGTAAAATGTGTTTCAGCACGTCTGGTTAATACAGTTATTCAATGATATCTGATTTGCTGTATTTAATTTCTCACCCATTGAGCTCATCAGTGAGGTTCTGAATCTCCTTTCTGGCACTGTCATCCTCCTCTGTTCTCCTCTGTAGAAAAGCCTGCATTTCAGCAAGTGTCAGCGCTTTCTGTTGAACCTGTAAGTGCAGCACAATTAGAACAAATCTGAATAATTTCAGCAATTACATCTCAAATACATTTTTATCTGGTGTTAGATGTATCATAATTATTCGTCAAAAATAATTTGGGGGTTTACAGCCAATAAAGTCATGATCAGTTCAAGCTTTCAGGACGAGATTCTTTGTAATCAGGGTCTTTTGAGAACTGAGCTGCATCAAACAAGAACAAGTCTGGCAGCTGTATTTACTTTCTCATACATGGTCATGTTTTAAAGTTACAGTTGTTGCTAAAAGTGTTGAAGCCTGTGCAATAATCTGTGCATTTCTCAGTACTCCAGGCACTAAGATGAGCAGGCTTGGCCGATCAACATGATGGATCTTCACTGGGAAGTGTAAGGGCCTGCCGTGGCACCTAGCTCTCAGAGCCCCGGGCCATGTGGGACTCACTTGATGTTCGCTCTCAACCTTGGCTCTCCTGGCCAGACAGAAGCGCTCCCACACAGCCAGGTCCACGCCCTGTGGAATGTTTTCAGGGACGTCCAATTCCTCCATGGCTCTCATCAGCTGAGACAGGCCTTCATCCGGTGCTGTTGCGGACCCTGCACGGTCTTTGAAAGGACTGCTGTTTTCTGTCCTCATTTTCTGCACCCTGTCAAAGAGCATCAGCTGAAATGGTTTCTTTCTTTCATATTCTACCAGCCTCGTCTAGCTATCCATAATGGCCCAAAAACACAGAGAGTAGAAGCAGGGTCGTGGAACGGCATATGCCCTCTGGCATGTCTTACTGTCAACTTTTGAGTCATACACCCCTTTTAACACTTTGTGGATGACATTGTGGCTTCATAGTTGGTCTCAAGCAATCAGCACTAACTAAGGATTAAAATACAGCTCCCAGTCATGCACTGGAAAATAGCATCTCATTGTTATTCATCATGTTCCTCTTCCTCTGTGACATGTTAATCACCTGATTTTACCTGGGTCGGCGCTTAAAAAGTTTGTACAGGTCTTCTACTACATGGCCAGGGACATCAAAGAAGTCCTTTCTGAAACCACGGTCACGCAGCTGAGTGGGAGTAAAAATAAAAATAATTAAATTCATTTGAAAAAGTAAAAGCTTTCATTAACATGATCAATAATGTGAAAGTCTATGGGAATTTGACACAAGCTTTGGGAAAAAGGGTTTTTTATACATTGTACACCTGCAATAAACTCACTTTGTCTTCTGCAACAGTGTTATCATAGGTCTCTCTGAAGGCATCAACATCTTCTTTGTGCTTCTTTAAGTCCTCTGCAATGTCTTGCTGTGAACAACAGGGAAATCAGTTTCATTATGACTCGATGTCATATTCTCCAAAAATAAAACATAACAATGCAATGTTATTGTAATTGCAGTATTGTCTTTGCGGAGTGATGATCAGTACAGCCCCAGTCTTCAAATTACACAACTGGCGGCAAATATGATCCGTGATCAAATGCAATCCCCTGAATAAAACCTTTATTGGATATGAAGTGTCTATATTATACAGCTCTGGAAAAACTTAAGAGACCACTGCAAAATAATCAGTTTATCTGGTTTTACTATTTATAGCTATGTGTATGTTTGGGTGAAATTAACATTTTTGTTTTATTCTATAAACTACTGACAACATTTCTCCCAGATTCCAAATATAAATATTGTCATTTAGAGCATTAATTTGCAGAAAATGACAACTGGTCAAAATAACAAAAGATGCAGTGTTGTCAGACCTCAAATAATGCAAAGAAAATAAGTTCATATTCATTTTTAAACAACACAATACTAATGTTTTAATTTAGGAAGAGTTCAGCAATCATTATTTGGAAGAATAACCCTGATTTTTAATCACAGCTTTCATGCATCTTGGCATGCTCTCCACCAGTCTTTCACATTGATGTTGGGTGACTTTATGCCACTCCTGGCGCAAAAATTCAAGCAGCTCAGCTTTGTTTGATGACTTGTGACTATCCATCATCCTCTTGATCACATTCCAGAGGTTTTCAATGGGGTTCAGGTCTGGAGATGACAGGGTCTTGATGTGGTGGTCCTCCATCCACACATTGATTGACCTGGCTGTGTGGCATGGAGCATTGTCCTGTTGGAAAAAACATTCCTCAGAGTTGGGGAACATTGTCAGAGCAGAAGGAAGCAAGTTTTCTTCCAGAACAACCTTGTACGTGGCTTGATTCATGCGTCCTTCACAAAGACAAATCAAAGACAAAGCACCCCAAGATCATCACCGATCCTCCACCAAATTTTACAGTGGGTGTGAGACACTGTGGCTTGTAGGCCTCTCCAGGTCTCCGTCTAACCATTAGACAACCAGGTGTTGTGCAAAGCTAATAATTGGACTCATCAGAGAAGACGACTTTACTCCAGTGCTTTACGGTCCAATCCTTATGGTCTTTTGCAAACCTCAGCCTAGCTCTTCTTTGCTTCTCATTGATGAGAACTTTTTTCTAGCTTTGCACGACTTCAGGCCTGCCCCAAGGAGCCTGTTTCGAACCGTCCTCGCCATGCACTTCACCCCAGCTGCCGTTTGCCATTTTTTTTGTAGGTCAATTGATGTCATCCTACGGTTGTTGAGTGACATTCGAATGAGTTGGCAGTCATCCTAGTCAGTGCAGAGTCGTTTTCACTTTCTGCCGGTCTGTAGCTTTGTTGTCCCCAATGTCTTCTGCTTGACCTTGTTCTTATGAACCGCCGTCTTTGAAATTTTAAGGATGGAAGCCACCCGATGCTCACTATATCCCTCTGCCAGTAAAGCCAGAATTGAACCTTTCTTTCCTCACTCAAAACTTTCCTTTTCAACTCTTTTGGCATGGTCATTAGTAGGGCTGCACAATTAATCGAATATTGATCTCGATTACGATTTTGGCTTCCCACAATTAAATGAACATGATCGACTGCAATATTGACGTTTAAAATGCGTGCTCCGGCTCATAGAAAACTCCGCCGCATATCAAATCAAGCGCTTCATAAACTTACAGCCAGCCACGAGGGGGCGATTTGGCTGCGCGCGCACCCTCCAGCGACAGCCTGTGTAACAATTTCCTGGCTGTTGCGGCTGCAGTCCAGAGTACAAGAGTAATATACAACAGATGTAGTGACCTGAGGGGTGTACTACGAAGCGAGGTAACTGGCTTATCCAGGTAAGTTCAGGAGTAACTTTGCGAGGTCGGTTGCAACTTCCCGGTTAACCTGCACTACGAAGGTGGATCAGTTTTACCCGAGGTCTGCTGTCATGGCAGTATACGCGCATCTCTACACTGCTCCAGCAGGGCATGTTCGTGGTTAACTCGGGTGTTACCCTGTATAAGCACCGCCTCTCCGCCACAGTCTTGTCGGGACCCAGTCGACATTGGGCCCGGGCTGTGAGAGGCTCACTCCGCAGGGCGAGGGTGTGTAGAGACCGGGCAGCTCCTCCAGCTCAACCCGATGATGCTCTCTATGAAAGATAGTGATTCTCATCTGAGGGAATTCAGTGTCTTTGCCGCTTCTAGGGCCAGACGTCTCAATGCCACTTGCTACAGTGATGCCCTCACTGTTGAACAGTCTTGCTGTGCGGTATTTTGCCAGCGAACACTTCATGTATCCCATCAGTGATGCTGAACCTCTGAGCAGCAATACTGTGTGCTGTGCAGCTTGCAAGGTGGCACTTGCTCTCACTGAACTGCTGGATGCATTTGTTGTGTTCCCTGGCCATTTAAGCCTTCTAAAGATCAAAGATAAAAATACTTGTTCTATTTTAATAAGCATAGGCTGGGCCTATATACAAACATCACGAGGGTGATTGGTGCAATTGACTGTACGCATTTCCCCATTAGAGCACCCCTGGGAGAACATGAGGGGGATTATGTGAATAGGAAGTCATTTCACAGCATCAGTGTTCAGGTATTGATCTGACATGTAGGCTAGCCTACATTATTTTTTCCTTAAAACTTCTACTTATATTCAAGACAATTAAAGACACATTAGGTGGTGAACCACGACCAAGAGTGGATTCCCGAAATATGCGTGAATCATGCCCTCCTCCAGTTTTCACTATCTCTGCCTTTTTCTGTTTGCTGTGAACACATGAATAGGCTATTATAAGTGTAGGCTACACACCACATCTGAACTGTGAATTAATGACAAGTATTATTAATACACACCACTTGATAGAATATTTTTATATTTCATCCGGACTTGTTGCAGGTGCTCGTTCCACTGGGGCTGCAACTGAAATGATTGTTAGAATGAAGTTATTCTTAACACAATAGCATTAAATTCATACAGGCAGCCCTACAGCCCAAGGTGCTTTAGTAGATCTTAATTCATTAACAGTGAGTAGCAGGTCAATTTCAGAGATGTAGCCCATGTGTAGACTATGATAGAATTATCCTAAGTGTTTTCACATATTTAGATTTTACGTGTCCTTACATCTCAATCATATTACAAATAAAAGAAGAATCCGTAAGACAAAACAGAGAACATATGACAAGAATACTATTCTTACGAATTGACTCTGTCAGCAATGCGCTGCCAACAGGCCTCCCTGGCATTTCTTTAATCCCTCATATCTGACATTATCAGCTGCATTATTCCGGGGACAGTCCAGCGCACAGACACTGCGCACACTGCAGACACTGCAATCAGCTTGTCAACCCTGACTTTCCTTGAAAACCCCGAGTTAACTCTGAGTAGGTTAAACTCCCTTCATAGTACACCCCTCTGCTTCACTCGTCATTCAGACTGATGTTTCTTGCCAAAAACCTGTAAACACTATGTTATTGCCTTTTCTGCATAGGCCTGAATTGTTTTCATTTGGTTGCATTCTGTGACGGCATATTTATTTTTAGTTAGCCTATATTTTGGGTACAATTTTATTTATATTTCACTGCTAGGAGATGATGCACTTTGAGGACCAGTCTTATTTTGATGTACAACATGGAATTGAAAGCAATGGTCTGTTTATTTAAATGTGAAAGTGCAATAAAAATATCTTGTCCCTAAAATCAATGAATAATCATGCTAAATAATCGTGATCTTAATATTGATCAAAATAATCGTGATTATCATTTTGGCCATAATCGTGCAGCCCTAGTCATTAGTTATTTTTTTATTCCAATTACATTTGAGGTACTACTAGAACTATTTTTGCCATCCAGCTGGTCCTATTGCAAGAGGATAGTGATAACCACAGCAGTGTTTTTTATACTTTTCCTCATTAAATAAGATTTGGTTCAGGTGATCACCTAATCAGTACCTCATTCGGTAGAATGAGGTGTGCCTGTGTTGGAATTCAACAGACGCTGGAATGGAATGGCTGCCATAAATGTAGAGATACTGATTTAAGAAAAACTTGCAGTGGTCTCTTAATTTTTTCCAGAGCTCTATAATGTAGGTGTTATCCAAGCTTGTTCTTAGTGGCACTTCCATAAATCCACTAGAGCTTTTGTACAGCATGTAGCTCTTTAATCTTGCCACCCCCGTGTGTAATTAAAAACATTCTTATCAACAACGCTGTTTGGTATTTTATACAGCTGAATTAATAGTATTGACTTGAGGTAAATAACTGCAGTAAGTGTAAATACGTTAGGTGTTCTGTGAAAGAAACAGCTACCTTTATCTTCCTGGTTTGTTCAAGTTTGTGGTTAAGTTGTTTCTCTCTGATTACCAGCTTTTCCTCCATATCAGTGGAGTAAACCAGGTTCGCAATTTTGAGCTCCTCCTGAAAATGGAAGCAGAAGTGTGATTAAAAAAAAGAAATACAGGGCGCATATGCATAAATCATCTCAGAATTACTCCAAGGAATCATGCTAAAAGTTCGTTTAGGAGTAAGATTACTCCTCGCTCAGAGTAGGAGGTAGAAGTCAGTCATAAAGTCTGTTATACCTACTTTTAGCTGGGAGTAGGATCCAATCCTAGGAAAAACTAGCATATTTTCACAAGTGTAAGTTAAAATATGTCTCACTGTGATGTATTTTCTTCATTTTGGAAAAACAAAAAACGCAATATCACATGTAGACAAGCAGAGCCAAAAGACAACTATACAAATATTGCTAAGCTAACTCAGCCTTTTATTTCTTTATAATTTGACACAAAATAATAAGTGTTTCCTCCGTATTCCTTCATTACAAGGACGTCAAGGTGCTACATGGAATTAAATATACATCAAACATCTTAAAATTGAACACTATTTATGCTTCCGTTGCACATATGAAATTGTCCACAAGTGGAAAAACTGGAGTACATTCATGAAGGGTTTTACAGAAACATTCAGTATTTCA
Source organism: Amia ocellicauda (assembly GCF_036373705.1). Lineage (NCBI taxonomy): Eukaryota > Metazoa > Chordata > Actinopteri > Amiiformes > Amiidae > Amia > Amia ocellicauda. The sequence continues at coordinate 4,961,623 of NC_089869.1, read as the reverse complement.
GAAACATTTTCTGTATTGAATAAAATACAAATTAAAGTTAACATGCATTCATTACCACGCATACAGTTTATTATGATTATGCTTTGTATGACTGGAACATTTTTCATTCATTTTGCAGCTTATTTTTACTAACATTTTTGTAATACAAATAGTCGGATATAAAATCGGTGTAATGTAAAACCCTTGATGGATACAGCCTAGCATTGATTATGAATAGATTAGGCTAGCACTGATTATAAATGTGGCTTTTGGGGGTATTTGTCGTGCAGTAGTGGGGAAATCAATAAATTATCTTGGGTGCTGTTAATGCCATTATGATCTGATGGGAATTCCTACTTATTGAAGGCTGTGATGATGGTCCCAAATCACCACTGCTATATTGTTGCATTTTCCCTGTGGCCAGACAACGCAACATTGTCACCACCTTTATCTCTGCTGACAGTGCTGCATTTCTGACAGTGGTGGAAGAAACTGCATTTCTGACTTGTTCAGTAACAAACAATATTCAATTTCTGTCCAATCTATATTGTCGCAATAACTCCTCATCATCACACCGCTGTTACACATCTTTCCTTTCACGGAAGCTGCGCTGACGATGTATTCTCATTGCTGCTGTCTGCCAACTCCTAACTAGTTAGGGGACCTCATGAGGTCTCCTAAATATTGGTCGAGTTAGGAGTACTTTTAATTCTAAAGACTCTATATGAATAGCTTTTACTCCTAAGAGTAAAAGTAGGACCAAATTGACATCACTTGCAGATATTTCAGGCACTTATGACCGATTTATCACTCTCAGATGCTTTATGAATACATGCACAGATCTAAGGTAGAAAAATGTAACATTCATCACGTAGCTGCTTTTCTGGTCATCTTGATTGCCCTTGTTTTCTCGTATGATTGTTCTTTATTTTACAAGTATTAAAGTTGACATTAATAACAGGAATATCAATCTGAAGGCTGCCATGTTCTAAATGTATGCATCATATAGCCATAATGCTACAGTTTTAAAAGTATGCAAGCACAAAACCCCATTGACTTTCTATTGAATTATGGCTGCATATGGCAGTTAAAAGCAAGACCCCAGCCTTTAAAATCTCAAAAAGTACTTCAACAAGAATCCACTAAATAAGAATGCTAAGATATGTAGAAATGTACCAACCACCAACCCATTGATCGGTACAGTTAGAAATTAGTTATGTTAATTTTGTATCATACTATTTTGAGAACATGCCACAGGATGAAGAACATACATGTGTAAGATATGATATTGTACCATTCAAGCTGCTCTCCCTCTCCCTGCCACCCTGGACTGTAATCACTGACACTATTAGATATTGCCAGCCCAGGGAGGGTCCAAAGGGGTGCGTTTCTTGATGGGATTTCGGGGTGGGGTTAAGAGGATAATGACCAGGAAAGAGAGAGTTAGGCAGGAGTGTGAGGTTACAGATCATGACTGAGGAAGTGATACACGATTAGCGCGGGTCACGTCTGTGTACAAATAAAGGGAAATAAAAAGTACTTAAGAATAATGTGATCTCAACCTCGTTATTACCTGGACAACCAAGATGCTTCAATATAATAACAGATAGATTCCCTGACAACAATGTGAAGGTGTCCATGTTTTTGGTGCTCTTTGCGGTTAACCATCTTGTAAAACAGCTATGTAGCAATATAGAGAAACTAGAGTAGGAAGATTAGAGTATATTCTTTCACCTGACAGATCGCCTTTTCATATTGCAGTTTTCTCTCAGCAAGCCGGTCTAGGGTTTCATCAAAGGCCTGGGTTGCATCCTTAATGGAGGTCTGCAGTTTCTTCAGTTCTGCTTCTAGTGCCTTTACCAAAGTTAAAAGTCAAACCAGAAACACACAGTCAGTAAAGAGATTTCAACCACAGCAATCATTTATTCGCTCTTTTAATGAACATGGTGTGCCATTCTAAAATTCTGACACTGTATAATCCCAAATGTCTGGCAAAATTATGGTTGGTATAAATGTCACCATTTGCTGGCATAAATCAATGGTATGAACACTATTAGTTCAGTACAGGTAATTCTTTCACCAGAAACGTTTGTCTGATTGTTTTGAAAACAGGATTTCAGGCAAGATTAAGCTGGAGAAACACCTGTAGTGAAAGACCCTTTAAAGGAATCAGAGCTACAAGCTGATGAACACAACATCAAGCCCACCCCCCCCCCCAAAAAAAAGCGATCCACTGAAAACATATCAGAAACTGATCAGATTCAATAACATGCTTTGGTCAGTAGTGCCCTATCATGTCCAGAGTCTGGTGCTTAAATGATTAGACGTCACCCAAGAGAAGTAAACAAGTGGGGCGTCAACCAATGGGTTCAATGTTCATATTTCAAAAGATAACATCTCTAAGACACAGCCCTAAGGCATAATTAGTGTTAGAAACTGTTAGTTTACTACCTTTCTGTATTTTTCCTGTTCCTCTTTCAGCTCCTTCACTTTCTTTTCATACTCTTTAAAACCCTTCTTCTCCTCCTCGGTCCACTGCACCTCTGGTTTGGACATGAACTCGGGCTGTGGAATCTCCTGAAGGCATCACAACCGAGACCAGGGAGTCAGTGTAGACAAATATAGATTACACCTATAACCATGGGGTTTTCTTCTGCTTATAATTACACAAGATAAACTAGTAAAAAGACTTGGTTTGCTTTCATTATACAGCAACAGATGGGAGCAAAACTGTTTATACCTGATCCAATACACACAATCCAACAGCACTGAAATGTAGCTCTCTAGTTAAGAGTTTAAAAACCATCTTGATGCATAATACATGATTGACAATAACCCAGTCTCTGCAGCTCCTCACCGTTTTCAAAATATCCTCTTTCTTCAGGTCTAGTACTCCCCCCATCATGTCATCAAGGGCGTTCTCTCTGGCATTAACACCCTGCCGAGAGAGGGGGGTTTCAGGGTACTGTTGCACTACCGGCTTGGCCATTTGAAACAACATTCTTTAGGCTGAAGTGAATGTATGATGCTAGGGAAGACTGCTTTTCAAATTTGGGGAATTTAAAATGTATCTTTGTTTTTCCAAAATGAAAGATTGAATATTATCTTGTGTTTTATAATAAATGATGATCATCTCAGCATGACTCTTAGAAAGCGCAAATAAACAGTACATTAACAGGATCCATATTTAGATGAACAATAACTGGGAGCACTGGGAGTATTTCACATGAATTCCAGTTCTTCCTCATACTCCAAAGTTTTCATCAGATGTTTTTCTCATGCTTATGACAATTTTATACCACCTTGACCACCCACACTAATCTTCCGCTGCACACTGTATACTGTACACTTATCTTTCTCATGCATATTTGGCTTTGCTATTCTTCTGCCAACCCAACTGTACACTCCAACACAAGTTTAATTTTCAAATTTCTCTCTCACATGTTACCTTGGCAGCCAGTCTTCTTTGTTCTTCAGTCTTGGCTAGTTCCTCTGCTTTCAACTTCTGTTCTGGGGTGTGGCATTTTTCAACTTTAATCTGGAAATACAATGACAGTGAAACTCAATACTTTTAAACACTATAAATCACTTTTATATCTTAAACCTTGCAGCAAAGTCAACTTTTTATGAATGTATTTATGTTTCAGCAGAATTCAATTGATTCATGTTATGGTCACTAAGACTGACTGTAATGAGTTGACTTTAACCACGCTCAATTTTCAACTTCATTATTATTCTGTAAAACTGTGACCTAAGTTTCAGATCATGTGCCTAATGCTGTGTGATTGTGGTAGTTATAGAAATATATAAAAACAGAACAGTTCAAATGAGTGTATACTACCACATGAGGTGTTGTGCACATAAGAACATAAGGTACATAAGGTAACCAATGAACGGGGAACATATGTTTTGGGGTTAGCAGTAACTAATCAACCTTCTGCTTTCTCTAAACAGGCCATTATGCTGCTTGCCTACTCAAGTGGCCATTTCATTCTTCTTGATTTTCTGTCAGCTCTAATCCCAAAAGCGTGATATCACAGCCAACACCCAACATCACAGCAAGTGGTTCCTACCTCCGAGTCGTCCACAGTGAATAACCTCTCTGGCCTCTCGTTGACAGACAGCGTTGGCTCCCACAGCATCTCCTTCAGGCCCAAGTCACCCATGATTTCCACAATCCTCCTGTTCTTCTCCTTCACACGGTTCATCTCCTCCTCCTTCTGCTTATACACTGCGTCAAACTCCTCATTGAAGGCCATTTTAACATTGTGGATAACATCCTGGGTGGACAAACATTTCAACATACAAACAGAACATTGTTTACCTTTATTCAGGGTTTAGTGGTTATTTAAATTACCAACTCCACACTTCAAAAACAACTTGACTGTTTCATCCTCGTCTCCCCTTTTTTGTGAGCAAAGTCAGTCTGTTCAGATTTTGCTTTCTTTGAATTTAAACAATATATTAAAATGTGTCTGCAATTCATGATAATTGACTGTTGTATTATTGAAAGTGTTCCCACTTTTTTAAATGTAGAAATTGTTACACATTAGGTTGGACTAAGCCATTGAATTGAGCAGCAGCAATGGCCTGTTTAAATATTAGCTCATGCAATATATGAACCTCTGACATCTAAATATTGATGATTTGTGCAATTTCCACTGGACCTGGACAAGAAATGAAAAAAAATGAATATGAAACTGACTGACATGTGTTGTGCCGAATTTTGCCTGGTAATGAATGGGGCAGATTAAATTCATCTTGTTTTGTTATGCCACAGTAGGCTGTGCTTCACTGCTATATCAGAAAACCTCTCGGACCTGACAGGAAGCCGGCTGTCAATGCTGTACCTGCAACAGGATGATCTGGTTGATCTTCTGCTCCCTGGTGTGCAGCTCAAACTGATTGTACAGGTCAGGGCTGAGGACACCACATTGAGCACTCAGACTGCCCATGAGAGCTGGGCTCTCTGCCTCTTCACCCCCCTCATCTTCATCCTTCTGAGGTGCAGTCTTGGACTCGTCCTCCACAATCTGCAGAGGGGTTTGTAGGAGGACATCAGAGGATGTCTAGCCCTGTCAGTTGCTCTAATCTTTTCAGAATTTAAAAGATCTAGATGTGCACCTTCCAATGTCCTCCTGATTGACATGTATGTTTACACTAGAGGAGCAACACCCTAGGAAAGGTTGTCATCATTTCACTTTGGCACATACTAATGACTTTACTTACAGAACTGCTTTGAAAACTGAATAGAATAGAGTGGAAAGAAGGACTAATTAACTCCAACCATCTACACAGGGTCATAGACATGCAACAGTGTTGTAAATTCAGCCAGCTATACAGTGCGAAATTGTTGAAGAGGGCGGGAATTACACTGAGATCTGCCTGTTCAATCCTCCGCAGTGTTTTCACTCTCTCCAGCTCCTCCATCTCTCTCTGGGTGCGCTCCTTCATGGGGTAGTTCTTCACCTCATCTTCTTGGTGAAAAGCCTGAAAGAGGGTACAGGGTTACACCAGATTATTCCCAACCTCTTCATACCACTTATTCATACACATCTAGATGTATCCCTGATCTGCTCAACATCAGCCCAGTTTAGATCTCAGGATTATTACATTTTTTGATTAAACTTAACTTAAAGCACAACCATTAACTTTTAAAATGTATCTAGGATTAACATTGACATGTGTGAAATTGTTTAAAGCCTTTATCACAATGTTGTGGATGTGGAGATTGGCTGCTCCCCTTTGATTCTTGTTGCATATAGTGTTGGCCTGGTTACCTTGATTGCTCGCCCTTTGACCTTCATGGAGTCCCAGCATTCCCTTTTGATGACGTCATACTCGTAGCAATACGCCTCGATCTGTAGCTCCATCTCATTACGGACCTTACAGACACAGAAATGCACCAATGAAAATAGGAGACAGGTCAAGGCCCATCTTTCACATTGCTTTGATGTTAGCAAATGCAAGAACACCATCCACACTTACCATTCACATACATAACTCTGCATCACAGTTACCACAGTGGGAAGGTGAGCAATACTGTATGTATCTGAGTATGGAAAATATTGTATCTGGAAGATATTAAGATACTTAATGCATATGCTGTATAATACTATTTTAGACAATAATTTGAGTTTCTTTCCCGTTACCCTGGCGACTTCGTCTTCAATCTTAGCTTCCATCCTTTTGTGTTCTTCGATGTCCAGGTTAAACTCCCATAGCTGCAGCTTCTCATTCTCAGGCAAAGTGTTGTTCTCATTCATCATGTCCTGGATCTATAACCAGAGCCTCACAGTCACTGGCCTGCTCTCCGACAGCTGGACAAAGCCACTGCACACACATTTCTCTACCACTAGACAATTGGGCAGACTTGTTTATCATGTCAAGAAATTCACGGGATTATGAAACTGTGATGAATTGTTTGTGATGTTTTGCACTTAACGGGTTGTGTTGCTTACGGTTTTGCGCAGTTGCTTGATATCGTTCCTCATGGTTTGTCTCTCTTCCGCAAACTGCTTTTTCTCCTCATTGACTGCCTGTACAAATGTTAAAAACATATCAAACATTTGAGCAGAGTAGTGATCAGCAAGGGTGAGGAGTTCAGACACCAGGAGGAGTGAGGAGTTCCAGAAATTCAATCATTTTTGCATTGATCATATGCCCTGAAAGAGTTTCATAATCCTGAGGAAACTACAAGTTACATGGCTGTATTTTTCTAGTCTCCTCCTACAGCAGTTTAACAAAAAAAAATCTGCTCATGATTTGGAGTGATGTTGCAACCATAATGCCCCTGTAGACATTTGCTTTCTTGGCCAAATTCATCAGAAAAACACCTTCATGTCAAATACTAAAGTGGCATGCTAGATAAATCAGTGTAGCTTCACATGTTGGCCACACAATAAAGGAACTACTGTTACAAAATAATGGTCTATACATTTGTAAATACATTGTTTAATCCCCCAGATCTTCAAGCATGTACTAAAACTTGAGATTATTAGTTTTAGATATTAAGGGATGAAACGTTATGTTCCACACATTCAATAGGATTAAATTAAATACATTTAAAGACAGAATATTTTGCTTATTGCATTAAGGCCTGTAGTGCATTTAACTTTTACCCCACCCTAGCAATAATAATAATAATAATAATAATAATAATAATAATAATAATAATAATAATAGCAACACACACAAATTTAGTTTAAAAAAAACAACAATCATGGTGATTTATTTAAGCATGTGAGGAGAGAAATACCATGCAATCAAGTAGTCAATTTGGTAAATGTAAAGAATCAAGAAAATAAAACTGTCATGAAAAGTCATGAAAAGTAAATAAATGGCCAACTGGCCCTATAGGTTGAATCCCTTGTTTTTATAGTTAGTGCACTTTAAAAAAAAATGGTGGAGATCTCGAAATAATAATATTAATGGGGAAAAAACGAAAAAAAAAAACAGTCCAAACTGTCCTCTTTGGCCTCGCTGCTGAGGGCTTAATCGAATTGCACTGCAGAAAAAAAAACCTCGTCACCTCGGTTAACACAGTTCAGTGAGGACTTATTCAATCAGACGAAAACATAATTGAAGTAATTAAAAAAACACAGTCCCGCCAGCTGACAAACGTAACTAAATATATAAGCCCGCCCCAACCACAAACTCACGCCACCTCCTCACGACACAGCCAGCGGGTCCGAGTTATTGTCAGCCGCTCGTCCGGACTCGGGCCGGTCAGCGGCAGCAGGCCTGATGATGGATCGTACCTTCGCCATGTCGGTCCTTCCTTCCTCTCGACGATTTTGGCTCACACTAATACAATTTACGCGACGAATGAAAAACAATAACAGAAATTGGGACCGATGTTAACAAAGATAAACTCGTTAGTCTCCGTACGCAATGCACTACAACAAACTGATCGACGTCTCAATACCAACTACACTCCGAACTGACCCCCGATTGTTTGGGGCATCACGTTTTATTAGATACCCGTTGGCAACGGTTGTTGGGGCGTAGGGGACCCGAATATTGATTGGACGATATACACAAGAAAACAATCTACAAGACGTGATTGGTCAGATCCAAAAATTGGGGGAGGAGGCAAAATAGACGTTAAAGGCGTTGCCAGTCCAACGGTTAAAGAGCGGTTAATTTGTTTAGTTCTTAAAAAAAAAAAAAACGGACACTGTACATGCCCAGGAGGGTGGGTTTACATCTCAGACAGCATACATATGTACACAGAAGCAATACAACAGATAGTTGTCAACAAAAGCACATTTTACAGGGTGTTACATACGTTTAAATAACAGAAAAACATATAATAAATACACTATTTCATTATTAAAAATAAATATAACTGAATAATTAAAGATTTTTGTTGTATCTAAATTTAAACTAACATCCAAAGTAACAAATAACACGAGATTTAGTCTACTCCTAATAGTTGGCATTGTGGATGTTAGTTGGTTGCTCTATGATGTTTAAATACATCTTTATTTATTATACTATACACCAATCAGCCATAACATTATGACCACCTGCCTAATATTGTGTAGGTCCCCCTTTTGCTGCCAAAACAGCCCTGACCTGTCGAGGCATGGACTCCACTAGACCTCTGAAGGTGTGCTGTGGTATCTGGCACCAAGACGTTAGCAGCAGATCCTTTAAGTCCTGTAAGTTGCGAGGTGGGGCCTCCATGGATCGGACTTGTTTGTCCAGCACATCCCACAGATGCTCGATTGGATTGAGATCTGGGGAATTTGGAGGCCAAGTCAACACCTTGAACTCGTGATTCATCAGACCAGGTCACCTTCTTCCATTGCTCCGTGGTCCAGTTCTGATGCTCACGTGCCCATTGTAGGCACTTTCGGCAGTGGACAGGGGTCAGCATGGGCACCCTGACTGGTCTGCAGCTACACAGCCCCATACGCAACAAACTGCGATGCACTGTGTGTTCTGACACCTTTCTATCAGAACCAGCATTCACTTTTTCAGCAATTTGAGCTACAGTAGCTCGTCTGTTGGATCGGACCACACGGGCCAGCCTTCGCTCCCCACGTGCATCAATGAGCCTTGGCCGCCCATGACCCTGTTGCCGGTTCACCGCTTTTCCTTCCTTGGACCACTTTTGATAGGTACTGACCACTGCAGACCAGGAACACCCCATAAGAGCTGCAGTTTTGGAGATGCTCTGACCCAGTCGTCTAGCCATCACAATTTGGCCCTTGTCAAAGTCGCTCAGATCCTTACACTTGCCTATTTTTCCTGCTTCTAACACATCAACTTTGAGGAAAAAATATTCACTTGCTGCCTAATATATCCCACCCACTGACAGGTGCCATGATAATGAGATTATCAGTGTTATTCACTTCACCTGTCAGTGGTCATAATGTTATGGCTGATCGTGTATAATGAACAGCTGTAGCTTTATATAACACAAAGCAAACATAGTGCTAGGGCCGGTTGCATAAACATAGACGCTCAGTTAAGACCGTTGCATAAAATTTCCTTAGACTGATCTTGTTAACATTTTTCATTTTATTTTCATTTTGAGTGCGTTAGTGCAAGTTTCAGAAAATGTCACCAAAAGTATATATTTCTCTGCATTATATTTCAATAACTAGCATAGATTTTCAGTTAACTGGAATCATCGCTGTCTTAGAGAAGCGTCCGCCATATTTTCTTTTTTCTTCAACTGTCTTAAAGTTCTCAGAATTAATTGCGTGATTGACTAAGTAAGACCAGTCTAAGACCAGTCTAAGGAAAGACTGTTATATGCAATGGTCTTAACGGAGTGTCTATCATTAGTAGGATTTAAAATTACAGTAAGATTTAGTCTATGTTTATTTTATTATTCGAGACCTCTAAAAGATTACACAAGAAGCACAAAGAAGTGTAAAGGGACTAAAGAGGTGCTCACCTCCTCCAGCCTCTGTTCAAGCCAGGTGCCATTTGCAGGTGTGGCCGGGGGCAGGCTGGAGCAGCTCTCGTCCTGATCAGACAGCTCCACACTGCGTCTCTGGTCACAAGCCTAGGCCATGACAGAGGCACAATCAAGGTGGACTGATATAACAGCTGGACTCCTCAATGCAATACACCTGTAAGGGCTGCACAGACTGCTTATTCCGGGGCCCTACACAGTGCTGGGTATAATACTTTGTAGTGGCAGTAGTGGCACTCTTTGGGATTACAGTCCGTTCTTTGCCTAGAGTTTTTTTAGAAAGTCCAAGGAATTGAGTTTACTGGGACGCCTTTTTCAGGGAGTCGTCAAGGTCTCTCCTTCCATGACTAGGCAGGCCAAACTGCTCATCTTGGATTTTCTACTAGAGGTTGGGCTATTTAAGATGGAAATTTAGCCACAACAAAGACTGCCTTAACAAGTGGCTGTATTTTACTTGAAAATTGTGACTTCTGTCACACTCTTAAGGATCAGAACTTGATACATGAGGAAGCAGGATACTCCATTGTGTACAATGTCTGTAGGGAATGAGAGCTCTTATTCTAAGATTGGTCATCTTACAGGCACCTACAGGCAAAGAACACAATTTCTACATCCTCCTCTTCCTGCTGCTCCCACAGAGCTGATCCAGGGGGAGTCTGGGAAGGAGCGGCCCACTCCGGCAGCTCTCGAAGCGCAGCGGTCTCTGTGAGCACTGAAGTCCCCAGCAGCCCTTCCACACTCTGCCCATAATCACTGGCTATACTTGCTTTAGTCATCGCACCCGTCTTAAACCTGAATGAAACAGATAGATACATATGAAAGATAAAACTTTCCTACATCTGTCTTCAAATCACACTTTTATATAGCACGTTTTTATTTGTCCTCCTTTTCAATGAAAATATATAAAATATACAACATTACCTACCTACCGGAACTGCACACACACCAAAGCCCCGTCCCGGAGGCCGGTGGTGAGGAGGGTCTGGCTGTCCAGGGAGAAGGCCAGCGCCACAGGCCCACTCAACCGGCTGGAATGGCTCTGCAGCTGGAGGACTTTCTCCTGTTTACACACACACAAGGGCAGGAAAGTTACAGCACAGCGCAGGAAACTCCACGTCACCCTTTAAATGACTGAGAAGCCTACTAATACATCTGAAAAGACCTGTTATTATCATAAGAACATAGGAAAGTTTACAAATGAGATGAGACAATTCAACCCATTATGCTCGTTTGGTGTCCATTAATAACTAAGTGATACAATGATCCTATCCAGTCTGTTTTTAAATGTTCCCAATTTGTCAGCTTAAACCACATCAATGGGGAGTTTGTTCCAGATTGTAACAACTCTCTGTGTGAAGACATGTCTCCTGTTTCCTGTCTTGAATGCCTTGAAGCCCAATTTCCATTTGTGTCCCCAGGTCCGTGTATCCCTGCTAATCTGGAAAAGCTCCACTGGGTTGATGTGGTCCATGCCCTTCTTGATTTAGAAGACTTGAATCAAGTTCCCATGTATTCTTCGCTGTTCCAGGGTGAAAAGGTTAAGTTCTCTCGGCCTCTCCAAGAAGGACATTCCCTTCAAACCTGGAATTAGTTTGGTTGCTCTCCTCTGAACTGCCTCTAGAGCAGCAATATCTTTCTTGAAGTGTGGAGCCCAGAACTGTACACAGTATTCCAGATGAGGTCTAACTAGTACATTGTACTTAACATTACTTCCCTTGTTTTAAATTGACAATATACCCTAGCATTTTGTTTGCCTTTTTTATTGCTTCCCCACATTGTTGGGATGGGGAAAGTGAGTCCACATAGACTACTAGGTCTCTCTCATGCGTTACTTCTTCTAGTTCTATTCCTCCCCATAGTGTAATTATGGTGGACATTTTTATTACCCACATGTAATACCTTGTCCACACTTGTCCACATTGAATTTCATCTACCAGGTGTCGGCCCACACCTGAATATTATCTAGGTCCCTTTGAATAACCTGTGCTGCCGGGATTGTATCTGCTGAGCCACCTATTTTAGTATCATCTGCAAATTTGACAAGTTTGCTAACTATCCCAGAGTCCAGATCATTAATATAGATTAGAAAAAACAAAGGCCCTAATACTGATCCCTGTGGAACTCCACGAAGAACCTCACTCCAGTTAGAAGCAACTCCTCTAATCAACACCCTCTGCTTCCTATACATCAACCAGTTCATAATTCATCTACTTACATTAGGATCAATCTTTGGTGCAGAAACCATATGAAGTGTATCAAATCATATCCTTTCATGTGAACTACAGCTGCAGTTGCATGTTCAAGAAATTTTAATAAATTAGTAAGACATGATCTGCCTCATCTAAACCCATGCTGACTATCTCCAAGAATATGGTTTTCATTAAGATGCTCCTCTATTTTCTGTCTAATCATTTTTTCCAACATTTTACAAGTAATGCAGGTGAGACTGACTGGTCTGTAATTTCCTGAATCAGTTTTGTCCCCTTTCTTGTAGATAGGTATGTCATTATCAGTTTTCCAGTCAGTTGGCACATCCCCTGTTCTAAGTGTCATTTGGAATATTTCAGTTAATGGTCTATAAATAATGTCCCTCATTTCTTTAAGTACTGTTGTAAATATACCATCTGGCCCAGGTGATTTGTTTGCTTTTAATTCTGCTAGTCCCTTTAGTACCTCCCTCCTCATTTATCCTGATCTCTCTTAGAGTTTGACTGGACTGGTTGTTAGCCTGTGGCATGTTATTTGTGTTTTCTTTTGAAAACACCTCTGTGAAATACTCATTTAGAACATCTGCAACATCTTGTTTGTTTTTTATCCTTTACCCATTTCACTTCCTCCTTTATTGACCTCTTGCTGCTATAGTATTGAAAAGAGATTTTAGCTCCAAGAGCTATGTTTCTTTCTATTTCACTCTTTGCTTTCCTGATCCCTCATTTAAGATCTCTTTGTAGTTCTATATATTCTTTGTATTTTGTTTTGTCTCCATCCCTTTTGTATGCGCTATACAACACTTTCATTCCCAGTCTATGTTTGAGAAATTGAAATCCCCAATTATAACAGCCACATCATTGCTATATGCAGTTCTGATTACATTGTACAATGCAACATCTATCTGAATATCTGAATTGGGTGCTCTGTAACACACTCCTACCACTAATCCTCCAGGTCTTTTATTCAAAAGTTTAACCGACAATAATTCTGTTTCGTTAGTAGGATCTAATTTGAGTTCTTCTGCCTCAATGTCATTTCTGATATATAATGCTACCCCATCACCTCTTTGATTATGCCTGTCTCTCCTAAACTGTGTGTATCCTTTCAACTTGTATTCATCACCATCATTTTCTGTAAGCCATGTGTTACTCCTACAATGTCATAGTCACACACCAGCACTGTGGCTTCCTTGTTCCTTATACTCCTGGCATTGAGGTACAATAGCAACTGAAGACACACTGTGTTACCCATATGTAATTTATCTGTTGTCTTTGTATACTCTACCAGTCAAAAATTTTAGAACTCAATTTTCAAGGTTCGTGTTTCATTGCAGCTCCATGAATGCAAAACCGATCCATCCAAGGTAAATGTGAACGTATCCATGTGATACCAGCATGATAATAAGCATTCTGCACTGATGAGACCAATTTCAGTCTGTATCTTTATTACTGGATTTAATAGTAAGAAATGCAGTTATAAAGCAGCAGATAAAAACTTTCTTTATAGGAAGAGCATTTGAAATCTGAGCTGTATTGTGTCAGTGAGATATATCCCCTGTACCTTTCAATAGCTGGGCCTGCAGCATGAATATCTCCAGGCAGCTCCCTTCTTTCACACAGTTTTCTTTGTTCCCTGCAGACAGCACCAGCACGTTCACCTGTTTGCTATCCTTGTTGTAAAGAGAAGATAGATCCACAACAGAACCTGCAGCCTCTGAAGAAATAAAAGGTTGCCGTGTTATTTCATATTGTGCAATACATCATCTCTGCTTCATGACATAAGCAAAGGTTGTAAAATATGATATAATATGTGATAATACGTTGTAAGGAAAATGTTGACTATCTAATAAGGGGATATCTTTTTACTCAAACAGTCCAACTCCTTTTGTATTCTTGCGGTCACCTTTGGGAATTCAATTAGTACATAAACATACCTGTGTATCTAATAACCTCAAACATTTTGGATGGTCTGGCGTCCAGAACAAACACATGCGAGTCTGAAGCTTCGCTGATGAGGAAACTTCCTCCTTGGTCATACCTAAAAAAAAAAGGTACTAAAGGTACTAATCCTACAAAATGTTTTGTTTTGTTTTGTTGTATTGTATTATCTAGGGGACATACACAATAAAGTACAATATGAGGCTTTTTCTGTAAGATTTGAATGCATATACATATAAATACATATGTTCAAATACATATATATTTATTTGCAACTTTTACTTCAAATGGATGAGATTACACACAGTAGCATTGTCTGAATAAGAGCTCTGGACAGTGTAATGGGAACAGAGAACTCTGAGACAGCACACAAAGCAGGATGAGCGATATAGCCGAGAGAACAAAGAGGTTAACAAGCATTCCCAGAAGGCGTGTGGGACCCACAGCCAAGAGGGAGGTAAGACTCACTGGAGATGCTCCACAGGCACTCTGTAGAGGTGAACCCTGTGAACCGGGCACGGCAGCTCCTTCTGGGTCAGGTCTATGAAGTAGATGTGTCCAGAGGCGGTCCCCACAGACACACACTCTGCAGTTGGGCAGCATGCCGGGCTGGTCGCCTACATTCAGAGACCGACAGTACAGAACAACAAGGTAAGACACCAGACTCAGAATCAAGCAGATTCAACAAAAAACGTCTCAGCTGTGATTTTCATAAAAAAAGATTTGTATTATACAATAATATCAAATTAATGAATACATATACACTCCCCTAAAGGATTATTAGGAACACCTGTTCAATTTCTCATTAATGCAATTATCTAACCAACCAATCACATGGCAGTTGCTTCAATGCATTTAGGGGTGTGGTCCTGGTCAAGACAATCTCCTGAACTACAAACTGAATGTCTGAATGGGAAAGAAAGGTGATTTAAGCAATTTTGAGCGTGGCATGGTTGTTGGTGCCAGACGGGCTGGTCTGAGTATTTCACAATCTGCTCAGTTACTGGGATTTTCACGCACAACCATTTCTAGGGTTTACAAAGAATGGTGTGAAAAGGGAAAAACATCCAGTATGCGGCAGTCCTGTGGGCGAAAATGCCTTGTTGATGCTAGAGGTCAGAGGAGAATGGGCCGACTGATTCAAGCTGATAGAACAGCAACTTTGACTGAAATAACCACTCTTTACAACCGAGGTATGCAGCAAAGCATTTGTGAAGCCACAACACGTACAACCTTGAGGCGGATGGGCTACAACAGCAGAAGACCCCACCGGGTACCACTCATCTCCACTACAAATAGGAAAAAGAGGCTACAATTTGCACAAGCTCACCAAAATTGGACAGTTGAAGACTGGAAAAATGTTGCCTGGTCTGAGTCAGAGTCAGAATTTGGCATAAGCAGAATGAGAACATGGATCCATCATGCCTTGTTACCACTGTGCAGGCTGGTGGTGGTGGTGTAATGGTGTGGGGGATGTTTTCTTGGCACACTTTAGGCCCCTTAGTGCCAATTGGGCATCGTTTAAATGCCACGGCCTACCTGAGCATTGTTTCTGACCATGTCCATCCCTTTATGACCACCATGTACCCATCCTCTGATGGCTACTTCCAGCAGGATAATGCACCATGTCACAAAGGTCCAATCATTTCAAATTGGTTTCTTGAACATGACAATGAGTTCACTGTACTAAACTGGCCCCCACAGTCACCAGATCTCAACCCAATAGAGCATCTTTGGGATGTGGTGGAACGGGAGCTTTGTGCCCTGGATGTGCATCCCACAAATCTCCATCAACTGCAAGATGCTATCCTATCAATATGGGCCAACATTTCTAAAGAATGCTTTCAGCACCTTGTTGAATCAATGCCACGTAGAATTAAGGCAGTTCTGAAGGCGAAAGGGGGTCAAACACAGTATTAGTATGGTGTTCCTAATAATCCTTTAGGTGAGTGTATATATTTCACTGATTTCTCCATGCAAACAGATTCATCCTATATGTTTCCTGATCTTTCAACCACAACGTTTAGAGCCCCCATGGAGTGATGAATGCAGTGAGGTGTCTGGAACCTTCAGCCATGAAACCTTGATGATAGGCTTTACCCTGGTCCAGGATACTGAACCAGTTATACCCACCCAGGGTGCCAGTCAGGTCCTGGATCTGGGGCAGTGGATGTCGGTCAGGCACGGTTTTTTGGTTTAGCAGCCGGTAGTCTATGCATAGCCAGAGAGTTCCGTCTTTCTTCCGCACTCACACAACTGGGTGTTGAGTATGGTGACTTGGATTTGACAATCCATCCTTTTTTGAGCTCTCTTAAAGGGAGTGCTCCTAATCTCAGCTCGTTACCTGTATAAAAGACACCTGTCCACAGAAGCAATCAATCAATCAGATTCCAAACTCTCCACCATGGCCAAGACCAAAGAGCTGTCCAAGGATGTCAGGGACAAGATTGTAGACCTACACAAGGCTGGAATGGGCTACAAGACCATCGCCAAGCAGCTTGGTGAGAAGGTGACAACAGTTGGTGCGATTATTCGCAAATGGAAGAAACACAAAATAACTGTCAGTCTCCCTCGGTCTGGGACTCCATGCAAGATCTCACCTCGTGGAGTTTCAATGATCATGAGAACGGTGAGGAATCAGCCCAGAACTACACGGGAGGATCTTGTTAATGATCTCAAGGCAGCTGGGACCATAGTCACCAAGAAAACAATTGGTAACACACTACGCCGTGAAGGACTGAAATCCTGCAGCGCCCGCAAGGTCCCCCTGCTCAAGAAAGCACATGTACAGGCCCGTCTGAAGTTTGCCAATGAACATCTGAATGATTCAGAGGAGAACTGGGTGAAAGTGTTGTGGTCAGATGTGACCAAAATCGAGCTCTTTGGCATCAACTCGCCGTGTTTGGAGGAGGAGGAATGACCCCAAGAACACCATCCCCACCGTCAAACATGGAGGTGGAAACATTATGCTTTGGGGGTGTTTTTCTGCTAAGGGGACAGGACAACTGCACCGCATCAAAGGGACGATGGACGGGGCCATGTACCGTCAAATCTTGGGTGAGAACCTCCTTCCCTCAGCCAGGGCATTGAAAATGGGTCGTGGATGGGTATTCCAGCATGGATCTGCAAAGAGGAGTGGGACAAACCTGGTGGCCAACTACAAGAAACGTCTGACCTCTGTGATTGCCAACAAGGGTTTTGCCACCAAGTACTAAGTCAAAGGGGTCAAATACTTATTTCCCTCATTAACATGCAAATCAATTTATAACTTTTTTGAAATGCGTTTTTCTGGATTTTTTTGTTGTTATCTGTCTCTCACTGTTAAAATACACATACCATTAAAATTATAGACTGATCATTTCTTTGTCAGTGGGCAAACGTACAAAATCAGCAGGGGATCAAATACTTTTTTCCCTCACTGTATATAAATTAATTTTTCCACACAATACCGTCATTAAGGAAAAGTCAACGGTATGGTATTGTCCTGCACCAGATGGAACCCAGGGCCCACTGCACCAGCGTAAGGTATGATGATGGGTCTGAGGATTTCATCACAGTACCTAACAGCAGTCAGGGTACTGTTGGCTAGCACGTGGAGGTCTGTGAGACCCTCCAAGGATATGCCTCCCCAGACCATCACTGACCGCCAAACCAGTCATGCTGGATGATGTTCACGGCCTCTCCAGACTCTTTCATGTCTGTCACATGTGCTCAGTGTGAACCTGCTCTCATCTGTGTAGAGAACGGGGCCCCAATGGCGGACCTGCCAATTCTGGTGTTCTCTGGCGAATGCCAATCGAGCTGCACGGTGCTGGGCTGTGAGCACAGGTTCCACTAGAGGATGTCGGGCCCTCATGCCATCCTCATGGAGTCTGTTTCTGACAGTTTGATCAGAAACATGCACACCAGTAGCCCGCTGGAGGTCATTTTGTAGGGCTCTGGCAGTGCTCCTCCTGTTCCTCCTCACACAAAGGAGCAGATACCGGTCCTGCTGTTGAGTTGATGCCCTTCTACGGCCCTGTCCAGCTCTCCTCGTGTAACGGCCCATCTCTTGGTATCTCCTCCATGCTCTTGAGACTGTACTGGGAGACACAGCAAACCTTCTTGCAACGGCATGTATGGATGTGCCATCCTGGAGGAGCTGCACTACCTGTGCAACCTGAATGGGCTGCAGGTACTGCCTCATGCTACCAGTAGTGACAAGGACACTAGCAAAACGCAAAACTAGAGAAGAATCAGTCAGGAAGGATAAGGAGAGAGTAATTGTCTGTGGCCACCACCTGCAAAACCATTCCCTTTTTGGCGTTTGTCTTGCTGTTGCCTCTCCTGTGCACCTGTTGTCACTTTCATTTGCACCAAAAAAGGTGACATTGATTCACAATCGATTAGGCTTCCTAACTGGACAGATTGATATCCCTGTTTAATTGACCAAGTTTAATTGACTTGGTGTTATACTGTGATGATTACGTGTTCCCTTAATTTTGTTTGAGCAGTGTATATATTATATAACTAAACTAATTACATATGATAAATATTATATTATTTTATTTTCATATTGGGCAAATGGACCAAATGGCTTTTAGCTCTCGGTGAGAACAGCTGTACTTCTCTCTTTCAAGCAGAAATAACGAGATACTCGCATGATTTCTATAGTGGGCTGTATGAAGATATTGTTATCAGCAACTAATGCACAGTGGCAGATACAATCAGATCAAGACTACACGATTGCACGTGTATTATAATTATACCGCCACCCTTTCCTGCTGATTTACTCAAGTACTAACGTCGTGCAGCGTCAGTATGGAGACTCCAAACGCTCTGAAATCGAAGTCTGTGTTCGACACACGGGATACTTCAGCACCTCGACTCACCCCAACAAATCAGGTAAAAAATAGGAAGATAATGTCGTTTTAAACCCCAGCCAGTCCCACACTAGCGGAATGAGTTGATATGAGCAGAACTGTGTAGTGTTGCCACATTTTCATTTCACCATCTATTTAGATTGCAAACTGTAGCCAATTCAAATCTTCTCTTAAAGCTTACTGAGAGACAGACTGAAGAGAGAAGTCAGAGAAAAGGAGGAAACACTGAGGAGACTGAAGATGGTTCAAATGTACAGAACAAAGGTAATTACAGGAGAAGGTCAGGAAATGAAAACATTACAGTTTGCCATGTCATTAAAAATCACACATTCAACTGAAACAAAGTTAAAGCTTTGGAAGATGTTCTTTTTTGCACTACCATTTGGATTATACAAATACAGCACCATGTTTGCATATTTAACACCCTCGATGTTGTGTTCTGCTGTATGCATTAGCACAGCATCCACAGCTGTTGCGTGTTAAATGATGAAAACACAAATGATAAGGAATTGATTTCACTTAACACTGCCCCTTGTGGAGTTGTTTACAGCATGCGAGTGTGTCCTCTCTTCACAGAATGACCTGGATGAGCTCCAGTGTCTGGTAAACAAGTGGAGAAGCTGCAGTCAGGCAGTCCTGTATGAGCTCCAGTCAGCTCTGTCCACAGATGGGAGCAAGCTGAGCCTCACACAGCTTATAGATCACTTCGGGCTGGAAGAGCACATACTGCACTACAACAGGACAGAGGAAGACTTCACTGATGTGTGAAGCTCTCAGCATGGAGTGCACTCGATTCTCTCTAGTCTAAGATTACATATTCACTGATGTCTAATATGAAAGTTTTCATAGTCTATGTTCTTTTGTTTAAACATTTTTCTCTTCATATGGACTTCGTGATGATTTATAACTCTGAAATTGCATTCTCCTTTGTTCCCATGTGTATATATGCATGTTTTTACATGTACTGACAAGTTAAAATGTATACCTTTTATTTAATTATTTATTTACATATTTCCTAAAAGTGATGTAGGAAAAATTCAGAAATGTAAACCTGTGCATTGGTCTAGTTTCAATTAAAACGATGCTGTAGAGATCCTGTCTATTTTTACTCCATACTCTGTCATACTCTTTGTGCTGATTAGTGTTCAAATTGGACCAGGGCTGGGAAGGTCTTCATTCTCATTCTTTCCACCTCTGCTCGGAGGATTGCAACCTCCTGAGCTTGTGCTTTGGCCAGGTCCACCAGTCTTTTTCTCTGGAGGATGTCTTTGTACCGTTCCTCTGCACTGCTCTCCTGATTCTGCTCCACCGCTGGTGACAGAAAATGCAAAGTCATTCACAGTAAACGGGGGCACGTCACAACACGAGTCAGAGAGGCTCGTAGGCAGAACAACATTGCAGTCCTCATCACCATAGAATAGGTTGAAAAATCTGTCCCTTTCTATGCTTTTCATGGTGCCATACAGTAATCCCTTGCCAACCGTTGGTTTCCCTAATGACATTGCGAGTATCCACACAGACTGTTTTGGCTACCACAGTGTACAATTTTGTGTATCCATGAGTTTGTGTTTTCTTGAGATTGGCAAGGGATTAGTGTAGCCCAAAAGTCCCCAACCCTGGTCCTGGAGGAGCCCCTACCCTGCTGGTTTTTGTTCCAACCAAGCTCTCAATTACTTAATTGAGCCTTTTAATTATTTTAAAAAGCTGGGATTTTACGTTAACTATATAATTGTATAGAGAACTTAATAAAGAACCAACTATTTTATAGCACAATTTAAAAAGTAAAATCTATGCAGATTGTTACTTGGATTAGGGGTCAATTAAGTAATTGAGAGCTTGGTTGGAACAAAAATCAGCAGGGTAGAGGGTCCTCCAGGACCTGGGTTGGGGACCCTTATGTGGAAAGATCCCTTATTCGGAAAGATGTACTGGGTAAGCTCAGAAGATCATGTGACATAAAGGCAGAAGAAGAATGCAGTCTAATCAACTGCAATGCACAGTCTGATGGGCATTGTATTTCAGAGTAGGCTAACCGTTGCGGGTCTGTCACAATAAACTATTGGCTCACCTATGGCATCACAGATGTGTCGCTTCTCTGCCACAGAGATCATCATCTCCTGCAGCTGTTGATCCAGGGTGGCACTGTCCTGGGCCTTCTGTGCCGTCTGTCTGATCAGCTGCTGGACTGATTTCTTGGCCTTATTCACCTTCTTTTTGTGGATCTAGGAGGTAGCAGGTGACTTGATAAACTGTCTAACATTCACATTCGCTAAATTAAGGATCAGATTAAAGTAGGGTCTGACTGGAGATTTTAACAAGGATGCTTTTATCCCTTTTTAATGACTAAATACTTTCACAGTATTTCCAGTGCCAAGAGAAATAGCTTGAAACATTGTGATTGTAAAGGTTAATACAGATTTGTTACAAACATTATATGGAAATGTTTAGGCACAAATCATTGTAAGTGATGGAAAGATGACATTTCTCTATAAATCAAGTTGAGGACCATTGACGATTCTTACAACATACATATTGGCACTTACCTTTTCTTGCATGGAAAGTGTCTTCTCCATAGTAGAAATCTGCTTGGACAGATTGTTATCATAATCCGTCTCGCTCAGGTACTGAAAAAGAACAAAGCGTTTCATGACTTAATTCAAATGGCCAGCCAGGTGCACACACATTGCCATTTCAATCTCATGTCTCCCAGACATGTCTGTTTTAATTCACTTCAACCCACAAGTGTGAGGGATCAATGTTGTTGCAGTTGACGTACCTGGTCTCACGATTACTGTACTGGCTGCAGTGGCGCAGCAAGGCTAATCAAATGCCATCCAGTCCAGTGCACAGCTTATCACTAGTCAGTGAGGTAGGGCAGTTATAGTTATACAGCAATGTGTAGCCTAAGCCTGCAACTTTATCTTATCTTCCACCTGTAAGTCCTGAGTGTGCAGTTACCAATTATAACAGCAGACTAGTGAAGGTCAGCTACACGTAACGTACCGCCTGCATCTCTTTGGAGACCCGCATCATCTGAATGTCCCGAGCTTTGTTGTTTAGATCATCTATCCGCATTTGCATCCTTTTGTGTTCCCACTGCTGCTGGATGATGCCTTTTCGAAAGTCTTTAGTTTCCACCATGCTGGCAATCTTCTGCTCCCCTAAAGTCTGAGTGAGGAAGCAGATTCATGACACACCAATGTCTAGTTTCTGTCTCGTTCTGGAAGGGGGCCAGCACTTAATACAAAGCAGATTATTCTAACATATCAGGACTGTTCAGTAAATAATGCTTTATCATTATGGAGAATCCGGTAACCATGAAGATGAAAATTGTATCACTTTAACGAGACTATATTTTCTTCTCAAATAACCCTATTTTGGTGAAGTTGGAGGAGTTAAAACATTCTGACAGGGATTGTTTCAGAGTGGTTCTAAAGCACTACTTGATCTTAACACAGTTTGCTGAACTTACAGCACTTGCTAGGCCATGAAATATTTTCCACCCATCTGACTAGCAGCACAGTAATGTAGTTCCAATGTGCCCCTACCTTAATCGTCCTATTAAGATCTTCTACTACACTCCTGTCGATTAGTACAGAGCTGGAATAGTCGGGAATGAAGTTCCCAGTCTCAACTTCCACCTGCCCTTGTTTCATGAGGAAATGCACCATAAGATCTTTCTGGAATGTCATTTTATCTTCTCGTACCCTGTGTGGAAATAGATGTTGATTTAGCAGGCAACAGTTCAAATATTGTAATTTCCCTAAATACAAAAACCTTCTAGTTAATGTACATGTCATGCTATCTTAAGGTAAAGCCTTGAATCACATATCTATCGCTCAGTTTTTAGGATAATAAAACTAATAGGAAGGAAAAAACTGCCCTCATTCTGAGGTTCAGTGGTTTGCAGTCATTAAATGCTGCCAGCATAAGATCCTCTGGAGATCATTGTATTGGATATACAATGGATATACAATACAGTGTATTGGATATAATATTAAGACATGTATTATTCTGCACAGTATATTTGATTATTTTGTAAAATGTGTTTCAGCACGTCTGGTTAATACAGTTATTCAATGACATCTGATTTTATGCATTTAATTTCTCACCCATTGAGCTCATCAGTGAGGTTCTGAATCTCCTTTCTGGCACTGTCATCCTCCTCTGTTCTCCTCTGTAGAAAAGCCTGCATTTCAGCAATTGTCAGCGCTTTCTGTTGAACCTGTAAGTGCAGCACAATTAGAACAAATCTGAATAATTTCAGCAATTACATCTCAAATACATTTTTATCTGGTGTTAGATGTATCATAATTATTCGTCAAAAATAATTTGGGGGTTTACAGCCAATAAAGTCATGATCAGTTCAAGCTTTCAGGACGAGATTCTTTGTAATCAGGGTCTTTTGAGAACTGAGCTGCATCAAACAAGAACAAGTCTGGCAGCTGTATTTACTTTCTCATACATGGTCATGTTTTAAAGTTACAGTTGTTGCTAAAAGTGTTGAAGCCTGTGCAATAATCTGTGCATTTCTCAGTACTCCAGGCACTAAGATGAGCAGGCTTGGCCGATCAACATGATGGATCTTCACTGGGAAGTGTAAGGGCCTGACGTGGCACCTAGCTCTCAGAGCCCCGGGCCATGTGGGACTCACTTGATGTTCGCTCTCAACCTTGGCTCTCCTGGCCAGACAGAAGCGCTCCCACACAGCCAGGTCCACGCCCTGTGGAATGTTTTCAGGGACGTCCAATTCCTCCATGGCTCTCATCAGCTGAGACAGGCCTTCATCCGGTGCTGTTGCGGACCCTGCACGGTCTTTGAAAGGACTGCTGTTTTCTGTCCTCATTTTCTGCACCCTGTCAAAGAGCATCACCTGAAATGGTTTCTTTCTTTCATATTCTACCAGCCTCGTCTAGCTATCCATAATGGCCCAAAAACACAACGATCATGGAACAGCGTATATATATATGCCCACTGGCATGCCCTACTGTCAACTTTTGAGTCATACACCCCTTTTAACACTTTGTGGATGACATTGTGGCTTCATAGTTGGTCTCAAGCAATCAGCACTAACTAAGGATTAAAATACAGCTCCCAGTCATGCACTGGAAAATAGCATCTCATTGTTATTCATCATGTTCCTCTTCCTCTGTGACATGTTAATCACCTGATTTTACCTGGGTCGGCGCTTAAAAAGTTTGTACAGGTGTTCTACTACATGGCCAGGGACATCAAAGAAGTCCTTTCTGAAACCACGGTCACGCAGCTGAGTGGGAGTAAAAATAAAAATAATTAAATTCATTTGAAAAAGTAAAAACTTTCATTAACATGATCAATAATGTGAAAGTCTATGGGAATTTGACACAAGCTTTGGGAAAAAGGGTTTTTTATACATTGTACACCTGCAATAAACTCACTTTGTCTTCTGCAACAGCGTTATCATAGGTCTCTCTGAAGGCATCAACATCTTCTTTGTGCTTCTTTAAGTCCTCTGCAATGTCTTGCTGTGAACAACAGGGAAATCAGTTTCATTATGACTCGATATCATATCCTCCAAAAATAAAACATAACAATGCAATGTTATTATAATTGCAGTATTGTCTTTGCGGAGTGATGGTCAGTACAGCCCCAGTCTTCAAATTACACAACTGGATGCAACTATGGGGCGGACTGGTTAGCGCTGCTGCCTCACAGCAACAGGGGTCCTGGGTTTGAGTGACAGCTCGGGGGCCTGTCTGTGTGGAGTTTGCATGTTCTCCCTGTGTCCGTGTGGGTTTCCTCCAGGTACTCCAGTTTCCTCCCACCGTCCAAAGACATGCAGGTTAGGTTAATTGCCCTGTGCGTGAGTGTGCCCAGCAATGGACTGACGTCCTGTCCTGGGTATATTCCTGCTTATTCATGCCTGCTGGGATCGGCTCCGGTGTCCCCCACATCCATTTGAAAATGGATTGATGGATAGATGCAAATATGATCTGTGATCAAATACAACCCCCTGAATTAAACCTTTATTGGATATGAAGTGTCTATATTATACAGCTCTGGAAAAAATTAAGAGACCATTGCAAAATAATCAGTTTATCTGGTTTTACTATTTATAGCTATGTGTATGTTTGGGTGAAATTAACATTTTTGTTTTATTCTATAAACTACTGACAACATTTCTCCCAGATTCCAAATATAAATATTGTCATTTAGAGCATTAATTTGCAGAAAATGACAACTGGTCAAAATAACAAAAGATGCAGTGTTGTCAGACCTCAAATAATTCAAAGAAAATAAGTTCATATTCATTTTTAAACAACACAATACTAATGTTTTAATTTAGGAAGAGTTCAGCAATCAATATTTGGTGGAATAACACTGATTTTCAATCACAGCTTTCATGCATCTTGGCATGCTCTCCACCAGTCTTTCACATTGATGTTGGGTGACTTTATGCCACTCCTGGCGCAAAAATTCAAGCAGCTCAGCTTTGTTTGATGACTTGTGACTATCCATCATCCTCTTGATCACATTCCAGAGGTTTTCAATGGGGTTCAGGTCTGGAGATGACAGGGTCTTGATGTGGTGGTCCTCCATCCACACATTGATTGACCTGGCTGTGTGGCATGGAGCATTGTCCTGCTGGAAAAAACATTCCTCAGAGTTGGGGAACATTGTCAGAGCAGAAGGAAGCAAGTTTTCTTCCAGAACAACCTTGTACGTGGCTTGATTCATGCGTCCTTCACAAAGACAAATCTGCCCGATTCCAGCCTTGTTGAAGCACCCCCAGATCATCACCGATCCTCCACCAAATTTCACAGTGGGTGCGAAACACTGAACCGCCATCTTTGAAACTCTGCCAGTAAAGGCAGAATTGAACCCTTCTTTTCCTCACTCAAAACTTTCCTTTTCAACTCTTTTGGCATGGTTAATAGATCTTTTTTGATTCCAATTACTTGTTTTTGTCATCCAGCTGGTCCTATTGCAAGAGGATAGTGATAACCACAGGCAGTGTTTTTTAAACTTTTCCTCATTAAATAAGATTTGGTTCAGGTGATCACCTAATCAGTACCTCATTCGGTAGAATGAGGTGTGCCTGTGTTGGAATTCAACAGACGCTGGAGTGGAATGGCTGCCATAAATGTAGAGATACTGATTTAAGAAAAACTTGCAGTGGTCTCTTAATTTTTTCCAGAGCTCTATAATGTAGGTGTTATCCAAGCTTGTTCTTAGTGGCACTTCCATAAATCCACTAGAGCTTTTGTACAGCATGTAGCTCTTTAATCTTGCCACCCCCCGTGTGTAATTAAAAACATTCTTATCAACAACGCTGTTTGGTATTTTATACAGCTGAATTAATAGTATTGACTTGAGGTAAATAACTGCAGTAAGTGTAAATACGTTAGGTGTTCTGTGAAAGAAACAGCTACCTTTATCTTCCTGGTTTGTTCAAGTTTGTGGTTAAGTTGTTTCTCTCTGATTACCAGCTTTTCCTCCATATCAGTGGAGTAAACCAGGTTCGCAATTTTGAGCTCCTCCTGAAAATGGAAGCAGAAGTGTGATTAAAAAAAAGAAATACAGGGCGCACATGCATAAATCATCTCAGAATTACTCCAAGGAATCATGCTAAAAGTTCGTTTAGGAGTAAGATTACTCCTCGCTCAGAGTAGGAGGTAGAAGTCAGTCATAAAGTCTGTTATACCTACTTTTAGCTGGGAGTAGGATCCAATTCTAGGAAAAACTAGCATATTTTCACAAGTGTAGGTTAAAATATGTCTCACTGTGATGTATTTTCTTCATTTTGGAAAAACAAAAACCGCAAGATCACATGTAGACAAGCAGAGCCAAAAGACAACTATACAAATATTGCTAAGCTAACTCAGCCTTTTATTTCTTTATAATTTGACACAAAATAATAAGTGTTTCCTCCGTATTCCTTCATTACAAGGACGTCAAGGTGCTACATGGAATTAAATATACATCAAACATCTTAAAATTGAACACTATTTATGCTTCCGTTGCACATATGAAATTGTCCACAAGTGGAAAAACTGGAGTACATTCATGAAGGGTTTTACAGAAACATTCAGTATTTCAGAAACATTTTCTGTATTGAATAAAATACAAATTAAAGTTAACATGCATTCATCACCACGCATACAGTTTATTATGATTATGCTTTGTATGACTGGACCATTTTTCATTCATTTTGCAGCTTATTGTTACTAAATTTTTTGTAATACAAATAGTCGGATATAAAATCGGTGTAATGTAAAACCCTTGATGGATACAGCCTAGCATTGATTATGAATAGATTAGGCTAGCACTGATTATAAATGTGGCTTTTGGGGGTATTTGTCGTGCAGTAGTGGGGAAATCAATAAATGATCTCGGGTGCTGTTAATGCCATTATGATCTGATGAGAATTTCTACATATTGAAGGCTGTGATGATGGTCCCAAATCACCACTGCTATATTGTTGCATTTTCCCTGTGGCCAGACAATGCAACATTGTCACCACCTTTATCTCTGCTGACAGTGCCGCATTTTACTCCTAAGAGTAAAAGTAGGACCAAATTGACATCACTTGCAGATATTTCAGGCACTTATGACCGATTTATCACTCTCAGATGCTTTATGAATACATGCACAGATCTAAGGTAGAAAAATGTAACATTCATCACGTAGCTGCTTTTCTGGTCATCTTGATTGCCCTTGTTTTCTCGTATGATTGTTCTTTATTTTACAAGTATTAAAGTTGACATTAATAACAGGAATATCAATCTGAAGGCTGCCATGTTCTAAATGTATGCATCATATAGCCATAATGCTACAGTTTTAAAAGTATGCAAGCACAAAACCCCATTGACTTTCTATTGAATTATGGCTGCATATGGCAGTTAAAAGCAAGACCCCAGCCTTTAAAATCTCAAAAAGTACTTCAACAAGAATCCACTAAATAAGAATGCTAAGATATGTAGAAATGTACCAACCACCAACCCATTGATCGGTACAGTTAGAAATTAGTTATGTTAATTTTGTATCATACTATTTTGAGAACATGCCACAGGATGAAGAACATACATGTGTAAGATATGATATTGTACCATTCAAGCTGCTCTCCCTCTCCCTGCTACCCTGGACTGTAATCACTAAAACTATTAGATATTGCCAGCCCAGGGAGGGTCCAAAGGGGTGCGTTTCATGATGGGATTTCGGGGTGGGGTTAAGAGGATAATGACCAGGAAAGAGAGAGTTAGGCAGGAGTGTGAGGTTACAGATCATGACTGAGGAAGTGATACACGATTAGCGCGGGTCACGTCTGTGTACAAATAAAGGGAAATAAAAAGTACTTAAGAATAATGTGATCTCAACCTCGTTATTACCTGGACAACCAAGATGCTTCAATATAATAACAGAGAGATTCCCTGACAACAATGTGAAGGTGTCCATGTTTTTGGTGCTCTTTGCGGTTAACCATCTTGTAAAACAGCTGTGTAGCAATAAAGAGAAACTAGAGTAGGAAGATTAGAGTATATTTTTTCACCTGACAGATCGCCATTTCAGATTTCACTTTCCTCTCAAAGAGCCTGGTTAGGGTTTCATCAAAGGCCTGGGTTGCATCCTTAATGGAGGTCTGCAGTTTCTTCAGTTCTGCTTCTAGTGCCTTTACCAAAGTTAAAAGTCAAACCAGAAACACACAGTCAGTAAAGAGACTTCAACCACAGCAATCATTTATTCGCTCTGGCAATATTAAGGTTGGTATAAATGTCACCCTTTGCTGGCATAAATCAATGGTATGAACACGATTAGTTCAGTACAGGTAATTCTTTCACCAGAAAAGTTTGTCTGATTGTTTTGAAAACAGGATTTCAGGCCTGTTTGTCACAGCGAGATTAAGCTGGAGATACACCTGTAGTGAAAGACCCTTTAAAGGAATCGGAGCTACAAGCTGATGAACACAACATCAAGCCCCCCCCCCCCCAAAAAAAAAAAAAAGCGATCCACTGAAAACATATCAGAAACTGATCAGATTCAATAACATGCTTTGGTCAGTAGTGCCCTATCGTCTCCAGAGTCTGGTGCTTAAATGATTAGACATCACCCAAGAGAAGTAAACAAGTGGGGCGTCAACCAATGGGTTCAATGTTCATATTTCAAAAGATAACATCTCTAAGACACAGCCCTAAGGCATAATTAGTGTTAGAAACTGTTAGTTTACTACCTTTCTGTATTTTTCCTGTTCCTCTTTCAGCTCCTTCACTTTCTTTTCATACTCTTTAAAACCCTTCTTCTCCTCCTCGGTCCACTGCACCTCTGGTTTGGACATGAACTCGGGCTGTGGAATCTCCTGAAGGCATCACAACCGAGACCAGGGAGTCAGTGTAGACAAACATAGATTACACCTATAACCATGGGGTTTTCTTCTGCTTATAATTACACAAGATAAACTAGTAAAAATACTCGGTTTGTTTTAATTATACAGCAACAGATGGGAGCAAAACTGTTTATACCTGATCCAATACACACAATCCAACAGCACTGAAATGCAGCTCTCTAAAGACCAGCATATACATTCAACTAGTTCTATATATCTCTATTTTCAAATGTAAGATTTAAAAAAGTTAAGAGTTTCAAAACCATCTTGATGCATAATACATGATTGACAATAACCCAGTCTCTGCAGCTCCTCACCATTTTCAAAATATCCTCTTTCTTCAGCTCTAGTACTCCCCCCATCATGTCATCAAGGGCTTTCTCTCTGGCATTTTCACCCTGCAGAGAGAGGGGGGTTTCAGGGTACTGTTGCACTACCGGCTCGGCCATTCGAAACACCATGAGTTCTTCAGTGCTTTCTTTAGGCTGAAGTGAATGTATGATGCTAGGGAAGACTGCTTTTCAAATTTGGGGAATTTAAAATGTATCTTTGTTTTTCCAAAATGAAAGATTTAATATTATCTTGTGTTTTATAATAAATGATGATCATCTCAGCAAGACTCTTTTATGCCACCTTAAGCATATTTTGCTTAAAATACTGTACACTTATCTTTCTCATGCACACCCAAGGTCTGACGAGCCATTGCCACCCAAAGGCTGTGGATGGTCCAACCCCCCCCACCCCCGATGGCCAGCGAGAGGCCTCCTCCAAAGGGAAGACCACAGCCAGCAGCACCGATAAAAAACGTTCTGATCTCCTTGCTGCTGTAATAACTATACTGCCTGGAGGGGAGGCAACCATTAGGCCTAGTCCCTAAGCCGTGGACCCCCAGAGATTCATTTTCTCCTACATGCCATCTATAGGAGTTTTTTGTTTTTCTCTCCTCTGTGCCTAAATGGTTTATTTACTTAAATGTTCACTTACTTTATTCTAGATCATGTAAAATGTTTACAGGTCTATATTTATTTTACTTTATTGTATTTATGTATTATTATATTTTGCTGTACATTTGTTGTATGTTTACCAGTCTGTAAAGCGCTCTGTGGCTACCCTGCGAAGGGCACTACACAAATAAAAATTGATTGATTGATTGATTGATTGATTGATTGATTTGGCTTTGCTATTCTTCTGCCAACCCAACTGTACACTCCAACACAAGTTTAATTTTCAAATTTCTCTCTCACATGTTACCTTGGCAGCCAGTCTTCTTTGTTCTTCAGTCTTGGCTAGTTCCTCTGCTTTCAACATCTGTTCTGGGGTGATGTATTTTTCAACTTTAATCTGGAAATACAATGACAGTGAAACTCAATACTTTTAAACACTATAAATCACTTTTATATCTTAACCCTTGCAGCAAAGTCAACTTCAAAACAATTTCATATGTAATAAAATACAGAATTTTTATGAATGTATTTATGTTTCAGCAGAATTCAATTGATTCATGTTATGGTCACTAAGACTGACTGTAATGAGTTGACTTTAACCACGCTCAATTTTCAACTTCATTATTATTCTGTAAAACTGTGACCTAAGTTTCAAAATCATGTGCCTAATGCTGTGTGATTGTGGTAGTTATAGAAATATATAAAAACAGAACAGTTCAAATGAGTGTGTACTACCACATGAGGTGTTGTGCACATAAGAACATAAGGTACATAAGGTAACCAATGAACGGGGGACATATGTTTTGGGGTTTTCAGTAACTAATCAACCAGCCTTCTGCTTTCTCTAAACAGGCCATTATGTTGCTTGCCTACTGAAGTGGCCATTTCATTCTTCTTGATTTTCTGTCAGCTCTAATCCCAAAAGTGTGATATTACAGCCAACACCCAACATCAAAGCAAGTGGCTTCCTACCTCCGAGTCATCCACAGTGAATGCCCTCTCTGGCCTCTCGCTGTCAGACAGCGTTGGCTCCCACAGCTTCTCCTTCAGGCCCAAGTCACCCATGATTTCCACAATCCTCCTGTTCTTCTCTTTCACACGGTTCATCTCCTCCTCCTTCTGCTTATACACTGCGTCAAACTCCTCATTGAAGGCCATTTTAACATTGTGGATAACATCCTGGGTGGGCAAACATTTCAACACACAAATTGAACATTGTTCATTACATTGTTTTGTTATGCCACAGTAGGCTGTGCTTCACTGCTACATCAGAAGACCTCTCGGACCTGAAAGGAAGCCATCTGTCAATGCTGTACCTGCAACAGGATGATCTGGTTGATCTTCTGCTCCCTGGTGTGCAGCTCAAACTGATTGTACAGGTGAGGGCTGAGGCCACCATATTGAGCGCTCAGACTGCCCATGAGAGCTGGGCTCTCTGCCTCTTCACCCCCCTCATCTTCATCCTTCTGAGGTGCAGTCTTGGACTCGTCCCCCAAAATCTGCTTCCGGATCTGCAGAGGAGTTTGTGGGAGCACATCAGAGGATGTCTAACTCTGTCAGTTGCTCTCATCTTTTCAGAATTAAAAAGATCTAGATGTGCACCTTCCAATGTCCTCCTGATTGACATGTATGTTAAGACTAGAGGAGCAACAGTCTAGAAAAGGTTGTCATCATTTCACTTTGGCACATACTAATGACTTTACTTACAGAACTGCTTTGAAAACTACAATAGAGTGGTAAGAAGGACTAATTAACTCCAACCATCTACACAGGGTCATAGATGTGCAACAGTGTTGTAAATTCAGCCAGCTATACAGGGCGATATTGTTGAAGAGGGCAGGAATTACACTGAGATCTGCCTGTTCGATCCTCCGCAGTGTTTTCACTCTCTCCAACTCCTCCATCTCTCTCTGGGTGCGCTCCTTCATGGGGTAGTTCTTCACCTCATCTTCTAGGTGAAAAGCCTGAAAGAGGGTACAGGGTTACACCAGATTATTCCCAACCTCTTCATACCACTTATTCATACACATCTAGATGTATCCCTGATCTGCTCAACATCAGCCCAGTTTAGATCTCAGGATTATTACATTTTCTGATGAAACTTAAATTAAAGCACAACCATTAACTTTTAAAATGTATCTAGGATTAACATTGACATGTGTGAAATTGTTTAAAGCCTTTATCACAATGTTGTGGATGTTGAGATTGGCTGCTCCCCTTTGATTCTTGTTGCATATAGTGTTGGCCTGGTTACCTTGATTGCTCGCCCTTTGACCTTCATGGAGTCCCAGCATTCTCTTTTGATGACATCACGCTCGTAACAATAGGCCAGGATCTGCATCTCCATCTCATTACGGACCTTATAGACACAGAAATGCACCAATGAAAATAGGAGACAGGTCAAGGCCCATCTTTCACATTGCTTTGATGTTAGCAAATGCAAGAACACCATCCACACTTACCATTCACATACATAACTCTGCATCACAGTTACCACAGTGGGAAGGTGAGCAACACTGTATGTATCTGAGTAGGAAAATATTGTATCTGGAAGATATTAAGATACTTAATGCATATGCTATATAATACTATTTTAGACAATAAGTTGAGTTGTCTTTCACTTTTACCCTGGCGACTCCCTGTTCTGCCTCAGCTTCCAGCCTTTTATGTTCCTCGATGTCCAGGTTAAACTCCCAAAGCTGCAGCTTCTCATTCTCAGGCAAAGTGTTGTTCTCACGCATCATGTCCTGGATCTATAACCAGAGCCTCACAGTCACTGGCCTGCTCTCCGACAGCTGGACAAAGCCACTGCACACACATTTCTCTACCACTAGACAATTGGGCAGACTTGTTTATCATGTCAAGAAATTCACAGGATTTGGTAACATTTTAGACTTCATGTTGATCTCCATACGGAGATGACAGTGTGAAGCCGGATCCATTTAGTTAATTTAAATAATATACACTTAGCATGGTCCGCTATAAAAATACCAGTTTGTGCTTTTATATTACCCAGTCTCTGTTCTGGGATTATGAAACTGTGATGAATTGTTTGTGATGTTTTGCACTTAACGGGTTGTGTTGCTTACGGTTTTGCGCAGTTGCTTGATATCGTTCCTCATGGTTTGTCTCTCTTCCGCAAACTGCTTTTTCTCCTCATTGACTGCCTGTACAAATGTTAAAAACATATCAAACATTTGAGCAGAGTAGTGATCAGCAAGGGTGAGGAGTTCCAGAAATTCAGTCATTTTTGCATTGATCATATGCCCTGAAA
This sequence comes from Amia ocellicauda, assembly GCF_036373705.1. Lineage (NCBI taxonomy): Eukaryota > Metazoa > Chordata > Actinopteri > Amiiformes > Amiidae > Amia > Amia ocellicauda. The sequence goes on along the minus strand of NC_089869.1, from coordinate 4,928,122 downwards.
GAGTTTCTACAAGTTACATGGCTGTATTTTTCTAGTCTCCTCCTTCAGCAGTTTAACAAAAAAAAATCTGCTCATGATTTGGAGTGATGTTGCAACCATAATGCCCCTGTAGACATTTGCTTTCTTGGCCAAATTCATCAGAAAAACACCTTCATGTCAAATACTAAAGTGGCATGCTAGATAAATCAGTGTAGCTTCACATGTTGGTCACACAATAAAGGAACTACTGTTACAAAATAATCACATATGGTCTATACATCTGTAAATACATTGTTTAATCCCCCAGATCTTCAAGCATGTACTAAAACTTTAGAGATTATTAGTTTTAGATATTAAGGGATTAAACGTTATTGTCACGGTCTCCCCTGCTTCCACCTTAGTTCACCACCAGAGGTCTCTCTCTCCCGAATACTAGTTTAGTGCTTCTCCTTTCCTTTGTCCAGTCAAACCAGTCTTTCCACATTCTTCCCTACCAGGTGCACCTGTTCTGTCCTCCTCTCCTATCATTGGTCAATCCTTCATTCACCTCATTCAATCCCTCTCTCCTTCACAGTACTTAAACCCCTCTATTTCCTAGATTCATTGTGAAGTCTTGCATTCTCTCCTGGATCAATGCTAAGCCTTGTTTCTTGATTGCCTTCCTGTGTATTTTTGACCTCTTGCTTGCTTCTCTTGTTTACCCCTTTTGGATCTCCCTACTAGCCTGTTCGCTTGATCTATTGACCTGGACTGTCCCTGTTTATGCTCTCTCGTTTTGCCCTTATTGGATTATCTGCTTCAACTCTAAAGCCTGCACTTGGATCCTTTCCTTTGCTCCTTGACGACGTTACAGTTATATTCCACACATTCAATAGGATTACATTAAATACATTTAAAGACAGAATGTTTTGCTTATTGCATTAAATATGTTTAAGTAACAAAAAACCATATAATAAATAAACCATTTCATTATTAAAAATAAATATAACTGAATATTTTATTTATGAATGTATAATTAAAGATTTTTGTTGTATCTACATTTAAACTAACATCCATATTAACAAATAACACATGAGATTTAGTCTACTCCTAATAGTAGGCATTGTGGATGTTAGTTGGTTGCTCTTTGTTGTTTAAATACATCTTTATTTATTATACTATATAATGAACAGCTGTGTCTTTATATAACATAAAGCAAACATAGTACTGGGACCAGTTGCATACACATAGACGCTCAGTTAAGACCGTTGCATAAAATTTCCTTAGACTGGTCTTGTTAACGTTTTTCATTTTATTTTCATTTTGAGTGCTTTAGTGCAAGTTTCAGAAAATGTCACAAAAAGTATATATTTCTCTGCATTATATTTCAATAACTAAGCATAGATTTTCAGTTAACTGGAATCGTCGCTGTCTTAGAGAAGCGTCCGCCATATTTTCTTTTTTCTTCAACTGTCTTAAAGTTCTCAGAATTAATTGCGTGATTGACTAAGTAAGACCAGTCTAAGACCAGTCTAAGGAAAGACTGTTATATGCAATGGTCTTAACGGAGTGTCTATCATTAGTAGGATTTAAAATTACAGTAAGATTTAGTCTATGTTTATTTTATTATTCGAGACCTCTAAAAGATTACACAAGAAGCACAAAGAAGTGTAAAGGGACTAAAGAGGTGCTCACCTCCTCCAGCCTCTGTTCAAGCCAGGTGCCATTTGCAGGTGTGGCCGGGGGCAGGCTGGAGCAGCTCTCGTCCTGATCAGACAGCTCCACACTGCGTCTCTGGTCACAAGCCTAGGCCATGACAGAGGCACAATCAAGGTGGACTGATATAACAGCTGGACTCCTCAATGCAATACACCTGTAAGGGCTGCACAGACTGCTTATTCCGGGGCCCTACACAGTGCTGGGTATAATACTTTGTAGTGGCAGTAGTGGCACTCTTTGGGATTACAGTCTGTTCTCTGCATAGAGTTTTGTAGAAAGTCCAAGGAATTGAGTTTACTGGGAGTCATCAAGGTCTCTCCTTCCATGACTAGGCAGGCCAAACTGCTCCTTTTGGATTTTCTACTAGAGGTTGGGCTATTTAAGATGGAAATTTAGCCACAACAAAGACTGCCTTAACAGGTGGCTGTATTTTACTTGAAAATTGTGACTTCTATCACACTCTTAAGGATCAGAACTTGATACATGAGGAAACAGGATACTCCATTGTGTACAATGTCTGTAGGGAATGAGAGCTCTTATTCTAAGATTGGTCATTTTACAGGCACCTACAGGCAAAAGAACACAACTCCTACCTGTTCCTCTTCCTGCTGCTCCCACAGAGCTGATCCAGGGGGAGTCTGGGAAGGAGCGGCCCACTCCGGCAGCTCTCGAAGCGCAGCGGTCTCTGTGAGCACTGAAGTCCCCAGCAGCCCTTCCACACTCTGCCCATAATCACGGGCTATACTTGCTTTAGTCATCTCAGCCGTCTTAAACCTGAATGAAACAGATAGATACATATGAAAGATAAAACTTTCCTACATCTGTCTTCAAATCACACTTTTATATAGCGCGTTTTTATTTGTCCTCCTTTTCAATGAAAATGTATAAAATATACAACATTAAGCCCTTACGACAGTACAAAAGTAAATGCAGAGAAAGGAACAATATGTCTATTGTTATCCCTGCATTTTTCTTCCCCTCTTTCATCCTCTGCCATGTTGGTGGTGTGTTCTTTTCTAACATGGGTGAAAAAAATATCACACGATGATATTCACGCACAGGTTCTTATTATGCTTTGTGCCAGCGTCTAGAAACCAAAGCACTGAGGTCCTGTGCAGCAGACCTACCGGAGCTGCACACACACCAAAGCCCCGTCCCGGAGGCCGGTGGTGAGGAGGGTCTGGCTGTCCAGGGAGAAGGCCAGCGCCACAGGCCCACTCAACCGGCTGGAATGGCTCTGCAGCTGGAGGACTTTCTCCTGTTCACACACACACAAGGGCAGGAAAGTTACAGCACAGCGCAGGAAACTCCATGTCACCCTTTAAATGAATGAGAAGCCTACTATTACATCTGACAAGACCTGTTATTATTATAAGAACATAAGAAGAACTTAAGAAAGTTTACAAACGAAAGGAGGCCATTCGACCCATCATGCTCGTTTGGTGTCCATTAATAACTAAGTGATCCAAGGATCCTATCCAGTCTGTTTTTGAATGTTCCCAAATTGTCAGATTAAACCACATCACTGGGGAGTTTGTTCCAGATTGTAACAACTCTCTGTGTGAATACGTGTCTTGAATGCCTTGAAGCCCAATTTCCATTTGTGTCCCCAGGTCCGTGTGTCCCTGCTGATCTGGAAAAGCTCCACTGGGTTGATGTGGTCCATGCCCTTCATGATTTTGAAGACTTGAATCAAGTTCCCACATAGTCTTCTCTGTTCCAGGGTGAAAAGGTTCAGATCCCTCGGTCTCTCCGAGTAGGACATTCCCTTCAAACCTGGAATTAGTCTGGTTGCTCGCCTTTAGAGCAGCGATATCTTTCTTGAAGTGTGGAGCCCAGAACTGTACACAGTATTCCAGATGAGGTCTAACTAGTGCATTGTACAGTCTTTGTGTTTTAAATTGACAATATACCCTAGCATTTTGTTTGCCTTTTTTATTGCTTCCCCACATTGTTTGGATGGGGAAAGTGAGTCCACATAGACTACTAGGTCTCTCTCATGCGTTACTTCTTCTAGTTCTATTCCTCCCCATAGTGTAATTATGGTGGACATTTTTATTACCCACATGTAATACCTTGTCCACACTTGTCCACATTGAATTTCATCTACCAGGTGTCGGCCCACACCTGAATATTATCTAGGTCCCTTTGAATAACCTGTGCTGCCGGGATTGTATCTGCTGAGCCACCTATTTTAGTATCATCTGCAAATTTGACAAGTTTGCTAACTATCCCAGAGTCCAGATCATTAATATAGATTAGAAAAAACAAAGGCCCTAATACTGATCCCTGTGGAACTCCACGAACAACCTCACTCCAGTTAGAAGCAACTCCTCTAATCAACACCCTCTGCTTCCTATACATCAACCAGTTCATAATTCATCTACTTACATTAGGATCAATCTTTGGTGCAGAAACCATATGAAGTGTATCAAATCATATCCTTTCATGTGAACTACAGCTGCAGTTGCATGTTCAAGAAATTTTAATAAATTAGTAAGACATGATCTGCCTCGTCTAAACCCATGCTGACTATCTCCAAGAATATGGTTTTCATTAAGATGCTCCTCTATTTTCTGTCTAATCATTTTTTCCAACATTTTACAAGTAATGCAGGTGAGACTGACTGGTCTGTAATTTCCTGAATCAGTTTTGTCCCCTTTCTTGTAGATAGGTATGTCATTATCAGTTTTCCAGTCAGTTGGCACATCCCCTGTTCTAAGTGTCATTTGGAATATTTCAGTTAATGGTCTATAAATAATGTCCCTCATTTCTTTAAGTACTGTTGTAAATATACCATCTGGCCCAGGTGATTTGTTTGATTTTAATTCTGCTAGTCCCTTTAGTACCTCCTCCTCATTTATCCTGATCTCTCTTAGAGTTTGACTGGACTGGTTGTTAGCCTGTGGCATGTTATTTGTGTTTTCTTTTGAAAACACCTCTGTGAAATACTCATTTAGAACATCTGCAACATCTTGTTTGTTTTTTATCCTTCACCCATTTCACTTCCTCCTTTATTGACCTCTTGCTGCTATAGTATTGAAAAGAGATTTTAGCTCCAAGAGCTATGTTTCTTTCTATTTCCCTCTTTGCTTTCCTGATCCCTCATTTAAGATCTCTTTGTAGTTCTATATATTCTTTGTATTTTGTTTTGTCTCCATCCCTTTTGTATGCGCTATACAACACTTTCATTCCCAGTCTATGTTTGAGAAATTGAAATCCCCAATTATAACAGCCACATCATTGCTATATGCAGTTCTGATTACATTGTACAATGCAACATCTATCTGAATATCTGAATTGGGTGCTCTGTAACACACTCCTACCACTAATCCTCCAGATCTTTTATTCAAAAATATAACCAAATAATTCTGTTCTGTTAGTAGGATCTAATTTGAGTTCTTCTGCCTCAATGTCATTTCTGATATATAATGCAACCCAATCACCTCTTTGATTATGCCTGTCTCTCCTAAACTGTGTGTATCCTTTCAACTTGTATTCATCACCATCATTTTCTGTAAGCCATGTGTTACTCCTACAACGTCATAGTCACACACCAGCACTGTGGCTTCCTTGTTCCTTATACTCCTGGCATTGAGGTACAATAACAACTGAAGACACACTGTGTTACCCATATGTAATTTATCTGTTGTCTTTGTATACTCTACCAGTCAAAAGTTTTAGAACTCCTCAATTTTTCCACTCTTAATGAAATGTACGCAGTATAATGTCTCAATGTACTCTGAAATTAAAGCATAGAACAAATAAACAATTGGAGATAAAAAATAAATAATGGAATCGTTTTGTTTAACAAAATGTAAGCCCTTAAGCTGACAATGTACTTCTCTTTAATCCCATGTGTACTCTTCACTGTTGCGTTGTTTGCCAAGAGAGACTCTCGATGTGAAAAAATGATACCCCCCCCTTTCAAAATGTAAAGATGGAAAACTCTGTTTACAGTGTGCTAATACAAAACTATTTTACATAATAGGATCTGAACTTCTCTGTGTTTGATAGAACATCAAATATTTGTTTGGTTGTTCTGAACAAAACAAGCCTATTTGCAAATAAATCCGATCAAAAATGAGTGATCTGTGACTGAATGAGACCCCCCTGCCCGAAGCAGACTGCGCGTTTACCCCCCAGGCTCTGAATTATGGTGCGTGACATAGAAACTGTGAATCAGATGCATCTGAGAATGAAACACGCTGTTAGCCAAGAGAATAAGCTTTCAAATGATGTGTGCATTGTAGGAATACAGTGTAACGTCTATGCACAGGAGCTGTGCGTAACACTGCCAAACAATGCTTAAGAGGGTGTAGTAACTCAGTATAAACCGGTAGTGTAAATTAGCTCTTAACTTCTCTAATCTCTCAGATACAATAAGTGAAAGTGTGATGATGTGGACGTCTATTAACTGTAAGGCCAGTGCCGTGAATTAAGCTCTTACCATGCAGGACGTCTCAAAGACACGCAGCGAACCGTCCTTCCCCAGAGATGCCAGCCACAGCTGGTGGGGCGAGAGGAGAAGAGAAGCTGGACCAAGAGCGTGACCTTCAGTTTCCCGTTCTGGGGTCACCTGGACAACATCTTTAGTGTCTGAAATCCCCTAAGAAAACATCAAAGCATATCAATACAAAAAATGGAATCTCCCAAAGTAACAGATCATAAGAAGCAAAACAGACATCTCATACCCATACAGTGGGTACCTCATCCAGGAGGAATTTCTGGATAGTCCTAGTCCGGATGCAGTAGCCGAAGGCTCTGTTGTTCGGCCCCAGGACTGCAGAAGAGAAGGGCAGAGCAGCAGCATAGTGCCGTTTCTGCAGGATTTCATCTCGAATACAGCCCCGTCGATCAGCACAGCCACCTTGCACACAGAGACACCAGCATCAAGCTCAGGCATTAATTAGGGTGGCAGGACATTTCTTTCAATCTTTCATATAACATGTTCGTTTTCCAAATTATGATAGTTTCTATAATGTGATTAATAAAATGAGAAAATCATGATTATATTTCCAAGTAATCATGTCTTTTGCATCCACACAAACAAGTCCACTTTAACTTGGACGAGAATATCACTTTTTCATAAACTGATTGACAGTGGATGACATAAGGATATAAAAGTATTTGACCATTGGCCGTGGTTTTTCAAGCATTCATGTTTCATTGCAGCTCCATGAAAGCAAAACTGATGCATCCAAGGTAAATGTGAACGTATCCATGTGATACCAGCATGATAATAATCATTCTGCACTGATGAGACCAATTTCAGTCTGTATCTTTATTACTGAATTTAATAGTAAGATATTAATAATAGTAAGGATTTAATGCTGTTATAAAGCAGCAGATAAAAACTTTCTTTATAGGAAGAGTATTTGAAATCTGAGCAGTATTGTGTCAGTGAGATATATCCCCTGTACCTTTCAATAGCTGGGCCTGCAGCATGAATATCTCCAGGCAGCTCCCTTCTTTCACACAGTTTTCTTTGTTCCCTGCAGACAGCACCAGCACGTTCACCTGTTTGCTATCCTTGTTGTAAAGAGAAGATAGATCCACAACAGAACCTGCAGCCTCTGAAGAAATAAAAGGTTGCCGTGTTATTTCATATTGTGCATTACATCATCTCTGCTTCATGACATATGCAAAGGTTGTAAAATATGATATAATATGTGATAATACGTTGTAAGGAAAATGTAATAAGGGGATATCTTTTTACTCAAACAGTCCAACTCCTTTTGTATTCTTGCGGTCACCTTTGGGAATTCAATTAGTACATAAACATACCTGTGTATCCAATAACCTCAAACATTTTGGATGGTCTGGCGTCCAGAACAAACACATGTGAGTCTGAAGCTCCGCTGATGAGGAAACTTCCTCCTTGGTCATACCTAAAAAAAAAAAGGTACTAAAGGTAATAAACCTACACAATGTTTTGTTTTGTTGTATTGTATTATCAGGAGACACACACAATAAAGTACAAAATGAGGCTTTTTCTGCAAGATTTGAATGCATATACATATAAATACATATGTCCAAATACATATATATTTCTTTGCAACTTTTACTTCAAATGGATGAGATTACACACAGTAGCATTGTCTGAATAAGAGCTCTGGACAGTGTAATGGGAACAGAGAACTCTGAGACAGCACACAAAGCAGGATGAGCGATATAGCCGAGAGAACAAAGAGGTTAACAAGCATTCCCAGAAGGCGTGTGGGACCCACAGCCAAGAGGGAGGTAAGACTCACTGGAGATGCTCCACAGGCACTCTGTAGAGGTGAACCCTGTGAACCGGGCGCGGCAGCTCCTTCTGGGTCAGGTCTATGAAGTAGATGTGTCCAGAGGCGGTCCCCACAGACACACACTCTGCAGTTGGGCAGCATGCCAGGCTGGTCGCCTACATTCAGAGACCGACAGTACAGAACAACAAGGTAAGACACCAGACTCAGAATCAAGCAGATTCAACAAAAAACGTCTCAGCTGTGATTTTCATTAATAAAGATTTGTATTATACAAAAACATCAAATTAATACATAAATAAACATATATAGTAAACACATTTAGCTCTATATAATACTCCCATGATTATGTAATCGGGGTATCTTTATTTCGTCCAATGACTGATATATTAAACCAATCACATAAATTATTAATTGTTCATGTCCACAAATTAATGTATTGTGCACACTGATTAATGTTGTATTATGTATTTTCACCTGTGTCTTCTCTGGGGCTCTATAGCTATATCTTTCAACCCTCTTTATATTCAGCATTAAAAGCATATTTTGTGATTATAGATTGAATGTGAATCTCCACCTTTTTACCTTTATTATATCATTCTTTGAAGACAGTGTGTACTTTCCCTGCATCAGTTTCTCTACAACACTGAGCAAATGCAAGGAACATACCTGTACTTGAAGGCACAAAGAGCTGATGCAGGCACCGTCTTTCACTGACCAAACCTGTAGCTCCCCAGAGGCTCTTACTGACTGTCAATCACAGAGCAAACAAACACATGCAGTAAGAAGGACACGAGTTCTCATAATGATCTATGTTAACTGGCCATGAATGACTGTGTTGAACAGGAAGTTCAGCTCCTGTTTTGTTTTTGTTTACATTCTCTACTTCCAACCTTAACCCTAATCTTGTTCACCACCTAACCTTTGTGAGGTGATTAACCGTTTGAAGGGTATCTGAGGGTTTCTACATGAGGACACTTCCAACAGGATTACTGAGCAGGACTGAGAATGTGAAGAGCATCTTGGCACTGGATGAATGAGGCACTTTGCAGTGAAGACATTACCACACAGAGATGGCTGCTGGGACGCAAGGGAGCTGCTGCCACAAAGTCACCCACACAAACATCAAGAACTCTGGACACCTCCTGAGGCTGGCTGGGGCTGTAACTGTACACGCGTCCCTGGAAACACAGAGCAAGGGCATTTTCATTATTTACTAAACATATATCCCACACGTGCACTGCACTTACTACATGTATTGCTTATTACCTTGCACCTGGAGAGGGTTTCACATTTCACATATGACAAAGCTTCACTAGCACTAGCAGCAGGGTCCCAATGGCAATGTCACACCCAGGATTTTGCATTTAAATAGAATAAATCACCTCACGACTGAACTAATATATATTGGTTTTGTCACATATATCTATTATTAATTCCACCTTCAAATGTGCTTCCACAAGAGCTACCAAAGAAGCAGTGCATGCCTTTAACATACATTAACTGAATTCTACAAGCTAAGAAACATCAAAGATACCATACCTTTTTTCTGCCATCATTAACACATACCGTTATTCTAAATATTATTATGGTCTGTTGATTTGTTTCATTAAATATATTCTGTAAACTAAAATAAGTATAATAATAAAATTGGGTTTTTAAACCTGGAAAAACATATGTATGAAAACAAAATGATTCCTACTTCACTTGAATTTAATTTTAAATGCACAGGCCTTCACAGTCATGCCACACAGACATAATGTAATAAACTCTGTTAGAGGATGATGAAAGAGGAAACAGCAATCAGACACAAAATTACCTTAGGTGTTTTACTCTGTTCTCATCTGATGATGATGATGATTCAAACAAAATAAATGATAACAGATACTAGAATTATATCCAGTTGATGTCTGAAGAAGCAGTGACACCACATTGTGACATATCTCAAAGGCCTCTGTACTCACATTACAGGTAGACAGAATAAGAGCCTCGTAGTCAGGGGAGAATCCAATGTGTGTGAGTGGCTCCTCAGCTTTCCAGCACTGCGTTACCTTCACTTGTTTGCCCTTGATATGTAAGCAACGTAATGCTCCATCCTGTTCAGGAGACAAACAGTGAGGCCTAGCCTTTCTGAAGGACAGTCACAAACATTCTCTCAAAGACATTAACTGTAAGAGGACAGGCACCACAGACCTCCATCAGCTAAAGTGATTATTTCCAGAGACCTTCGCAGTCTCCATAGAGCCAAAGCCCAGGTTGAGTCAGTCTTACATTTCCTGCAGCAAACATCCTGTGTGCATCCTTGTGCAGAGCCAAGCTGTTAAGGCTGCCTTCTTGAAGCTCTGCTTCATCTGGGATGTCTAAACCATGAGACAGTAATATGATATTAACAGGATCCTTGTAAAAAGCCAAGTGGTACAGCAAGTGACATCTTCAGCTATACTGGAGTTACTGGGTACAACTGCGTACTCTACTTGAGAAAAGGCTAGCTTAGGTTTAAGGAGTTTAAAGCTGGTTGCCCTTATTACAGCTCTCCTGCCAGGAAAACGGTGGCTACAACTTCATTAAAGTAAAAAATCTGAAAAACTTCATACCTCTCTTCTGGTGGGGGTTAAAGAGCACAGTGACGTTCTGAGTCTCAGGGTTCACAAGCAACAAGTGACCTTCAGCACAACCCACATAGAGGTCAGAGGTGGGTGTCCAGCAGAACGAGGTGGGGTGGACCTGTGCCAGCATTTTTTCTCTTGGCTTGGAAAAAGGAAAGCAGATGTTACTGAACATGATTATGCAAAAAAAAGATTTAGTTCAACAGAAAGATCTACAAACCTATACAAACACATTGTAAAATAGAAGCAAATATTGTTCAAGCTAATCAAGACTATGTACAGGATTCTTTAAAATACTTAATGGCACTGCACATGCAGCACAGATGTGTTGAGTTTTCAATTACATTTTGGATACCTTCCACAACCCTGCTAAAGTATTGATAAAGGTATTATTTGTCAAGGGAAGCAAGTGCATGACAAATATTTAAAAACCCATTTCTAGAATGACTGTGCAGTGTATGTTTATAATATTGACTTTATTTATTTGAATGAAGGGATCTAGGGTGTGTTAAGTGTTTTAGATTTTTACTGTAATGGAAATTTGCTATGTCACTGTACCACAAAGGTCTTTGCCCTCTCCCCAATGAGTCTTTCCAGAGCTGAAACTGGCATCTGAGGGCCAAAATAAGACAGTTTGCCACTGGGACCACATGAGAAATTGCGTTTTGCCTCTGGAACAGCACCATCCATTGCTGGGAGGGGGATGTCACTGTGGGAGACACATCCATTATCCACAAACATGGGACATATCTTTATAAATTGAAAGCACATTTGTTTTGCTGTAGAAACAAAGCCATCACTCACACAGGCATCATGATATGCAATCTGTCACTCCTCTCAATGTTCCACAATGTAAGCTTCCTCTCTGTTACTATACACAGCTGGCGCCAGTTCATGGGATTAAACTCCAGTCTGGAGATCTCTGCTCCTGCCCCTGGATGACTGCAAAGTGGGATTCCATCTTCCCAATTCCTGAAACAAAAAGATGAAAAAGTGCTTTAAAAAAATGTTTAATTAGATTGACTTTACATCTAAAACAACAACAAAATAATACACATTCCTTTTAGAAACTGAATAAGATCATGAGATAGAGGGCAGTAATTCACTGTGAGCTGTTTTTCAGAGGCTTTTAAAAAATAGAAACAGCCATATCACAAAACAATATATTTAATATTTGTAAAATAATAATAATGATTTTATATATTTATTATGTATATATGTTTACAGTTTTGTGAAATAACTATATAATACAGACAATGATAAAGATCTTACCACACTGTCAAGGTGTGCTCTGGAATGGAGGAGCAGCTGGCTAAATATGGGCCTGAGTAGCTGAACGCAAGGGCTGTATAGTCCAACTGGGCTACCCCTACAGGAAAACACAACAGTTCAAATACCAAGATAAATAGCCATTTTGTAATTTAATAAATGGTACAGTGGGTACTTCAATAACACTAGGATTGCCTACAAAGCCAAATCAATTCCAGATAGCTGAGGAAAAGGGAACCTGAAGGATATCAAGGAAAGATAAACTCTAGGGACCAAAGCAAAAAAACCTGTCCTGTGTGGAGAAAACATCAAATGGAATAAAACTGGGCATGGGAGAACTCACAACCACAACTAATAGGGCTGGCATAATGTGTAATGTGCTCAATTATGCCCAACTAGAAGCATCACCATCAACAGGCAATTGGTCCCAGCTGTGAAGGTCACCTTTCAGCTCGTTCCTCATGACAAGCGCAGGGTAGGTGTATACAAAGATGGATGGATTGAGCCTGTGCTCAGAGAAGGCCACCATGCTGCTGTTCCCATTTCCCACGAAGGCCCCCAGCCCCCGGCCTGGGCACGGCAGCACTCTCCTGGACTTGGACTCCAGGTCAAGGAAAATTATGTAATTCCCACAGGGGTAGCACACGGTCTTTCTGTCCACAAATCCCACATGCTGGCTGGTGATACCCTGCACCCACCTGAAACTCAAACACACACATTTTGATGTTCCTTCCGGCCTGATTAAAATTATTTCAAGTGTCATGTGGAGAAACTGGTTATGAGAGAGCACTAGAATACAACGCAAATGATACATAAGTAAAATACTCTTATTTTAATGTATTGTATTGATGTATGGTTTTATTTTTGCAAGGAAAGGTTAATAACATTTGGCAGGAATGCATTCATGTTGTTAGATTGTGGTTTCCTGATAGTCTTTGGTCTAGCCCAGTGGTTCTCACCCCTGGTCCTGTTTTTTGTTTCAGCAGAGCTCTCAATTACTTAATTGAATCCTTAATATAATTAATAATGTGCTTACATTTGAATTTTTAGATTGTGTAACGGGTTGAAGGTGGTCCCTTCATAAGATAAGTTCCTTATACATGTTTACACTTAACTTAAAACACCTACTGTTTAAAATATTTAAAAGGCTCTGATTAAAGAAATATTAGTTAAATTAAGTAACTGAAAGATCGGTTGTAACAACAAAAAAATAATAAAATAATAAAAATAAATAAATAATAGCAGGGTAGGGGGTCCTGCAGGACCAGGGATGAGAACCACTGGTCTAGCCCCTTCATTTAATTAAACAGTTTGATATATTGTGCTGTGCACCAAATCATAAATCATTTGTAATACCCTCAAAACTGTTCTTCATAGGATGCTGTCGGAAAACAAGTAAGCCTCCCCTGTGAAGTCTGTCAGGTGCCGCTCACTTAGCTTTTACTGAAACTGGCAAGTATAGAAAGTCCTCAATGTGGCACTGATAGCAGGCCAAAAACACGATTTGTAAGATAAGAAGTTTTAAACCTTACCTGACTTCCAAGGACCCGGAAGCCTCCATAAACAAAAATCTAAACTCGGTTAAATTAACAAAACTGGAAGCTGCATTAAAATATTATCACTGTTTGGCTTTTTACATTTGTGTACACACGTTTCCTAGGATACCTTTTCTTCCCCTCCGATTGCTCAGAATAAAACACTCCTTAAGTAAAGCGCGTCGGATTGGTTGAGCGGGTCGGACGCTTGATAAAGTGAACGGTTTCTTAAAGGGGCAGTGTGGCACAGCTGACATATTTACAAAATGAAAAGACTTTTGAGTTGGTTGCCAACTGCCCATATAACACATTAACCGGTTATTTATTTTATTAAAACGCACACATTTGGCCCTGCTAAATAAAAGCCAACCCGCGCACAACACAAACGTTTTCTTCAAATTATACCATTCGGTTAATTGTAAGCATGTCCGGGTATGCACTGTGCCTTTAATAAAAGTATATTTCATAACAGTGGGCGTGCATTTTCTGCAGAGCAAAGAATAAAACGGAGCATGCGTGAGTTTCTTTAAATATAAGTGTATCACTCGCTTTCTTTGCTGTTTAACAGAACTGCAACTCATTTTTTACACTTAGTGGTGTTTTGGGAAATGGAGCCAACTGCAAAGTGTGTCGGCAAAGGTAAGGGTCCTCTTTGTAAAACCAGTAGAATTGGGCATGTGTACTTGAATTACTGACCGGTGGGACTTGGAAGTCTTAGGTTTCGTGTTTCTTGCAGAACCTGTTATATGTTATGTGTAAATAGCCTAGTAGTTTTTATGTAAGCCCGATGCATTTTGAAAACGACGTTTCTCATCTCGGTTTGGATACGTTAACAGTACTGTAGCAAATCATAGTACGGCTTTAGTGTATTCATATTTAAACTCGGCTATGGCTCAAACGTGTTCAAAGTCATTGGCATCCGATCGTCTCGCCGTGAGAACAGTATTTTTCTTCACCCAATTAAAATGTCTTTCCCGGGTGATTTTGTTTGTTTACCTGTACGTAGAGCTGCGTAAGATGACCGGTGACAATCGCTGAGAACAAAAAAAAGTTCCTTAATCGAAGTCAAGTTGGACATTCATTCAACGAAACGTTTAATGCAAGGTGGTGATTTATTCATTGGATGACCAGACGTTTAAGATGATGAAAGCAGTGTAATGTCACGTGCCAGATGAGTCATCTCTCAAAACCTGCTGAGTCACTGCGGGCGCTCGTTAAAGTGTGCGTCTTTGGCGCACGTAAATCAAACGCACGTTTATTATCATTAGGCCTATCATTCGTTTTATTTGTATTTTTTATTGGCGCAATCTAGGCACAGTACCTTGGTCAATGGAACAACAGCAGTTCCCCCCACCTGGGATTGAACCAACGACTATCCGCTCAGAAATCCAGCTCCCTAACCGCTACACTTGCAATTATTTTAATGACAAGCATACGCTTAATATCTTATTAAAATGTAATTCTGTAGCACAGTGGTTCCAACCCTGGTCGTGGAGAACTCCCTACCCTGCTGGATTATGTTCCAACCAGCTCTCGATTACTTAAGTAATAATTTGGTAACGTTTGACTCTTTAAATTGTGTAAGTGATAAAAAGTTGGTTCCTTAAGATAATAAGTTATACTTAACTTAAAACCCCTACTGTTTAAAATCATGTAAAGGCTTTGGTTTAGGACACTATAACTTCAGATAAGGGTTCAATTAAGTAATTGAGAGATCAGTTGGAACAAAAAACATCAGTGTAGGGCATCCTCCAGGACCAGGGTTGATAACCACTGGTATTATAAGCTAACAATAGTAGTTCATATTCTCACACTGCAGAGTTTTTCATGTGCTTGCTCTGGCAAGCACTTTGCCATACCTTGTATTAATAGTTAAAAGTTGTTGTTCCACAGGCAGCCCTGCCCCTGGTGCTGTACCTGAGGGAAAGCTCCGGCTATACAGCATGAGGTTCTGCCCTTACGCACAGAGAACCCGCCTCATCCTTCATGCTAAAGGTGTCCAGTAAGTTTACACAATCTCAAACCCACAACACATGCACCTTATTAGTGGAGGCTAGGATGACTGGACCTTATAAGACCGGTTAATATAACGAATTCTGTTGGCACAGATAATGCAGGGTTCGAAAAAGGAGGGGGGTGGGGGTTGAACCGTGTAACGTAACGCTCTGTTTCTCGTAAAATGCGGTCCCCCCCTCTCTCACGGTTACCACCCAACATCCCCCCGGTCTCAAAATTTTTGACCATCACCCCCCACCACACTCTCATTCTGCTGACCCCCCCCCCCCCCCCCCCCCCCCCCATCAGGTTGTCATTGTATAATTCGGACTCTGCAATAATGTGTCCAGACCACTATAACATTCCTTGTTCTACTAAGCGTTTTTACATTATAAGCTAACTGGACACAATAATGTGATTGAAGTTGGTTTATGATTGCAGTTAGATAAATGCAGTCTTTTTTTTTTTTCATTACAGGCATGAGATTGTCAACATCAATCTGAAGGACAAACCTGATTGGTTCCTTGAGAAGAATCCCTTGGGCCTAGTCCCAGTGCTGGAGACTCCCAGTGGTCAGGTGATCTCTGAGTCCCCAATCACGTGTGATTACCTGGATGAGGCATACCCTGGGAAGAAACTGCTCCCAAAGGATCCCTATGAGAAAGCCCAGCAGAAGATGCTGCAAGAGCAGTTCTCCAAGGTTGGCTCAGCATATAGGACAGAACAGAGAGCCCTTTCAATAAACACTGCAATGTAAAAGAGAGAAAGTATTGTTCTATGCTGGTTTATATACATGTTTAATAATGCAAAAATAATTCCGAAACTAAATGTACTATTCTGAATACGATATCCACTTTTTCAGATGTCTACAAATGTTAGATTTGTCAAAAAAACCTTTAAGGTTACATGATGGGTGATTCCTGGCTAGGTGAAGAGAACGGAGCTTAACGTTACTTTCAGTTCTGTACTTTTTTTTTGTTTGTTTCAGGTGACTTCATATTTTTACAAGATTCCAATGGCCAGGAAAAATGGAGAAGATGTATCTGTACTGGAGGAAGAACTAAAGACACACCTTGTGAAATTTAATGAGGCAAGAAAACCCACTTAGTTTTGTTTCAGTGCCTTGATTCCATACAATTAGGGTAAGAAGTCATCAGAACTGGGGGCATTGAACATCTCCGTGTGCAATAGGAGAGAGACTGTGTCACTGGTAATTCTCAACTGGACTCCTATGGCAGCTGCAGACACTTTTTCTATTAAAGCCGATTTTTTTTTTTTTTTTTTTTCCAATTCCTTTAATTATGCAATTTTCTGTGCTGCTGAATGATGTAATACTGCTAATTTGAAATGATGTAGTCTGAATATTTAAACATGCCATTGACTGCTCTAACCATCTAAAAAAATACATAATGTCTGTTAAATACTGTGTAGGCTGTAAATACACATGAGCTGACCCTGCATGGTCTAGGGGACACTGGATAGCCTTTTTTGTATCTTACTTGGCCTATTATAATTTGAAATGGAAACCACTACTGAGGGGCTTGCGTTATCCAAAAGATTTTTAACATCAAGTGCAAATCATGAATTGCTGGTATGTTTTATGGTGTCTAACAATATCCTTGATGGGAATTTGAGCCAAGTGGAACTTGCCCCTAATCAGAATATCTCTCTGGCAAAGTCTATGGAGCAAATTTAACTACAATGTGTGCATGTATAGTAGGCTCTCTCTTAAATTCCTGCTTTTAATTTTGCAGATCCTTGTCAAGAGAAAGATCAAGTTCTTCGGCGGAGACTCTGTGTCTATGATTGACTATATGATCTGGCCGTGGTTTGAGAGGATGGAATCGCTCTCTTTGCAACTGTATGTATTGGTATTGTCATAATTCCCTTCCACAGGTCAATTTGCAACCACTACTTAAGTCTGGGCTTTGAGGACTATTGATTGTACACTAACATTTGAATGTCCCTTGACTCTTTTTCTTTTAAATCTCCCAGCTGCCTGGATAGCATTCCAGAGTTGAAGAGCTGGACCGAGCGCATGTTGCAGGACCCCTCAGTGAAGGCCAGCATTATTGACTCCGACACTTACAAGGCCTTTTACAAGACGTACATTGATGGCAAACCTAATTATGATTATGGTCTTTAAGCTCAAGGTGAAAATGCTGGTATACAGGTTCTTTATTCTTTTCCAGGTTTTATATTTTCATGTTAAAAACCTGCTGTATCAGACTTCCCATGTCCTCAAGTTAATCAAGCAAGGCTATACCCTTAGGACATTATTTCTTCAAAGCCTCCAGTTTTGTTTCAAAATGAATTCTCTCTAGCATGGCTGTTTTTTTTTTAAATAGATCAATCTGATGATTAATGTATTTTGAGCAAACTAGTATGTAATCTGTTATAGAAGCTATTTCTGTGTGTATCCTGTTCTCTATAATGTCATTAAAACTTCTGATACTGCAAATTCAGTTATTTTGATATTGTGTCAATAAATCCAGTTTGTTGTACTGGTGTTGCAGCTTTGAGTTTTTTATTTAAGTATAATTATACAAGCATATACATATTTACCATTGTCTAAAAAGTTTCACCCAAACTAGGTAGTTGAAATTCTCAGGTCTGCAAATATTACGGTTATTAATTATTTCCTATACAATATTTTCATATAATTGTATAAACCACAAATTTGAAGCAGGTATTTGGTGTATAGAAAATTAAATGTCAAAGTATGTTTTACTTTGGTTTGAAGGAACAGCTAGTGCCAATGGTGTTTTGTGGGGGGCAATGCAATTACTCTGAGGAATACACCACAATATCCAATATTAACATCCAAAAATATTAATACAATATCCATTACACAAGAAAATAATACCCACAATTATTTGGGAACAGCAGGTGAACAAGTAGGGGGGGTATCTAGTCAGTGTGCATTCAGCAGTTTGCACATGGAGTCTTTCTAATGGCAGAACAACTAGCAATCTTTAAATGTATACATTATACCATATAATGTAGGACTCCCACACTGCAGGACATTGCAAAATGTTTGCTTAAGTAGTGGCAGCAATCCACACATTGCCTTTCTATTAAAGCTTGAGTGTTTTGAGACTAGTGAGACCATTTCCTGTCCTGCTGAAGGGAGAGTTCCTCCTCATTAGGAAGTGAGCTACTCTGTTTGACAATGACGAGACCACCAATGGGGTGTAATAAACAAATGTGACCATAACATCTAAGCATCATGTAACATTCTGGGCTGTTGCTGTGCCAATCTTTTTGGCAGGCAGTACCTATATTTTGAAGTGTTCAAGTGGCTGTATTGAGCAACAGGATGGGGTATGTTTTGCAATTCTGTTCCTAATTAAAACAAAAACGTTAATGGAAATAAGATCAGTACTATATTCAATAAAGTTACTTTAATATACATGTAATACAACATACTTTAACCAAATGGATTAGCCTAATGTGCTGAGAAGCTGTTCATACTTGTCTGAAGTCACTTTCTCCTTGATTGGTTTGTACTGCAAAACTGATGTGAAGAACTCTGATCGAAACTAAAGGCAGGAAATTGCACTGTACAATTAAGTTTGTGGCAGGTTCCTCTTTGTTTCAAGCAACACTTGACTGTGTTAGAGGGAACACTTTTACAACCATACAGGGCGTTTCCTCCACACTAAAACAGAAATTATGCTACATCTTTAGAAATTACCTGCTGTGTGAGCCTGGTTGGTTTTCTGCACAGGAAATCTAGTTCTATACCACTTTTTCACCTAGGTAAAGTGTGAAAAGAAAACACAAAAAGAAATGTTGAAAAAGAAAAATCACCTTTTTGTTTTATTTATTTTTTCTAGCATAGGACCAAACGCTAAAACATGAACAAATTTAATAAAATGCTACCTTGGATTACCAAATACAAATGAATAAAAATTTACATTTATAGCACTTTGTTATTTGTCGGTAGTACACGTTACTGAAATAAAATAGCACATTGTCAAGGATAAAACCTATTTCAATTACAAAAATATGTTAGCATGTTATATAAATCATCCTCATTGAGATTATAAAAAATATATGTACTTCAATGTAGTACTGTACCTGAAAATTAGCATTTTAATGAAAATATCTAATCCCCCTGTTAGTAAGCTCTTTCTCAAAGGGAAATCATTTTTCTGAGCTCTCATGCAGAAGGATAGACAGACATTGTGCTAGAAATAGGTTTTCAATTTAAACATAGTTTCTAAAAGGCAACTGTTTTCCAGTTAAGAAATTGTTTGAATTGCTGTTGCTACAGTGCTTGTGATGAGTATATGTACAAATTGTGACATTAAAGGTCAGGATGAAAAACCCAAACAAAATGTTTAAAAATAAATACATAAAACAAACAAGTGAAAGTGGAAATTGCTAGATTGTGTTTTGTGAATGAGAAGTAGTTTGCTTTAACAATAGTGACTCCAGTTGTTTGTTTGTTTTTTAATCTAGCATTCACATATCCACTAGAAACTCAGCCAGTACTATATAATTTGCTCCTTGGATATCTCGTTGAAAGGAGGTTCTACGTTTTATGTTGTAAGTATATGCCCCTTACTATATTCCTACAATAATGCCCATCCCATTCCCCAAAACATCTCTACTCTGTCCTGTAGGTTACAAGATTGAACAATTCTAGCCATTCACAGATGTTATCCTCATACTTAAGGGACTACTGCCAAAACATTTGTTTTCCATTAAGTGCTCTCAAGTGATAAATATTTCTGAAAAGAGAAATGTTAACTTCAGGTCCTCGCAATGTTTAATATAGCAGTTTCATAAGACACTGAGGTGTTTCAAAGCAACACATGGTGAGAAACACAAAAGAAAAACTATTTTGTAGTATAAAATATATATAAAATTCCAACATAACATTGTTGAGAACAGTGCAAAGGCAATTCTACAATTGTCAGAGCATTTCAGCAATTATAGCGTTCTACGGGGTCGATTGATCGGCAACATTATACTGTAAGATCTAAGATGCATTCAGTAAATTGAGAACACTTTAATGATACCCTCATTTAATCTTCCCCAATATTTTAGAGCAGTGGTCTCCAACCCTGGTCCTGGAGAGCCCCAATTCACTTAATCTTATAGGTCACCCTAAGTCACCAATATCTACAAACCTGGAAAACATGGGAGTTATTAATCAATCAAGTCAACAAGGTAATTCTTCCCTCAGGATGCTGCAGGTATTCAGATTACGGCTCAAAATCAATCCTTTTACAAACTATTGATCACAGCACCTGCTTGTTTCCAATTAAATACTTTCAGGTGTTTATAAATTGGTTATACAAGGGTAACCTCTAAAACCTGCAGGATAGGGGCTCTCCAGGACCAGGACCAGGGTTGGAGACCACTGTTTTAGAGAATTGTCCATTAAACATGTTAAAATAAATACTGCACACACTGTACATTTAGTCATTGTGCAAACATTTAAAGAAAAATACTGTACACTTTCACAATATGCAGGTAAAGAGACACAACCAGGTCATATTATCTATTTTTAATAGATATGAATTATCTATTTTAAACATGTCATTATTATTTGTTAAAGAAAGTGAAAATGTATGTATGAACGTCTAAGTATAAAAGGCAATAGAATATTAAGCAACATAGAAAAAAAAAAATCAGAGAAAAGGGATTTTATTCAAAGTATGCTATATAGATGCAACATGACATCAATTTAGTTTAATTTACAATACTTAAATATTTGTACAACCAGCCTATACAAATATAAAATGTACAAAATAGCTATTTAAACTAAGCTCTTAAAAATGTTTTTAAAAATGCAGTTTAAAAAAAATGGTTTGGTTAGAAGCATCTGCAAGTTCACACAAATAGTTCACTGCCATGCTGGAGACAGCCGTTATGTCTGCCAGTGCAAACAAAAATGGATCTAAGTGAACTACATTCCAATGGGGTGTGATGTCAGATCAAACCTATTCACACCAATATAAACTGTCATACAAATGCTTTGAGTCCCAGCTTGGGGGGCCTGTCTGTGTGGCGTTTGCATGTTCTCTGCATGTCCGCGTAGGTTTCTCTGGGCATTCCAGTTTCCTCCCACTGTATAAAGACATGCGGGTTAGGTTGATTGGTCTCTCTAAATTGCTGTGTGTGTGTTGCCCAGTGATGGACTGGCATCCTGTCCTGGGTGTATTTCCTGCCTTGCGCCCTATGCCTGCCGGGATTGGCTCTGGCCTCCCCACAACCCTCACCAGGATAAGTGGTTTCAAGGATAGATGGATATATATAAATCTGCAAGCAATTTGGAGAAGTTTAAGGTATATTTAGTCAGGCCTCATTCTCACATCCTTGTTGATATTTAGTTTTTGTCTCTGATTTGCAATGATTTTAAACTAGATTTATGTTGCAGTCAAGCATGACATTAAATCTAATTAAAGATGCATGACTTATTTTGAACCATTCCTGAAATGGTAACAATTTCATTTCAGAACAACCAGATGAAACTTCAATTCCAGCTCAGTTCAGACTTAACTGGAGATGTGGATATGGCTATGAATGCAAAAGTTGTTGTCAATATAATCTGCAATGTTTCCTGGTCACTTGTTTCCTTCAGCCAGTTAAAAGCTGATAGAAACAAGGTTTAACTATAGAATGCTTCTAATGACAGAACTCATTATGTTAATATTTTCCAAGTTTAGCAACACAAATCGATATTGTTCTTACACATTAACAGACCTAGTCCTCTGTTGTGGAAATCTACAGTGCAATAATAGAATGTGCCTCAGTAACAGTACTATCATGGAACCATGTTTCATGTAATCTGCAATAATTGCATACATTCTGGTCTGAAAACCATTTATATTTATACTACTTTCAAACTTGGTGGGTTTGCTCTTCCTGTAATTCTGTGACAAGTTGTTCTAGTTGCACAAAGACCAGGCTAGAATGATTATCTGGTCTGTTCTAACTCCTATAATGGTAACCTCATTCACCGAAGATCAGTACACAGATGTGTTAACTGTTATGACTCATCTCCCGATAAGGTTGTTTTTGCAGGAAATGCTTGAAAATCAAACATAAGGAGAAGTCTGTTTAAATTATATTTTCTTATGTAGAAACCCACTGCCAGAGGAGCAGGCCACAGTCACAACATAAGATTAACACAACTGGAATTACCACATGAAACCAGGTTTATAAGATATCCTCCTTCCACAGATGTCACAGTATTTCCATGTGTTCGTGTCTGTAAACTACTGAGGACTATAGACTTGCATTGAGGCTTGTATGTACGCTCCCATTTGGAAAGTGTGGGGTGTACTCCTGAATCAGGACAGGTGCATTTTTGAGCATTTCCTGGAAGTGCTCCATTGTTTTGGCATAAAGAGACCTATGTAATACAAGGGGGCGGAACAGATTCAGAGGCTCCACAGCTCGGAAAACCGATGGAATGGTAACGTCCTTTGGAACTTGTTTGTTTCCAATTAAGACATGATACAACTTCTTCTCCTGAAGACTTTTCTCCAGAAACCGCAGGACATCCCGTAGTCTCTTCTCCAGATGTTCAGAGCGCCACTCTGAAGAAGGTTTGCTTAAGAGCAAGTGCAGCAGTATAGTCTTCAGGTGGTAGTTGGTTAGGGCACTTTTGCCTGTGAGACTTGTCTGCTTCCTGTTCAAGAACGAGACAATCTGAAGGCAGCTAATATGGCAAGGATTGTCTGGCAGTCTCTTGGATAAAGATTTCAGCAGGTTTTTCTCATAGACGGCAAAGGTAAGAGGCCAATAAATATCTGAAGCATTGTCGTCATTAAGGGTAAAGTGTGAGACAAAATACGCATCTGTGTCTTCAAGTTGGACAACGGGAGTGATGTTGAAGGTGATGAGCTTCCCTGATCGGAATCTTATCTTCAGAGCTCCAGGTGAATCCAGGTTACGGAACATGAGCTCAAAATCGTACTTGTGAGAGATGCGGTTCCATGCTTTGGTGATGGAGATCTGGAACCACTTCATTACCTGGTCTTTGGCCAAGTAAGGTGTGTTCTTGGAGCACAGAACATCATCCATGGCATCACTGACTTTAAGCTTCTCGTTTTTGCTATGCAGCAGACACAGCATGTCCTCACCCAGGTTGGTCTTACCACAGAGGCAGCCAGGCCCATCTTCATTGGCTTTTACCACCTTGATTCTGCCACACCCCTGTCTGTCTGGTGGTATGTTGTTCCCCGAGTTGCACCAGAGCTGAAACTTGAAGCGGTACGGCTCTGGTGGGGCAAAGGGGACTATCAGATCGCACACGAGAGGCTTGCTCACCCTCCAATTTTCGTACATGCTCCCCACACCGATACAGTCTTCAACCTCCATGTCGGCATCCCTGTTGCAGACGCTCCTCAGGGCTTCCAGGAGGTCATCAGCAAAACCCTCCACGAATTCCCGCAACCTCCAGCTCTCATTGCCTGAGATACGGATACACCTCTCGTGAAAGCTGCCAAGGACGGCTTTGTCTGGGAGAGGGGTCCTTGCGGAGATGTTCCCAGCAGGAAAGTAGTCCTCTTCCTCATGATTGGCGTCCTGCATGGCAGTGTCTTGGTAATCCTGTCTCCAGATCTCAATCGTGAGGAAGATGATCATAGAAAGAGCGCTCCAGAAGTCCCAGCTAGGGCTGTCCTCCGGATCTGCCTTAGGTGGCTCCTGATCTGCCCGAGACACCTCCTGCTCCAGCCGTACCTTTTCAGCCAGCAACCTCTCCTCATGGTCCTTCATGCGGGAGATGACCTCAGCATCCCGCTCAGGGATGGTAGTATTCTCCCTTTGGAGGAACAAAGGGTGGTTGAGGATGGCTGCTGCCACCACCACACATACCTTAAATATCCCACCCTGCATCCTCTTTAGTCTCTAAGAAAAAGAAATAAAAATAAGTTTGTTATTCCTGTTATTTACTGAAGCTTTAATTCATCATCCCCCAGCCTAACTGTGCTGTTCAGACTGAGGCTGTGCTGCAGATTTCATATAAAAGTAGCTACCACTGTCTAGATTAAGGTAAACCACATAGGATATATATGGTTCTAGGGACTTATTTCAATTTAAAAATAGTGTGCCCTAGTTATTGCAAGGATACAGATAAATCCGTTTTCTCTCTCATTAAGAGAGATTTACCATTGGAAAACTACCTCATGCAAACAGAGCACAGTCAATGCAACACCATTTATATTCCTCTGTGTTGAGGCAGCACACTTATTTTTACACCAGTCCATGCTGAATGATACAGAACTGTACTGCAGCAGAACCCACTAATACAGCCTGACAATACTGACCGAGTGACAGATGAGCCACTTCACACAACAAAGAATTACAGCACAGGTTAAAGAACAGAAAAAAAAAAAAAAAAAAAAAAAATCTGTATTAATTGCCATTGTCAAGCTGCAAGTAGGGTTTAAATATTTTGTGTAAACACAATTACACTTGCTTAACACAATACATCGCTTTACCTCTTGTTGCACAGGTTAGAAAGTCACAGTGTCTGTCCTGTCCATAAATCCTATTAAAGAATCTGCAGGGAACTCAAGGAAAGGGCTGAGACTGCCAGATGGGTGTGTGATCCTGGTATCCAAGAATTCAGCCCTAGCCTTAACTCTCTGGGGCCTTTTCCTGTTTATCTCAGTGGAGTGCAGAGACGCCGTCGCCATGGTTTCAGAACTCATTACAAAAACCAAACCCATTTTGGGGCTCCAGGCTGCCACAGACCTCACCTTGTGCCGAGTCATATTTTGGTAAGCGATACATTGACTCCAGAAAATGAGGAAATAAAAGGCAGCACAACTGCACAATTGTTTTTGTGCACCAAGGGACATGCAGTCATGCCTGCCTGTGATTAAAGTACTTCTACACTGATACAGAAGGGCTCTGTGACATCAAATGTTCCCAGTCACAGCTGCGATACATTGAATATTATTATAGCATTTAATGACTTGGTCTGCTGTGGCAAGGACCTATAAAATTACTTCCAAATTTTAGTATTGGAGAGACAAAGTGTAATAATAATAATAATAATAATAATAATAATAATAATATCATCTAAGAATACACCGTTAAAAACACTAATTATGATTTTCCAGCTACAGATGGAAAAAATTACCTAACATGTTTTAAAGTGGCTGCTTGTGGTGGTTTAGGTTCATTCAGAGAAATGTTAATCTGCTGCTCAAGTCCCTAACCCAACACAATATGAGAGTACCGTTTAAAGAGGAAATGAACTATTAGCTGCACTTTCCTCTTACTTGTTACATATATCCGCTTGAACATGCATTCTGCTGAATTCTCAGCTACCCAGAGTACCTGTAACTAATGATGCCTTTAGAAAACTAAATTACCATTCAGGCATGCACAGGAGGACAATATATATATATATATATATTTTTTTTTTTTTTTTTTTTTAGATGTATAAAGGGGTACCAAATGATATATTTAAAGGAACAGTTTAGTTGTCTAATAGCAAAAAAAGCAGTGTGCAAAATCAATGACAGACTTAGGCTATAACTAAGTTTCAAAGAAAAACATTACAATTAATATTTGTATGGGACTTTCTTGTTTTTTTCAATTCACATTTTATTTTTGAAGAATTCACTAAAAATATATATTGGCTTCAACTCTGTACGAGATTTCAATATTCTTCTTATTCAGATGCAGTGTGTTAAAGCCAGGATTAAGCGATTGCTTTCACTTTTGCTAACTGAATGTATTGACTTTCCTTCCACAGATATTGTACAGTGTTTCCACATCATGCAGTCTGTACATTTCAACAGCATCCTAATTATAAACTTAACTTCCAAACACTGTAGTGTAGGTCACCTTTTCTGTTAATCAAGAACTGAGAAGCATGAAAGTCTCCTTACAAACACATCTTCCAGAAAAAATGCATGTATCTGATGCCAAGTTGTTAAGGGTTTAACACTTTTTAGACTAATAATAACTTACTTAAACATCTATTCAATTAAACTTTCAATTCAAGATAATTATTAGCGAGAAAGGAACAGTGGGTGGATCCAATAATATTCCCATGAGGAATCTAAGTCAATAAGAACACTGTTGGCTTATTCAATGAAAATGTCAACGCCTTTTAACTTCCTTGAGTTGAACTAGCACTATAAAAAGATAAGACTCAAACTTGTATTGGATATTTGTAATAACAAGTCATAATAAGGAGAAGAAACAGGGAAAGCGGTTTCAATGTGATATGCATACAGAACTTGTGCTAATGTATTGTTCAATTGTTTGTTTTCAACAAACTTTCCTTGCACTGACATCATGTGTCCACAAATCCTACCCTTACAACCCATATTACAATACTTCCTTACATATGGGCACAATCGTTTATTTTGGTTTAGTTTGTTTTGTTTTAATGTATTTCTATTTTACAAACCCACATTTAGCCCAAAACTACACATTAGAGAATGAAATATGTTCAAACATTTGAAGAAGCTGAAGATAAGGAAGAAATAGTATGAACAAGTGTGTTAGTGTACACATTAAGACATTTAATAGTTACACAGTAACTAAGATTACAGCAAGAAATGAGGGATATCTTATTCAGTCAAGCAGTTCAAGCAATTATAAAATAATTGCCATCTAGGTTTTTTTTTGCTGGTTTAATGTTATCATTCAATCAAAAACACATGCAAGGATAAAAAAAAGGGTAGTTAAACTATTAACTATTTTCCCTGACTTCAAAAATACCATGAGTGCCTTACTTTATTGTGGAGTTTAATCAACTGCTCTACTCTCAGCAGATCTAAAAAATACTCCTATACCCAAAATACTCCAAAGACCTTGCTGGGTTGTGTTAAAGTAGCACGTTTTATCTGAAACCCTTGAATAGCAACACAAGCGCTGTTTTATTTATAGAACTAAGACAGTGACGCACACTGTACTTCATTATCAACCTACAGGGTGTATTAGGAAGTCAGATAACCTCTGCTATGCAGTTCCTGATGATTCTGATGATTCCGTGTTGTGGCCTAGTAAAATAATATGCATCTGGCTTAAACACATTCAGTGTATATTTCCTCACATCTGGTCCTTGTTCAGAATACTCCCATCATATGGCACATTGTTTGTCCTGCAGAATGTCAGTTCGATTGAAATGTATGTTTAATATATAGACGTTTTAAAGGTGGACTATTTTTTCAACAATTGTTCAATTATTGGTCACCATTGTTATAAAGATTATCATCTCAAGACATTGCGTTTAACTTTTCTGCTTGGAAAATACATTGCTAGGATTACCTTTCTGGTCCCAAATAAATCAGTTGTGTATTTTTATATCCAGGTAATGATTCCACTTTGATCTTTTACATAGTACATATGTGTTTTAATTTTGCAGTCTACTACTGCAATGCGATTTATAGGTGACAATGCATTTGAATATTTTTATTATATAATAGGTTTATAAACTCAGACTTGAGTCTATTTTGTTTCTGTAAGCACTAAGGAGACAATGTGTCTCACTGCTGAAGACTTTTAGAGTATACAACGTAGCCTTTTTTATATAAATAAAGAGTCTATATCCTTGTTTAAACGAAATCTGCCAGTATTGTGTAGTTTATACGTTATTGTTTAGGGGTTTGGAGGGAGCTGCAGACAAAATGGTAAATACTTTGCTTCATTGGTATTCTTTAAGTAATTGATTTCACACTGAAATGCTGGGCTTTCTTATTTGCGATGTGAGGGAGGAAAATACACAAAGGCCCTGTACACAAATCTCATCTTAAAGCAAAAGTTTCACTAAGTAATATGCTATCAACAACTTAAAGGATTTTTATGTTAATATATCTCATTGTAAAGCAGGCTGCAGATATTGCTGCCGATTCAAAGAATCAGAAACTGTACAGCCGTTTTCAGAAAGAAAGTCAAGTCCTTTCAGGCTGTACAAGCAATGAATGCCATACTGCAGACAAGCTGCCCCCTTCCCAAGCCCCCTCTCACTTCCCCTCTGGGAGGCTTACTGTATTCAACAGCAATTACTTCAATCAGCTTCACAAAAAGGAAAAACTAATGCAGCTAGACTAACAAAAACAAATGACTTCTATTCTCAAATCATTTGACATTCGGGGTAAACTATAACATTGCCATCTCTCATTTGGTAGAAGGGATGAGAACATTATCTGCAACAAAAAATTCAGATCAAAGATGATCTGAGATGATCAAATTTCTTTGGCAACGTTTGCATGGTTTTCAAGGCACATTTTGTTTTTCCCATGACTGTGACGTAATCTGGCTGCTCCCAGACGGAATTATTTCAGTCTAGATCTCAGATGTGGGGAATTTAGTCTGCAGTGGAAATTCACCAGCAGCCTTGTTTTAATGTGTGTACCCATGTACAAACGCCAATTAACAGCTAATACTAGCCATAGCGTACCAGAAACATGATTCGTCGTAAATATATCACTGTATTAGATTGCTTTGTTGTGCTGTCAAGTTTGTGACACAAATTGCAATCCTATGCCAAACTGGAAACCTAACACAGCAGTGCCATGACGTCTGCCCATACCCTGGAGCTGATTCACTTTGCAAATTCAGGCTGATGCCAACAACAGCAGAGGCATTTAAAGATAGATGGGAGTCCACTCTCAAAACCTGCATAATTACACCACTGTTTCCAGATTCGATGGAAAACTAGCGGGAATAAGCACACAAACCGAGCAATCGTAACATTTAAGAGCCCCCCGGCCCACCATCTCAATTGCTGCGTATTGATGTTAACTTATTTCATACTGAATGCATGTCCTTTTGGTTGCAGTTGCACAGCAAGATGTGCATAGAGATGCATAACAAACATTATAAAAGTTGCTTTTCATGATGCTACGGTAGACTTGCTTGATACGTGTTCCCCGTCTGATATTGTGTATCCAACGTCACGTGATCTGTACTGAAGTGTACGTGCTACTTCTAACACTGAAGCCATTCCCGAAACAGTTAACTAACGAAACCAATTTGACGGCTTCCTGGCATTGTAGCACCACTACACACGTGTGTATTTCTAACCATCTCACCTAGATAAAACTAGATATCTTAAACATTACATATAATAATAATAATAATAATAATAATAATAATAATAATAATAATAATAATAATAAGTACAGCTTCAGGAGTTTTTTTTTTTTTTTTTTTTTTTTTGTAGGGTACTAATGGAGATTTATCTAACTGATGCAGAGCAAAAACACGCCCAAAAAGACAAACTGTAAAATAACAGAAACTAAAATGAGTTACTGAAGAAGACTGCTATCTACAGTCTCACCCAAAAAAAGAATAATATATTTTTTTTTTAAGTAACCCAGGCGTTAATCGTAGCAGTAATGTAGCAAAGTTAATTCAAACATGAACAGGAAACCTAGTACAGGAAGACTCACCTCCTACTCCTACTACACACACCGACTGAAATGCATCACGGCGAGGGATGGATGAAACGACTGCAATAGGAAAGTAGAAATACAAAAAAGAAGAACTATAAAAATGCCCAAGCCCGAGCAATGCGACGGCCTGGCCCTTTACTTTGTGTCTCTTCCTCTTCTTCGTCTCTCTGAGGGTTGGTCCTCATTTCCTGAACGTTACTCTCTCCGATGAGAAACTTTTTCCTCCCCTCGCACCGGCAAGGTCAACCCCAACGTCCCCCTCTGACTTCCCTTAAGGTCGTCCGTTGTCTGGAGCAAAACGTGTACCTATCCGCGGGCCAAATCGTCTTATTTATTTATTTATTTATTTATTGGAAAGCATGCCGTCTTGCATCCATCTTTTGTCTAGACTTGCACCCCCTTTCCAGTGTGAATGCGAATCGTGCCGCTGACACACCGATGCGAATTGGACTGCTGCGCGGCAGGAAACCCGTCGACCACCGCTGGTAACAGACGACGTTTCTGCAACATTGAACACGATTGCTGCAACGAGGCATTGTTACCTGGGATGGACTGAGATGTGGCAGGTCGTCAAAGGAAATAATAGTCTATAAAGTTAAATATCATACAACTATAGCTAATAATAATAATAACATGCACATGTGCAGATTTTTTTTATTAATTTATTTACTTTGGTTATTTTATTTAGTTATATATCCATGCACAGCTAAGGTTTCGTGCAAGGAAATAAAGGTCTTTGTAAGGTGCATATGCTAACGGATCTGCTCTGTAGACGCAGGTGACAGCCTCCTAGTCTGAGGTAGGAGGCGCCTTATTCTGGAGCGATTTAACCATTTGCTTATTCCATTATGAATCAATGCATCTCTTGAATCATTGCAAATGACTCATCCATGTTGAGAAAATATTCCAATATAGTCAATTGAACTGGAATTGGCCCACTGTGTTTCCTTGGTGTGCTCAAGCTATTTGTGTTTTTTAATATTATTTTCTTTCCAGAGGACACACACATGGTTTTAAAGCGTCTAGACACACACTGTGTACAAGCGCAGAAAGCCTCTCCTGTAATTGAAGTCTACACACTAACAATTGCTGATCTAATCACTTGACTTGTCTAACAGTTGCGGTGCCACTGGAGGACCAGTAGGATGCAGGAATGCATTATATTTGCACAAGAGGTGCACAACAAGCAAGAGAAAAGCAGGTGTTATAGTGAGTGCAAGCTGCCCAGGACGAACAATTGCAGTCCAAGGCTATGCTTTGGTGGAAATGATACAAATGCACTTTAAAAAATAAATGAGACGAACATTTAATTAAGTATTGGCATGTTAAATGCATATGTTCTTTATTCACCATGGTCATTCAGTGATTCATTTAATACAAATATTAATTGATCTGTACTTCGTTTAAATAAAAAAATATTCCAGCTGACTGAACTTGATAATTGAAGTTATCACGGTACGTTTTGTTTTTTCTGCATAGAAAGCAATTGTATAAATAAGATCTGGTTAAAAAAAAAAAAAAGTTGTTGTTGCCATTGAGAATACAATGCAAATTTCAAATAGACAAGGAAAACAACCTACGGGACTATATACACAGTAGGCTCAAATACAGAAAATGTATAAGTTGTGCAAGTTATAATTATTATATTATATAGCCGAGTTAATAAAGATGGTGATGGTGTGAGTATGTGATGTTTCAGATATTTTGCAGCTGATGGTGTCAGGGCATAAAACGTATTATTGTTATAGTTACTTATACAAATATATGAAAAACACCGATAATTTCTTCATTTATAATAATCATAACCTCCTAATAATAACCACCTAATAAGGTATTACAGTATTGCTTGTATAAACATCTGTAGTGGGGAAAAAACACTTTAACTGAGTAAATTACTCCAACCAGAACATATGGGGGGTCCCTTAAATTAATGTGTATCTTAACTGTCTTCACTTGCATACAATGCTACATTTCTTTAGCTTTATCAGGCAATATAGGTCCAATATAAATCCCCAATTAAAGTATGTAGTTTCGTGCTCAACTCACACCGGGTTTCATTAGGCTACTAATTTATTTCAGGGGAATATTAAATAGTAGGGAACTGAGTCTTTTGTTCAATGTCAAAGCGTGTAAAACGAGGAAAATACATTGTACAATTGTGGAGGGAAGTTATGCGTTGATTGCTACAGCTGCGGCCGCGGTGCAGCAGTGAGCCGAGAGAGGAGGAGGAGGAGGAGGAGGAGGAGGAGGAACCGGCTCTCACTCTGCAGGTGCTTTTTGCATTTCCAGGCCACTAGGCACCTTGACGTTTCCGAAGTACATTGTTCATTTATTTGTAAAGTCAAGAAATCGGAAGGGCTGTCGCTATCCGTTTCAAGAAAAACAACAACCGCAACAAAACGCAACTTTCCACATACAGAAGAACTACTGCGTGGACAGTAAGTCAAGCTAATCACAGAAGAAATCTGTGCACGGTACGTGATTGCATTCAATTTTAACACATATCCTACATATATACTAACAAACATAACTGTAAATGGAGCATAGTATCTAGTATTACATATTGTAATAGATTGTAGGGTTTTGTCGCAATTTAGAGATCTAGTTCATAATAATACAGTTAATCACGTTTAAAAATGTAAGTGCTAAAGTGTTATTATACGTTGTGATACCTTTTGTTCTGTTTTAGCTAAAATACTGTAAACTATAGACATTGGAAGGGGACATTAGTAGCAGTCACAGTAATAAGCAAGAAAAATAGTAATTCCCACTATTTTCACCGTTTCCAGCAGAATACACCATGGAGCGCCTGAAATTAGTGTTGCAATATTTCCAGTCCAATTCGGAATCCATCTCCAACGGTATCTGTGTGGTGCTGTCCCTGGTCAGTGTAAAGCTGTACACCCAGATGGATTTTAAATGCCCCTGTTTGCCACAGTATAACAAAATATACGGGATGGGGATCATGTTCGTCCCGCCGATAATATTATTTTTCCTGGGGGTGCTAATTAACCGGCACACAGGTGTCATGATGGAGGAGTGGGTGCGACCCCCCGGCAAGAGGGCCAAAAATACTGCTGTGGTGAAGTAAGTGTGTTTTTTTTGTGTGTGTTGTAAACTTGCATTTCATGTCACTCACCTGTATCTCCCTATTGGTCTGTGATTGTGATTTAAGCTGCTATTACAGTTGTCTTTATGCTTGGCACTTATACAATTATAAAATATAATTGTCAGTGGAAGATGTATAACTATTAGTAATGCAGTCACAATGACATGATAGGAAGTTAAATAAATCTGCTGTTATGATAAGGCATATTTGTACAAAACAAATATGGAACTGTCGGGGTTCTGGTAGTTTAGCCAGTTCTTCCTCAGGAAAACTTGGAAACGGTACAGTTTCACATTAATTTTACACAAAGTTAGCCTATTATTCTTTTCACATTCACATTTATGTATAGTAAATTGTAGTGTGATTTTAAAGTGCAAATTTCTTCTGTGAATCAAGCCTCTGGTCTTTTAAAAAAATCCAATAATTATAGTAAGAGGCGTTCCTTTGCAGTTAAAGAAAGGCCTAATTGTGATCTCAATTTTATGAAGCAGCAGTCTTAAACCATTCTCCAAAATTTTGGTAATCACAGGGCTGTTCTAAAAACCTGCTGAACGAGCCCCAACCAGCGTCACACTCACGACATTTCCTGTGACCGCTCCCTTGCTCTGAAACCATATGAGCTGATGGAATTTACTAGAACTCATGTACTACAGTGCTATTCCAGCATTTATACCATACAATGAGGCAAATGAATGTCAGCCCATGTTCCCCTCCTTTTAAGAGACAAGAACTTGGTTTTGTGTTTTTCATTGTCTTTACTTGCAGTTGGGCACTTCTGAATACAAATCAAAGACATCCTGGATGTATCACACACCTGGCACACAAAATGTCCATTTGAATGCAGCCTGTTTTCTATATCCCTTACAGCACATGCATAACTATATGTCTGAGTTAATTAGTTTGAGACTGAACAAGGAGGTGTGTTCAAGGAAGAGGTGAACGAGATACATTTTTTTATCAGTCGGTCTTGTTCAGAGGTTGGGAAGAGGTTCTGATTTCCCCTTCTCTTGTCTTAGACTAAGCCAACTAAATTAATATGAGCATAAATTAGCATTCACCTGTCAACTGCTCCTCTTCCAAT
Organism: Amia ocellicauda; assembly: GCF_036373705.1. Classification (NCBI taxonomy): domain Eukaryota; kingdom Metazoa; phylum Chordata; class Actinopteri; order Amiiformes; family Amiidae; genus Amia; species Amia ocellicauda. The sequence continues at coordinate 4,894,215 of NC_089869.1, read as the reverse complement.
TGACCATCAATTAGTTAATCTGTTTGGTGTTGATGATGAGTGACATTTGAAAATATGAAATATGTTAACCATGTACTTTTGCAGGTATGCATGTGTGTGTTTGGCTCTTGTTTAAGCCACCCATAACCAAACAAAGAGATTTGCTCATTCTAGGCCAACTAATTGTGCTAGTATAGCTCCAAGAAAAAAGCACACATACACAGTAGGTGAAATGTTCATGATAATTCGTGCTGTTTGTTTTATCCCAAATCGCTGTCATAACATCAGTGAAAGGAGTGATTCAGAAATGAAAACATTCAAAACCGCTTTTGAAGGGACATATTGTGGTAGCACACAGTCTGTTCAAGAAAAACACATTTGTGTGAATTATCAACGGAAGCTCGCTAGCCTTACTCTGTAACTAAAGGCCTGCACTTTTGATATTTACAAATACATCAAAAAGTACAAAGAATTAATCATGTGAAGGTGACTCATTGCTTTGTAATGTAGCATTTTACAATATACCTTTACAAAAAATACATGCATTCATGGATGCATACATGCTCACATACACATATACTAACAAACGTACTAAGAACTCCAGTTGAGAAAAATCGATACTGTACAGCTGCCATTTGAAACTGTTGTAATTCATGCTAGGAGCATTAAAGGTCTTTGTTGCTAGTGTTTTCTCAATCATTTTCAGTGTGCAGCTAACAGCATCAAAGGGGTAGCAGGTGTAGTCAAATAAACACTCCCATTCCCAAGTGCTTTTCCCATTAAAGAGCTTGTGCTTTACATTTCGAAACAAAAGTTAAACTGGAAAACAATTGATCAAAGAGCCAACTACAATAGAATGTTTTTAAGGATGCTTAATTTGAGATTACCAGTAAAAGAATGTATTCAATATCTTGACCGTCCTTCACATGGGTTTGGTTGCAGCCAATCATTACAAATCCTTCTTTCCTTAAATGCTGTCATGTCACGAGAAGTAGCTAGACAATACAGTCTGGCCCTGGACTAATTTGAAAGAACTGGTTCAGATACCTGGTTATTTGTGTTTATTGTTTGCTTTGCTGCAAGTCATATTTAAGCATAATAATACCCTGGAACAGAATAGGCTTGAAGTTTTTTAAAACTCTATGGCTTCTCATAGACTGGAGACCGTAATGTGTTGCACTTGCAGGTTCATGTTTTCCTCCATGATGCAGAGAGCCTTGCTCGCCCCCATGGTTTGGATCCTAGTGAGCCTTCTGGATGGGAAGTGCTTTGTATGTGCCTTTAGCATCACTGTGGATCCCAAGCATTTCTCAGGCATGCCCAACAACACAGGCCTTGACATCATCCGCCTCATGGCCAAGATACCCTGCAAAGAAGACCCAATCTTCCACACCCAAGCCTTCCGCAAAGCAGTCTCCCGCTACCTGCAGTGCTGGTCACAAGTGAGTGAAGTCCCCTTCTGGTGTTTTATAGGGCTTGATTTTCCAAAGCTAGTAAATTATTTCAGTAAGACCAACAGGTTGAATGCAATTTGTTACATTTTCAAAAGAAGACAATTTATGGGGGCTTTATTGGTGTTTGAAGATAAGCTGTGACAGAAAATACAAATACATTCTGCTCAAGAGGAAACTCGGGAGACTCATTTTTTAAATATTACAATCTTTTAAAAATTATTTTTAATATTATTTCCTATCACAACATTTCACTTTGAGGAGAATTTAGCCTGACAAATCTTGTAAATATGCACTTTATAATCTTCAAAACATGTCTTATAACATGCATTTCAGTCTTAAATATATATATTCATGCAATAACTCCGTAATTGCTACCTTTCAGTGACACGTGTGTCTTTAGCATAAACACAAAGCATGCCAGTACAAGAACAGATCTTCTGGTCCAAGTGGGCATCTCTTTTCAGTGTGTGAGGAGCCCCAGTGTTTTGAAATGTGCTTAAGCTTTCATTGGTATAATATTTATATAGATGATAGTTGATGCTTACAGTTGTAGATTAACGTATTTTATACCTGCATGTGCCTTTGATAATGTGGCTGCCAGACCATAGGAAAGTTTAAATTGTCCTGTTCTTTTCCCTGCAGGCTGTTGGCTGGGGTATCCTGCTGTTCTTCATTGTTCTGGGGGCAGTAGCCCGTATCATCAAGCCCTGCTTTGACCACGCCACCTTCCTGCAGACACGCTACTGGAGCAACTACCTGGACATTGAGCAAAAACTCTTCGACGAGACCTGCTGCCTGCATGCCCGCGATTTTGCCCGTAAGTGTGTCATCCAGTTCTTTGAGAGCATTCAGGGGGACGTGCCACCTTGCCTGCCACAGCCACCCCACTCAGGGGAGGAGGAGATGGAAGACTTCTTGCATGGCATAACCAGGCTGGACCAGGTGGATAAGGTGCTGGAGACCTGGTACTTCAGCAAGCCCGAGTTAGATGTCACCAAGATTGCCACGCGTGCCCGGATCTGCATCGCATGGGAGGATAGCAAGGGGAAGACGCACTACTCTGACGTCTAGGCATAGTGAGGGCTGGGCACATGCAAGAGCCTGTGTGAGCCAATGTAAAAGTCATGAGGCCATATGCATACAACTTTAACCATTGTACTAAGTTAAGAGCTGTTTTTCCAAATGAAGAAAGGGAAAGAAAAAAAAAAAGAACAGTGACATAACTTATAAATGAAATGTTTCATTTCCAAATGTTGTACAATTGGGTGTTTGTATGCCTTTTATGAATATGATCTATGGACAGCAGGCCAAGAGGACTACAGAAAGGGACCAAAGATAGCTCTGTGGAGTAGGCTACTATCAATTCAGAACACTATACACTCACCTAAAGGATTATTAGGAACACCATACTAATACTGTGTTTGACCCCCTTTCGCCTTCAGAACTGCCTTAATTCTACGTGGCATTGATTCAACAAGGTGCTGAAAGCATTCTTTAGAAATGTTGGCCCATATTGATAGGATAGCATCTTGCAGTTGATGGAGATTTGTGGGATGCACATCCAGGGCACGAAGCTCCCGTTCCACCACATCCCAAAGATGCTCTATTGGGTTGAGATCTGGTGACTGTGGGGGCCAGTTTAGTACAGTGAACTCATTGTCATGTTCAAGAAACCAATTTGAAATGATTCGACCTTTGTGACATGGTGCATTATCCTGCTGGAAGTAGCCATCAGAGGATGGGTACATGGTGGTCATAAAGGGATGGACATGGTCAGAAACAATGCTCAGGTAGGCCGTGGCATTTAAACGATGCCCAATTGGCACTAAGGGGCCTAAAATGTGCCAAGAAAACATCCCCCAAACCATTACACCACCACCACCAGCCTGCAAAGTGGTAACAAGGCATGATGGATCCATGTTCTCATTCTGTTTACGCCAAATTCTGACTCTACCATCTGAATGTCTCAACAGAAATCGAGACTCATCAGACCAGGCAACATTTTTCCAGTATTCAACTGTCCAATTTTAGTGAGCTTGTGCAAATTGTAGCCTCTTTTTCCTATTTGTAGTGGAGATGAGTGGTACCCGGTGGGGTCTTCTGCTGTTGTAGCCCATCCGCCTCAAGGTTGTACGTGTTGTGGCTTCACAAATGCTTTGCTGCATACCTCGGTTGTAACGAGTGGTTATTTCAGTCAAAGTTGCTCTTCTATCAGCTTGAATCAGTCGGCCCATTCTCCTCTGACCTCTAGCATCAACAAGGCATTTTTGCCCACAGGACTGCCGCATACTGGATGTTTTTCCCTTTTCACACCATTCTTTGTAAACCCTAGAAATGGTTGTGCGTGAAAATCCCAGTAACTGAGCAGATTGTGAAATACTCAAACCGGCCCGTCTGGCACCAACAACCATGCCACGCTCAAAATTGCTTAAATCACCTTTCTTTCCCATTCAGACATTCAGTTTGGAGTTCAGGAGATTGTCCAGAAATTGAACAGGTGTTCCTAATAATCCTTTAGGTGAGTGTATACACACTGAATCGAAAGACTATATTTTACAAAGAATTCTAGGATATAGTTATTTACTTCACCAGTCTCCACTAAAAGCACATCTTTTTAAAGACCAAACTTTATGACTGTACTTAAATTGAGTGTGTACTTCAAAATCACAATCGGTACACATGCTCCAATGTGTTGCTGTGGTGTTCTACACAGTGTAAGGAAAAGAAGGAAAGAATGTAATTTCTTAGCTGTTCCTCAAAATATTTTAACCAACAATGGAAGCTAGTGTTTGTCTGCAATAAAGACATTGTTATACTTGTCTTTTCTCTCCCATTCTTGTTTTTTATGTTGAATACAATATCTCGTTTATGATGGAAATGCTTCCTCAACATCAAATGTGCTACAGAGTGAGCTTCATAAAGGAATGAATGAAAACCATATTGAATGATTGACATTCAATCAAAGATGACACATTTAATTTTCAACCTTAAAATTCTATTTAGCTTTATCTTAAAATATTGTAGTGTCAGTCCATTGGTGGATGTTTTCTATTGAGTGCAGATGCCTTGCTTTATTGTTACTGCCCACAGACCTCAATTTGCACTGAAACAATAATGACCCATGAAATCCCAAGGAGCAGAAAGAACATAGAACTTAGGGCTTGATATTCAATGCTGTGTAAAATCAATAGAAGGCCAATGGGGTATTGTGTGTGTATACTTTTACTTCTACTATCCAATAGGGTTTTTGTTTTTACTCATCTTCTTCTGGAAGGCATGGTGAAAATAGAGTGCAGGTGAAATAAGTGTGATACTTAAACAGCTATAGCATTAAGCTACCCACTACAGAACCCTCTACTTGTTCCTTAACCTGTATACCTCTGGTCTAGATCTGGTCAATAACAGCTTTCAGCAGTCAAGATTGTAACCCCTAAATCTGCAACAGCTCTAAAGGAATGTGAACACCTGGAGAAACAGTGGAAAGGCAGGCCAATGTTTTTTATTGTGAAGTATGGTTAAGGGAACATGTTACCAATGTTAAAATAATGTTATTGTGTGTACATGAAGTAATGTTCAATTTCTCGATTCAAAGTCTTCAAACCAAACGTGACAAAAATGCAGCACAATTTGTGTATAACTAATTCCTCTCTCTGGATCACTGGTCCAACCAAGATCAATTTAAAGAGGCAATGCACATCATTCTTTATTTATTTGTTAGCATTTTTTTTTTTTAAGTATTACAATGTGCAGTAAATCAAATCAGTACATAATACAATAAGCATCCCAGCTAACAAGTGCAAATGTAATAGAGTTCTGTCCCTGGTATGTGCTTCAGGTGGGGTAGGCATAAGTTAAGTTAGATGTAATCAAGAGTAGGAGAGAGCATAGTTAAATAAGAGAGTGCATAAGAGCAAGAGTGCTGAGCTGTCCAGGAAATTAGGCTGCGGTATTAGGCTGCAAATTCCAGCATACATTGCGGAAGTAGGTGGCAGTCCTGAATTCCAAGGTCACACAAACTTGGTCCTGCTTGTATGCTATCCCTTTTTTTTCGTAGCATTTTGTCTACATAAACCAGCCATGCTGTGATATTCCTGGCTATACAAAGCATTCAATAATTCTATATTTCATACATTTTCATTCAGTAGGTAAGTAAAGCAAAACACTGATTTATATTTCTCGGTCATCATCAGGAAATATTATTTGACTTCAGAGCTAAAGTCATTTGAATGTGCTGTGGTTTTGCTTACCTCTTTTTGCATGACATATACAGTGCTGTTCACTGATACAGCACCAGGAGTCAGGAGGTTTGCATATGGGAGAGCCGGTGCTCTCTCTTGAATCAACAGCTCCATACCATATGCTAAGAGTTTACTATGAGCAACCCTGTGATTTGTTCTTCTTGCAGGAAACACTGTACTGCACATTGACAATAATAGGACAGGTAAAACACTATTAAACGGCCTCACATTATTGAAGAGCTTTGCTTAATTAAAACTAAAAATACTTTTATAACGTTTTTTTTTTTTTAAATTAATTGTTGCTTTTAAGTAGCTGGTAAACTGGGGAAAGCCAGAGGTAAGCGGATAAGTCATTCTACTTAAAAGACACAGACACACAAGCACAGAAAAAAAAAAAAAACATAATTCCTCTTCACAGGTCAAGTGCAAGGAATCTGCTCTACACTTTGAAGTTAAAAGCAGTGTGAGCTCTTAAGACAGTTTGTAAAAATCTCAATAGACATGAAACATCACATTCCTGTAGATAAAAAGTGTAACATAAGATTTTGGTGATGCAGTTCAACTGTATTAAAATAGGTTAGCTAGGATGTTTATTATTATAGCATTCTTTTTCCAATTAATACTTATATATTTGGTCTGTAGTAAATGTGTAGACTATGGAAAGTTCTACTCAGTGGAGGCTGATATTTAAAAGCGCAAAGAATCTCCAAATTTGTTTCTACAGAAAACAAAAACAGAACATACAAAGTATTAAAACCAGTATGTTACATAGAGAAAAAAACTGTTCACTTTCATTCTCACATGTAAATTGTGTACCTTTCTGTAGGACCATTTTACACTGGAGCAAACTAAACAATGGTCTATTTATTGTTTTATTTATTTTTACATATATTTATAGAGGTTCCTTGCAGCTCCAAGGATCTCAAAACTACGGCAGTCTAAGGTCTAAATCTCAGTTTAAGTTTTTGAAAATAATGCACAAAACTACAGAATAGGAGTTTGGAAACCACTAGGGACTGGCAATAAATGACCTCAGCACCTGGGCTAAAATACAGACAGCACCTTTGCCAGTGCCAGTCTTCAATTTACAGATATATCATCATGTATAAAAGCTAGAATATGCACACAAAAAATCCACATCCCCTACCTTTAAAGCAAGTGAGCATAACTTGTTAATGAGATAGCCTAAAGCCTTGCCTATAGGGCTTAGCCATGCACATTGCTTGTCTTTCTTTAAATATTTGCTTTTGTTTGCAAGAAACCTCATGTGAGATTTACTTTGTAGGCCGTTTTTCTCATCCTCAAGGAACTTTGTAGTCAAAGCTTAAAATGTCAATTTATTTCACTCTAGAGTGCTGGTCAGATTGTATACATGTAAATTAGAATTAAACAATATATTTGTTCAGCAATGCAACTCTTCCTGTTCACCCAGGTTCACTTCCACCAAAAGACATACGGCATGCCTCAAATTGTGTTGTCGTCTTGGAAGATAGTTTAAAAATAACAACAAGGAAACCCAAAATAAAATAAAATAAAATAAAATAAAATAAAATAAATCACTGAGATGGTTATGGCTTCTTCTAATCCATAATGATATTCCATTACAACTGCTATACTCTTCTGTGATATTAAGATCTATCAAATTATGAAAATAATGTATGGCATATATGAGACACTGGAAGCAAAACAATATAAATACAAGGTCAAGGTCAGTCTGATTTTATACCAATATTTGTATGCTATTTTATCAACGCATAGTTGCTGGTGGTCTTTATGGATGCATGCACAAGGACGACACAAGCATGTTTTGTATATGTATTGTGTATTCATATAAAGTACAGTGTCTCAATGAGGCCCAGTTGTATGTTAAAGGAAGTATCTATCGTAAGAAATCCATTCTAAACAAAATACAGGTATTATAATGAATGAACGTAAATGATGTACCATTATTAAACAGTACGGGGCGCTGTTTTCATGTTGAAAACCACATTGTTGGAAGAGCACCTTCCTCGCCTGCAGGGGGTTGCGCCTTGGAAATCAGTACAGAGTCATATAGGCGGGCTGTCCGAGTTCAGGTGCTTTCAAGTGACTTCTGAAGGTGGGGCATGCATCATCATTTCTTTCCTTTTTTCACTATGCAATTTTCGAGGAAAGGAAAATAAACGATTGCTTCCCCCCCCACACCCCCAATGTGTAAGTAAAGGCATCAGAGGGATCCCAGGAATCCGCACCAAAAGGAACAATTTTTGTTGTGCTAGTGATAAGTGAGTGGATACAACATACAGCACCTTTTGTGGTTTTACAAGCAGACTCTGACGGGGATATGTTGAAGCTGCATAGTCGGTATCCGAAAGGAGATTTTAAAAGATCCCAAATCTGGATTGTTTCCTGAAAGTCAAGAAGAGAAGGACCTTGGACAAATCCTCATTTGTCCATCAACGACTTGTAGTAAGCAGAGTACGTTTTGTTTGTTTGTTTGTTTAAGTAGAAACTAAAGGCTGAATATAAAGTTGTCTATTTGGCTTGTTTGATTTTTCACGTACTATTGCTCTCGTTTGTGTTTTCAGAATTACAGCTGTTAGGCATCGGGACCTAATCATTATATTGAATATAGCCTATAAGAACTTGGGCAAACAATATAATCAGTGCCCTTTGGGTTTGTGTCATAATTGCCACAGGGATCTATAATAATACAGATTTAAAAGCCTCGGATATATTGGCAAGAGAGGGATAGTGTACATACAGAAGGGGGTAAGAACTGTACAGGCAAGTCGCTCTTTCCCCCAACGTTATATATATATATATATATATATATATATATTTCTGTCCTTGGTAATCTATAAAGAAAACCAAAAACTAGCAACATGGATAAATTCCGGATGATGTTCCAGTTCTTACAATCGAACCAGGAGTCGTTCATGAATGGCTTCTGTGGGATCATGGCTCTGGCCAGCGCGCAGTTATACACGGCTTTCGAGTTCAACTGCCCCTGTCTCCCGGAGTACAACTATGCCTACGGGCTGGGCATCCTATTCCTGCCCCCGGTGGTGCTCTTTTTAATCGGTTTTGTGCTGAACAATAACGTGTCCATGCTGGCGGAGGAGTGGAAGCGGCCGGTGGGGAAGCGGCGCAAAGACCCGGCGGTGCTGCGCTACATGTTCTGCTCCATGACGCAGCGGTCCATGATCGCCCCCGCCGTGTGGATCTCCGTCACCCTGATGGACGGCAAGAGTTTTCTCTGTGCTTTCAGCATCGACTTGGATATAGGCAAGTTTGGCAACGCCAGCCATGGACTCTCGGAAGACGAAACGCAGAAACTGCTGGCAAAGATCCCCTGCAAGGACATCTTCGATGGTGGGGCGGTGATCTCGCGAGAAGCGGCGGAGCGGTACATCCGTTGTATATCACAGGTGAGTCGATAGTGCCGGGTAATAGCGTAGTGTGGCATGTGCTAATATACATGTAAAATCGTTTTTTGTTTGTTGTTCAGACACGTATAGGCAGTGGTCTGCATTAAATGAGTGCTTTAATAGTTCATGGCCAGTGCTTATCGATATTATTTTACGGGTGCAATCTGCAATTCTCAGATAACTTTGTTTAAGGTCCCAACAATTCAGGACAATTGGGCCATTTTTCTTAAACACAGCCTGTGGTGTTTAGTATCCAGTGCTCTTTTGTGATTTCCTGGTTTTGGTACAGTTCACAGTGCCTTTAGCAACACACAAGAAACTGCAGCGGTTTTAATGGGGATATGTATAAGGTATATTTGGAACAGTATGTGAAGGGCTTATACATTCATTGCTTAATTTGAGACATTGAGATTTGTCTTACTACTGATTAGCAGACTACAAGAATATGTAACCATAAGTGAAAAGCACTTACAATATGAGATCACTTGCCCTGCCAGAAGCAAAATGCAAACTGTCACAGTAAAGATGGGGAATGCCCACACAGATCCACAGTGAACCCAACAATGGAAGATGCTCGTTAAGCCCGAATTGGTTACTACAAGTCAGTGCATCCCAGAATCCTGCCACTCCATGATGCTCCATGACATTGCTTTAAACTGATGCTTCAGGATGTGAGACTATGTTGAATAGCAGCTGCTAGCTTGATGGATTGGGGGATAGCAATGGTATCATTTTAAAGCATCAGTGCAAGGAGGCTGCCAGTGTTGAAAAAATGTATTGGGCATGTGGGACCAGGATGTTTCCAAGGTCATTCTGTTATATTACTTAATGTATATGAAAGCACTCTTTAGGATTGACACTTGACTCTCAAAGCCATGACTTTTACTGGTCTTATTAAAGAGCGGCAACTCATGTAGATGTACAGTGCCTTAGAAGAAGTCGTTCAAGAAGCATGCACAATTGTTCAAGTATAGATTGGTGAGTGTAGTGTACAACAGTCAGTATTTTTAATAAGTTAGGCAAGATACTTGAAAGTGCACTGCATAGTCCATTGAAAGTTGATGGAAAATAATGAAGAAATGTTCCTGAATTCTAGACAACTAGTGTTAATAAATAATTAATAAATATTATTAATCTGGTTGCTAAACACAATTTCTTACAAGTACATAGTTTCCTGCCATCTTAAAAATCACCAGTTTCTAAATGGACACAAAATAGCTATTCGATAATTTCACATGAGTAACTGTGGTCAATGCGCAGATGCTCTGATGTGTCTAAAGCTTCTTGGTAATCATGCGTATGTATATTTGCTTACAATTTACATGGGTCAGTAAAAGTCCAAGCCTTTAGAGTCCAGTTGTTTTAATAGTCTCCTGAGAAACATCTACTGTCAATGATGGAAAGTGGAAAAATATGGCTGAGAAAATGCTTTCCAGACAATTGCTGGTCAGTTGCTCACTACAGATAAGAAGTGATATCACACACAAGGGTTGTTCTGTGTGATTCAAGTACTGGGTAATTCAAATACATGGTGAAATTCACATTATTTTTGAGCCAAAACTGCAATAACATGGCATTAGGAAATTCAGCCCCATGTACTACAGCATTTGATAAAAATGTTTCTATAACTTAGTCCTGTATTGCTGCTTAACAGTGGTAGGCTTTTGCCAGAACAACACTTAAAAGCTACAGCTTGTCACACTCTTACGATCTGTCCTTCAAAATGAAGACTATTGACATTTGTGGTAAACCAAACACATTTTTCATTGTTTAGTAATAACGCCAGTTCTGCTTCACTTAAAAACAGAAGTTGGTTGGATGTTTATATAATTATATTCCTTCAATGTATTTTTGCCAAAGTACATGTGTATTGGAATGCTAAAGTATTGTACTGTGTGGAAATGTGAACTTGGAAAGATGTAGCTTACACACTGAAGATGCACAATGGCACACTTTCATCTTGAATACATGAATTATATGTTGTGCAAAGAAATAAAAGGTGGGCTTTAAGTATTGTATTTCCCTTCCTATATAATAACTGTTAATTACTTGTTATAGCAACGTGACATTTAAACTGGCTTTTAGAGCAGTGACAATGCTTTCTAAAGGGATACTGGACAATATTAGGGCGATGTTTATTTCTGATTGACTAGACATATTTTTAGTAAGCTAAGTAAATTGTTTTTTAGGTTGGGTTTGACTTAAATGAGTATAAATATTTGATGACTAATTCTACAGTGAGTCATTTTCTGCTCAAAATGGTAATTTGAAAGCATCCATTCCTCTTTCTTTTAAAGAGAAATGCTGCTCAACCCATATATGATTGCAATTCCTGATAAGCATCATTAATGGAATGCAGCCTGTTGAAAAGTGAAAAAGTTGAAAGGCATTTCTGTCGTTAAGCCTAAATATAAAAATGCAGACACAAAGACGGGCAGAGACATTTCAAAAAAGCTTATTTGTTATTCTCATACAAAGTGATGACACCCTATGGTTAAAGTGCATCTGTTGCCTAGCTGAACAGACCAAAAAAACAAAAAACAATGCAGACTGACGTTTCTAAAGATATCAATCATAATTAGTTCTGACAAACCAATCACCTTTAAGTGCCCATTTTGTGACATATGGATCACTTGATACTGTTTTATTCCATTTGTTAAACAGTTTGAAAATGAATTCCAACACCAGCTGAGATCTTAGTTACTTAATTCAACCTTTCATGAATTAAGAGAGTTGGAGATTTTCAAGTTATCAAAAACCTCACCAAATCACGGGTATATTTTTTGTAATTCTGGTGCAGTAATTCAAGCAACCTTTAGGTTGATACAATTAAATAAGGAGGTACATTTATCAATAGTTTTTAATTATTCTTTACCTGTGAGCCTTATGCATAGATGTAAACAACCCACATTCAGAGATATCAGTGTCGGCTTGAAAATGTTTCTCAAGTCTTTTTTTCCTCTCTCTGGCTTGGTAACTATATTGTGCATTTTTCTTGCTCGGGTGATCTAGCAGCAAAAATACACTTGCATTCTATTTTGTTTCTGCTTAGATTCTAGAAATGATCAAGGTGTATCAAAGCTATTGTAAATCATTTCAATAAGTTTCATGTACTGACATAGCGTGTCATCCGAGGACAAAATGCAATATCTGAGTAAGTTTACAATGCGGTTGGTTTGCCACCTTGTAGTCAAAATGGGATGGGTTTTTCAAAATGTGTTTTCAAAATAGTGCTCTTCTGAGTTTGAGATATTACAAATACAATCTTCAGCAAATGTATTTTGTACAGTAGTTCCCTCTTGTGGTAGTTACTCAGAATTGCCTGTTGAAGTCAACAAACATCAATCAGACCAACAGATATTTAAAAGAGCAAGATGCGGGATATGAAACAGTATTATATCTCACTAATTGTTGCTACAGCAATAGGAATACTTATGGTACATTTAAATGTTTGGAGCAACAAAATATTTTTGTTTAGTTCCTTTAGTCCTAATGTCAATGAAACATCAACTAGTGCTGTGATGAAATAAGACTACTAGATTTAACTTTTATTTTGAAGAAAGCAGGACATTTTCATGCATTTATCTGTATAGTCAAAAAGCACATGAAAAATGTTGTAGAATGATAACTGCGTTTTTACTTGGTAGAGTTTGTAGAAGACAATATGGTGGAGGATTCACTTTCCAAATTAAAAATGATTATATTCAAGTTACATTATTTTTAGCTTCTTGTATGTTAAATGCAAAACATCTGACTTCAAAAACTACCAAATGTTTTCAGATACATTGCAGAGCCTGATTTTATTGAATATATTGAAGGTTATATATTTAGAGCCAGGGATAGGACCCAAAATAAGTTTAAGATTCATTCACTGCATAGCCTAGCAATTTTTGCTTTATTTTCATCTCAACAACTCAACATTCCTCCATTCAAAAGCTAGCTTAAGTGTAAGGAAATCCAACCGAGTTGAGAGAACCTAACCCTCATTAACATTAAAGTCCACTTGATTTTACTTTATTTTTTATTTTTATTAAAATGTTAGGTAAATGTATTACATGGAGGTCACACTGCATGCCATTGATTCTGACACTGAACGTCCTGGTGTCCAAGATCTGCTCTTAAACCGCAGGCTGCTCTGTCTCCTAGGCTTTCGGATGGATCTTCCTGCTGCTGATGACCGTACTGGCTTTCATGGTGAGGGCGATCCGGCCCTGCTTCACGCAAGCTGCATTCCTGAAGACCAAGTACTGGTCTCATTACATCGACATTGAGCGCAAGATGTTTGATGAAACCTGCACAGAGCATGCCAAGTCCTTCGCCAAGGTGTGCATCCAGCAGTACTTCGAGAGCATCAGCGGAGAGATGCGCACCTTACACCACCATCACTCCCCCCACGAAGGGGACGACGACGACGAAGGGAAGCACGTGAGTGACGATGACAAACTGAGAGGCATCAGGGCCCAAGATGAAGTGAACAAACTGCTCAGGAACTGGCACACCTGCAAACCTTCCCTCGATCTGAAAAAGGAGGAAGTGGCACAGAACGGACATGCCAATGGCAACGGAGACATAAACCATGCAGAACCCCAGCCAAAGAAAGAATGGGCGACCTACTACAGTAAGGTCTGAGTGCCACACACCCGCACACTCGCACAACGTGAAAAACATACAAGCTTTGGAAAACACAGCTGTAAGAAGCTGGGGGAGAATCTCTTTTTTGAGAATCATGGCTATCACCCCAGTGCCCTTCTGTGCTGGATTGACAGAGACTGGCATTGTCTGTGTATCTTGTCTACCTATGGCTGTGTGGTGCTGGACAAACCGGATCACCCATCCTTTTCCTCTTTTTGAATGCTGATGTTCTGGATTTGACTGAATCAGTAATCAGATAAGTCTGTTCTATCATCCCAACAAATTTGCACATATATACCATATTACCATATACAACGGCATTCATGTTCACTGTATGGTCAAAGGAATTGTTTTCATGGCTAAAACTTGAGCATAGATATCACAACTAGTGGTTTAAGACTGAATAAGACAGGAAGACATGTAGTCATAGTCATAGTTTATTTATTTTTGGTGAAAGCTGCTTATCTGGGCCAAAAGGGACAATCGGCTCACTTATAACTGCCCTCACTTACAATGTAGAGGGAAGCTAATATGGGAAACCTTACAAGTCCTGTGGACTAGATGTATGAAGGACAGATGGGGTGTGGGGGGGTAGTCAGATAATAGTGTTAAGACCACATTGATACTCTAGTGTCTGTGAAGAATATGGGACTGATTTATAGTCCTTTACATTCTATTCTGCTGCCTTTTGAAACTCAAAAATACATTTTAGCAAATTGCATTTAAAGATTTCTGTATCCTGTGTGCTTCCCATAGAATACTGTACATGTAACTTATATTGGACAATAAACTTAATAAATACATTAGATTTTATTGTGGGGGGGGGGGAGTTTCTCAGTTTTTGGTGTTTTCTGTTATTTTCTGGTAGAATAAATGTTTGTAGAATATCACTCTTAAATCTACATTGCATAATGCAATAACGACTCCACTGTTCTGTACAAATATATATTTGTATTGTTCTGTAGTCATCATGTAGAGCAGATGGCCAAAAACAAAGAATGACAAGCAAACAAATGACTCCTCTTTTTTAAAGATTGATAGAAGCTACTGACAAGTCAAGTAACACAGTATTCTTTATTTGCATTAGTTTGAGTCTCAGTTTTAGTCACCGAAATCTTATCTACCTCTTTGTAACACTGCATTAAAACTGCAATGCAGAATGGAATGTAAAACTAGAAGAAAAGTCACAATATTTTTCTGTGTAATAACATGAAGAAATAAATATTTTAAGTGGCAGGATATCCTGAAGATGAAAATCAGAGCAGTTTGCTGTCATGATTTGCATCCTTTATGGTGCAGGCGTCATTCCTGGCTTTTTATTTTCATGTATGCTGTTACATTTTCCATGAAGTGCCTGTATACTGTGGGCTGTGCTATGCATTGGTTATTTTAACAGGCCCATCTTGCTTTCAATAACCTATTTATGTATTTATTTATGTATTTATTTAGATATGCAATGGAGCAAAGCTATTAAAATTGTGTTTGGTCATTTTTAATAAAATGTTTAATTCAGACATTTGTACACAAGAACCTCTAGTCTCTGCATATACATTTTGGGATTGTAAAAGTTAACAATGATTAAAATTGTATGGTATGTAGCATACACCTTTGCAGATGTTTTTTATGAAGAAAATATATAAATATGTAAGAAAATATATGTGAATAAAATTATGCAAGAAATTAAAGCACACATTCAAACTATTTTATTCTGTTTCACAACCAACTGACAGTTAATTTTAGTTATGACTGTTCTATCCACTTTTTATACTGGATAAAGACACAATCCACCTCCTTCCCACTGCTATTGAAATGTGCAATGTCCCTTCAATTCTGTTTCGTGTTTAAATACTCTGCATAGTAGCATTGTTTTGCAGTTGTTTCAGGATATGTTAAAATACAAATATTACATTCCTCATGCAGCATGATGTCAACATTGCCAGTGTGACCTACTTGCAATCAGTTTCTTTGAGGCTGAATAAATAATTTGATCTGGTTTGGAGTTTGCTGTCTTTAAAAACCAAGTCTGTACATCTGTAAATGGCCAGAGATTGGGACATTTATAGAACACCAACACATTTTAAGAATAGAAAGTAATGGTGCGTGATAATGCAAGGGGGTGGTTATGTGGATGGGATTGAGTGATAACCCTTAAAACTACTGGGAGAAACATAGCTATTGTTTCTTGATTTGTGTCACATGGTCTAATCATTCTTGAGTTTCCAAAAAATACAGGATCTCCGTGACAGTGGAGGATCTTAATATTTTTTTTATTTTAAATTGAATCTTTTTCTAAAGTTTTATGAGGAGCCTTCCAGAATACACATCTGATTTCAAAGCATGCCTATTCCATTGGTCAATTATATGAAAGTTGTTTTTGTTGTTGTCTGTGCATGAAATATATATTTTTTTGCTATGCAAGCTGGTTGGGGTGGAAAAACACTTTTTTTAAAACATACTTAGAAAAAGATGAAGGAGATTAAATGAAGCAGGGCATTGTGTGTTGCTGGGCTGATGAACATTGATATTTTATGCTACAAGGCTATAAATAATATGAGCTCAATACTGTGTATTTAATTTCCATGCGTTATGGCATACAACACATTCAGTGCAGATGATGATCAAACTCCTTGTACAGTATGGAGGCCTGCATTAGTGATATTAGATGGCTTTTACATTAAGGATAGTGGCTGTAGACTAAGCTGTGTGTACAGAAACTCCTAATTATATGAACTTCCTCCAGTTAGAAGAGGCAGGTCACTCTCCATCTGTGTCACAGAACTATAAAGCCTATAAATTATTGATAGGGACAATATTGTATTACCACTCACAGGAGACAAAAACTAGACAGACACCCCTTGCCGAAATATTATAATTACCTTCTAGCACTTTCTGTCTAGAGTATTGTCTTTGCAGGTTTTAAATTCCATAAACCCTGGCCTACTATGCTTCTTGTTCTTCCAGCTCCTCCAGTGATGGCCCAGAGCAGAAAACATTTTCACTCAAGGAAGTGCTAATCTTGCTTAGACCAGTCCTCATAAGGCCATTGATGATCTGTAAGCTCACGAAAGCACTTCATTCATATCCCAGTACAGAGAGCTCAGTAACAGGTGATGAGAAGGGCAAAAAAGGGACAAGGTGTATCACTTTTCAAAATCTCATACTCAAGCTCTCTGGTTAGAATTACACAATTAATAAGGTTAAAGATACATTTAGCTTTTTTAAAGGGGTTTATTATATTTTTCAATACTGCAATACATCTAAATGTAGACCAGATATGGATATGGATTTGATGTAGATTTTTCTTCTGTTCACTCACTTTGCATTTAGTTAATTGATAAATACAAGCTATTAACATGTCTATTTTTGAAAGCATTGTTACTTTACAGCATTTTTTCACACCTGCCTAAAACTTTTGCACAGTACTGTATTTCTTCAACTTATTGTATATATAAGTATCTTCCATATCTTCCATTCATTCAAACTGAAACGCAGGTTGTGTAAATGCTTTGTCATGGTGTAACCATCGTAACCCTTCCTTTTGTTCTTATCTGACAATATAGACAACGGAAGAGTATCCCCGGGTCTCCTTTGGGTCATCATTTGGCTCAGTGTCACCTAATGCCTTTCTGCATTCTTTCACTTCCACAGCAGGCCTGAACAGTTTTCAGGCTTGTCAGTGACATCACAAAAGAGAGCACAACACCCAATGGTAATCCAGAACATTGTTCCAGCTGCATATCATTTACATACAACAAGGGCAGTCGGGGGGTGGAAAGTGTTCTAGTCATGCAAATTCATGTTGGAATTGAAACAAGGTTATTATTTGCATCTTGTTAAACATCTTTGACAAACATTTCCTCCAGATGTTTTTATATCAAATGAAGCATTAAAGAAATTAAGGTCCAACACCATTCAGTTACTTATTCATAATTTTATTAATTCAAAAGCATGTTAAATATGGTTTGTTTCATTCAAAAGACCCACATCAGGCTATATCTTGGTTAACATATTTTTTATTAAAATGCTGCATTTGATTAAAAATCTGCATTTGATACAAATATAAGGATATACTTTCATATGCTAATAGTATTTTAAAACATCTCTTTATTTGCTTAAACATAGGATATTTTTTTCACACTGAATAACTGTCAAAGAGGCAAAGCAACACCTTGACAGGCATAAGTTATCAAAATACAGTGTGAACTTAGTTGCTGACCTGAATCTATTTTAAACAAATATGTTGCCAAATGAATACCTTACTTTTCAGGAGTTCTTTTTTGCTTGAATAGTTGATGAGCATTTAAAAATAAAAAAAGAACAAAGAAGTATCACTCCAAGCACATGGAAGACATACACCCAGATATGAGAAAACAGGAAGAATAGTGTTATAGGCTATTTTTGGAAGCTTGCAAGAGATTTATTTTTGTTGTGTACTGATAAAGCAGAAAAATTATTTAATATTATTTTAACTCCACATCCATCTATGCAAATTAAAGTTATTCGCTTGAAATACCTGGCACCTGGAATCTGCAGCTCATAAAACCAGAAATGGATCCAGGTACTAAGAATGGAAGTCATACTTATTCTCCTGGAATGATTTGGGATCAACTGATATCCCCAATGTTTCATATAGGACACGACATACATGCTGTAATAAAAAGTGAGTTATGACAAGAAGAGTAATAGAACAAATTATGAATGAGGTTAAAAAAACGAATAGAAGTTTTTCACAAAAACAACGGATCACAGGGTAGAGATTGCCTGCAAGCCCTTGCAAACAAAAGCCGCTTTCAGAACAGTAGTGACGCATTTCTGTGGATTAGATGCTGTCAGTGAGTTAGTTTCTCAATAGACCTAAAGAAAACTAGTCTACATAATAAATAGACTTCTGTAAAAAACAAATATATATATATATATGGAGTATGGATATAATAATAATAGTTTGATCAAATATTTGCTCTGACCTGCTTAGTCCATTAATTATCCTTCAATGCTGATCTACTGTGAAACAGGTTCAGCAGTCTCCCAAATTACATACCTCCACTCCCTTTGCTGTTCATTAAAATAATCCATTTAACAATGGCTTTAAATGCCACATAATAGGTGCCATCCCTTTGCACCTTTATACTGATTTTTAAAAGCTTGTTAAATCATTCCATCATCTGGTTTAAGACGTACTTTAAAACACCAATTTGATCAGTGCTGTCATGTTTTGAAGCACAGTCTCCCTCAAGCAGTTGCAGCAAGACGAAGTCAGCATTGTACTGGACAAAGGTCAGATTGTTTGGCAAACAAATAAATCCCCAGAGCTTTATGAAAATTGAAACAAGAGACTCTGATTTTAACCTCATTCAATAGACACCAAGTAGGGATATCTCCAACAGTCATATGGCTTATCTTGCAAAACAAATCCACAAACCACTTTTCTGGCCAAGTCCAACTCCAGTAGCCTCTTGAAGACCCTGTGGCTTTAGTACGGATAAACACCTAAACACCTACAATTATTTATATGCATTTATCAAGCATTTATCAAGTATTACTGATGATCCAAATGGATATTTAAAATTCCATTAAATACTTATGTCAATAACAATAGCTCAAATGGGAAACACCACATTGCCCACAATAATGTGTGTGAAACGGAGAGTTTGCTGAAAAGAGTGTAGGCAAATGCTGGAACTTATAGAAGACAGAGATACACAGAATTAAGGAAATTAAATCTGTTTTAGTGTCGGGACATTTTTTTTTTCCCCCAAAAAAATTATTTGTTTAATTGTTATGATGGTATTGTGTATTGACATACCTTTTCTAAACCTGTGAAATTTTATATCATCAGTTATCAATAATATAAATTAACACAATCCAAAATCCATAAGGCTGGAATGAAAATGAAAACCGTTGTCATGATTTTTGTTTAGATGCTCTGAAACTTGAAAATCTATAATGATTTCTAGTAAATGTACAACTATGGAAGGGCTTCCAGCTCCAGATAAGGTAAGGCATTTTCAGCACAGAAACTACCAGAGTGTGAATTCCAGTCAAGAGGTTCATAGGTAACCACATTAAATAATATACATTAATAAAACACATAAAATAAAACAATAAAAACGTATTATTATTAAATAGAGGTTGATGCATATGTTCTACTCTGCATATGTTTTGATATGATTTACAAAGAAACCTGGGTGGGGGGTAGATAGATAGGTAGATAGATAGGTAGATAGATAGATAGATAGATAGATAGATAGATAGATAGATAGATAGATAGATAGATAGATAGATAGATAGATAGATAGAGATCACGGTCACACTGCCCTGGTGCTGTGATGGATGGCATGTAAAAATGGTTTAATCTGCAACACATAACAAGAGAGAAGCACAGCGTTGAAATAGCAGGGCCCACTTAGCAAGGATTTCAGGTAATGAATCATACCTAGTGAGAAAAATCTGGTTTACTTCAAGCTTTCACTAATAATTATTGCATTAAATAGAATTTGGACATAGACGCACATTAACAGACAAAGAAAATAGTTGCATACTCAAGCTGAATGTTTTTTTAATCATACATAAGAGCTCATGAGGTATATTTGTGATATATGCTGTTTGTTCTAGATATTTGCAATTTATTACAACAAACAAATTACCCAACCACTTAAAGTTAAGTATTGTTAAGGGCATCCATTTTACTTTAAGATCCCTATTTAATTCCTTCAAATATTTTAAACACACTTATAAAGTTGTTTTAAACTTTAGAGCTTCCTAGTTTTTAAAAACATAAAATGAGACACGGATTCTAAAAAACACTGCTTCTGCTTCTGCCATGTGTTCAGCTCTGGTCTCTGCCACATGTTTGGAGATAAACAGTGAAGTCCTGAGGACTTGGAAACTTAAATTAAAGCCAGACTGCAGAACCACTGTCGATGAATCATAAGCGGCTGACAGACATCTGCAAAAAGGGGCTTGTTCAACTTTATTGAAAAACTGAGGACTTCCTTTTCCTCTTTTTTTATATAACCCACATTTTTCACACTGCTAACTGGCTGAAAGAAGGGAATTCTATGGTGTTTGGCATAGGATAAAGGAAAAACGAAATTGCTTTCATGGCTCAAAATAGTAAGTTTGCGTGACTTTCACTAATCTAAAAAGTTATGTTCTTGTTCCTGCAAGAGTTACTGAAATGTACTGTAACTGCAAGTTTACATTTTGCCTATATCATTTGTTTTTCTTTCAGGTTTAGAGTCTACTGAGAATAATGAGTGCCATCAACAGGCATGTATTGACAAGAATAGACGAGAGAGAGGCATTGAATTTGCAAGGGTTGAATTTCAAAGCTGGAATGTGCTTAGCCTTTAAGCACGGGGTAAGGAAACAAGGAAAGTAAGCAGCCATCTGGAATCAGGAAAGAGTTACTTTTGTTTCCAGAGCTGTTGGATTTGTTTTACCTAATGTTTAAATAAACTTGTACTCTTTTATTTAAGTATTGCATGGACGTTTTAAGCCTTCTTGAAGCACTTGGTCTGGAGCATTTGGTGAAGGCTACTAAGACGAAAACACACCCATCTGTTGTATTATTGGAAATACTGAAGAACAGGCAGAAAAAATGGCTGCCCTCATTAGTGAGAACTTCAAATTTGTGTCGCTGTTCTTCAAGAGCAAGGATGTGATGATATTCAATGGTCTGATTGCTCTGGGTACTGTGGCCAGCCAAGAAGTATACAGCGTCTTTGCCTTCAACTGCCCCTGTTCTCCAGAGCGGAACTATCTCTATGGAATGGCTGCCATAGGAGTACCAGCCCTGGCTCTTTTCCTCATTGGCATAATGCTCATCAAGAACACCTGGAACCTGATCTCTGAGTGTCGTATCAGGGCCTGCAAGAAGCTTTCTGGTACAGCAGCCTTTGCGTTGCTGGGGTCCATCATGGGCCGGGCCATGGTGGCACCAGTGACATGGTCAGTCATTTCTCTGCTAAGAGGGGAGCCCTATGTCTGTGCCCTCAGCGAGTTCGTAAACACCTCTTCTTTGAAGAATTTCCCTGAAGGCTATGGTCCCCATACCTTGGCTGGGTTCCCTTGTAATACTGTTCCACAAGAAGTGGCACCCTTCAAGGAATCGATCGAGCGGCAGCTAAAGTATGAGTCTCAGGTAACGTCTCCTTTTCCTATACCTGGAACAATATTATGCGATTAGAAATAAGTTGAGAAAATTAATTCTACCTCTTGGATGTGCACTCATATGTTTTGGTCTTCTGTCTTTTTTGCTTTATATAAAGAATTAGCATCTCTAAATAATGGAAATTTCTTTATGCTGCTTTCAAAGGAATGTGACAGAGATGAGCTGTAAAATTATAATTATATATATATATATATATATATATATATATATATATATATATACATATATATATATATATATCAAAAGTGTAAATTGTAATGTAAAAGTATATATAGATATTTATTTAAAAAAGAAAACAAATGTGCATATGGTGCTATTGCTAATATCATCTTATTGCTAATTTCATCATTGATGGTTAGCTGCTATGGTTATTTTTGTTTGTTTCCTTTTAAAATGAAAAATATAGTAATGAAATAATATTTGTTGATATTTAAATTACACGGATAGGGTCACCTACAATCCTAGATAACATCTAGGTAAATGTTTTACAATTCTGTTAGTCTATCCAGAGCTCTCCAGATCTGTTCCTTATGACACAGTGCCTTATGGGATTAGATTCCACAAAGCGCAGAGTTCATTGATTTCTAAACTTGCCTTGTCTGATATTTGTCATGGTCTTCGGCTCCTAAAAGGCTGCAGTTCTATCCTATTCATGGTTTAAAAATTAAGGAATTAGTCAGACACTTATTATTTTTGTAAAGGGTGCAAAAGAGCTCAACTGGGATTATAAGCACTAGACAAAGTTCTCACAAAGTTGTGATTTACAAAGCCCTATACTCTACAGCAGGGATGGGCAACTCCAGACCTCAAAGTCTAGATTCCCTCAGGTTTTCAATGTGCCTTTCAACTGGCAATGGATAAATAACTGGAAAGGACAGGCGATTTGACTTATTATCTAGATCAGGGGTTCCCAAAGTGTGGCCCGGGGGCCAAATGCGGCACTCGAGGATGTTTGGTGCGGCCCCCCAAAGCCTACCTTCAATCCCCTCTTTTCTGAACCTTTACCATATTTTTACACTTTCTGAAAACAATTCTGTTACAAATTGCACATGTAATATGGGGGGGGGGGATAATAAAGCAACAATTAAAGTTTATAAATGTTCCCTAACATAAATGTATAGGAAATTAAAAAGGTATGATTTTGGACAAATTTTGTTTTCATCTATGGTTAATTTTCTACCGCGGACCACTGATCCAATCTAACCTCCGGAAATTGGCCCTCCATCACCAGACATTGGGAACCCCTGATCTAGATAATTAGTTCAAATAAGAAACTACAATCTGGGGTCAGACGAAATCCAGAGGACCCTGTGGCACATGGAGATTGGAGTTGCCCATTCCTGCCCATTCTACAGCCTTTGATTTGCCCTGTGCTTTAATCATTCCAGTTTGCACAGTGTGGGCACAGTTTTAGTCTCATTACTGCTTTTGTCTATCTCCACAAGCTCCTGGGCTGGCTGCTGGTGGGATCAATTGCCGTCGGAGTTTTTCTGATGCAGTGTCTGAAGCACTGCTGCTCTCCCCTGGGGCGCCAGCAGGAGGCGTACTGGTTACAGTACCGCTCCAATGAAAAAGCGCTGTTCCAGCGCACCGCAGAAATCCACGCCAAGGTCCTGGCTGCTGAAAACGTCAAGCAGTTCTTTGGCTTTGTGGCTCTGGATGAGAATGATAAGGCACAACTGCGGGAATACCAAGCAAGCAATGCCATACCCAGCTCAAAGTGGAGCCAAATAACTGGGGTCTACCTATATCGTGAAAACAAAGGCCTCCCACTCTACAGCCGCCTACACAAATGGGTCAAGGGCATGATGGAGGACCGCGCAGATGTCAATGGAAAAGAGCAGGATCAATTTCTATTGTGATGCAACATTCTTCAAATTCTGGATACAGGGTCCAAGATGGACATGCTGGACATCTTCCCTTACTTGAATAAAATACATATATTTTCTCTCTTATGTCCTTCTTTACTCCCTTAAAGGGGAACACACATGGTTCCTTAAATTGAAGTTCCTTGGACTTTTCCACATGTCATTGTGTTACAACATGAAATCAGAATGGATTTAATCAGGAGTTTTTGCATTGATCAGCACAGAAAATGCCCATAATGTAAAAGTGCAATTTATTCTAAACTAATGGCACATACAAAACAGGAAATAATTGAGTTAAAACACCTGATTAAATCTATTCTGATTTCATGTTGTAACACAACGAAGTTTGGAAAAGTCCAAGGGGGTTGAATGCTTTTGAGAGCCAGTGTACACTATAGTAACATCTAAAAATGCAAAAAAACATAATTTAAAGAACCATACCTGGTCCACTTTAACTCCATAATTCACAGATTTTGCAAGAAAGACAGATTGAACGTCAGTTAGGTTCTCCTATTTCAAAGCAAAAAAACACCTGCACCTGAATTTACTCATAGAAATGTCAGGGTTGGGGAATCCAGGCGTGCCTCAATCTCATTTGAGAGGGATGCCAATGGTTGCAGTCTCCTGATGGCATCTTTGAGTTTAGCTGCAGCCTTTGTGGCATTTTGAAGCAAAACGCCCCCCGCATGTCTCACCCGTCTCCCCTGCCTCTATTGGACGTCAAAGTGTGGGCATGCTTTCTCAATATATCCAGAGGTCCTGACAAACTGACACACTTGCAAATATCCTCACACTTACTAACAAAAGGAGGGGTTTATAAAATCTCTTAATTCTCTGTCGCTTCCATTTACTAAAATGTTAAGCATGCCACTTTGCACAACAGCTTGACATAGCTTCAGTCGCAATGCATAAAATGTAATTTGGAAACTCTTCAGTAACACATTTGTTCACTGTAGCAACCAGTAGAAACATTGGTGGTGGGGGAAATTGATCCAGGATCTAAAAAAAAAGTTAATTCTTCACAGCCTGACTCTTACCTCCGTAAGCCACTTCCTCTATGATATCATAGCACGTTGCTCTGTAGTCAGAGCTGCTGCTGTATTAGTGAGGTAGTAGAATGTGTGAAATTATACTGTTAAGTAAATATCTCTTTACAGAAAAGATTCTGTTCACAAGTTTTTTAGGAGGATTCATATCAAGTTAAGCTTTTTTATTGACAAAGAAAAACTATAATATCAATGAGCCCATCTAACAGTTTTATGTCCAGCTGCATCAAGTTCTCATCTTGTACAGCAGGACAACTTTGTTATTGATTTAATATTTTCCCCATTATTGTCTAAGAAATATAATAATAATATTAATGGATAATTGATTATATATGAATATACTTTTAATTCAATTAAGAAATCATCTAGTAAAAACAAAACACTTTTACTGTTTGACTAATATCAATGGAACTACATATTAAAGAACTAGAATTAAAATAAATATCACAAGATTACTTTCATGACAACTACCTCAACAAAAATATGCTTAAATGGAAATAAAAATATAACACAAATGAAGTCCACATTTTATTTGTACTGAATGTTTCATGCTTCATATTCTATTAAACAGGTAAAATATGATTCTTGGTTGTACTTATGACTTTAAATATTATTGAGCATGTTCACTTGGTTTAATTGAAAACGTCTGGTAAGAAAGCAAATATGTATCATGCTCTTCTTTCAAGCAGCACCCATGATATACTTACTGAACACTAAGCATTTTCACAAGATGGATGCATCTAAAGTAATTATTATTATTTATTTCTTAGCAGACGTCCTTGTTCAGGGCGACTTACAAAATAAGAGCAATACAAAGTGCAATAATACAGTGCAGTTCAAGCCATAATACATTTTACAAATTCAAATTTACACAAGTGTATACGAGATGTACAATAAACAATATATAGGGTCTTACATCCTAGATTGTAAAAGCTGGTGAGTGCAGACAAGATGTTAAGTCGCAGTCAAGGGTCAAGGGAAAGGGAGCATAGGGGAAATCACAATAAACAATACCAGTACTAGTAATGCAAAAGCAAGAAGTATGACAAACGTTGTATAAGTGCAATCTTACAGGAGAGTAAATTACTAAATTACAAGTACTGTCTGAAAAGATGTGTCTTGAGTAATCTCCAGAAGGAGGTCAGGGACTCTGACTGTTTAGACTTCAGTTGGAAGGTCGTTCCACCACTTAGGGGCCAGGGATGAGAAGGAGCGGCTCTGGAGGAAGGAGAGTGGAGAGGAGGCAGAGTTAGTCTTCTGGCACTGGAAGAGCGCAGTGGTCTGGAGGGATGTATGGAGAGACGAGGGTCTGCAGGTAACTTGGTACATTGTGGTCGAGACAGCGGTAGGTGAGGGTCAATGTCTTAAACTGAATGTGTGCCGGTATCGGGAGCCAGTGGACGGAGCGGAGCGGTGGAGTAGCGTGTGCGAATCGGGGCAGAGAGAATACCAGACGAGCCGAAGAGTTCTGGATGAGCTGGAGCGGGCGGGTAGTAGTTGCAGGCAGGCCGGCCAGGAGGGAGTTGCAGTAGTCCAGGCGGAAGAGGACCAGTGACTGGATGAGCAGCTGAGTCGAGTAGTTGGTGAGGAAGGGACGGATTCGGCGTATGCTGCTCAGGAAGAATCTGCAGGTGCTTGTCAGCGTGGTGATGTGCTGGGTGTAGGAGAGCGCAGGATCGAGGGTCACTCCTAGGTTGTTAGCGGAAGAAGAGGGAAAGAGTGTCATAGATTCCAAGGGGTTTGAGATGGAGAGGTCAGCAGAAGGTGAGGAAGAGGAGGGGAAAAGAGATCAGATTCGGAGAGTCAACCTCTCCGAATCTGATCTCTTTTCCCCTCCTCTTCCTCAGGAGGTGGTGCGAGTGCATCCAGGCGGAGATGGCAGTCAAACAGGAAGTGATGTGAGAAGGGATGAGAGTGTCGGAGGAGGGAAAAGACAGGAAGATCTGGGCATCAGCTGCATAAAAATTGTAAGAGAAACCATGAGGGGGCCCAGGGAACAAGTATAGAGAGAGAACAGGAGGGGGCCCAGGATGGAGCCTTGGAGTACGCCTGTAAGGAGAGGTTGGGGGGTGGATGAGGAACTTGATTGGTCCGGTCGTTGAGGTAGGAGGAGAACCAGGTGAGAGCAGTCCCAGAGATTCCAAGGTCAGCGAGGCAGGAGAGGAGGATGGAGTGATCGACAGTGTCAAATGCTGCAGAGAGGTCAAGGAGGAGGAGGAGGAGGACTGAGGAGAGGGAGGCCGCCTGAGCACAGCTGAGGGAGTCAGTGACTGCCAGGAGAGCCGTCTCAGTGGAGTGAGCTGTGTGGAAGCTGGATTGCAGAGGATCAAGAAGTGAATGATGGGAAAGAAATGCAGAGAGCTGGCAGTGGACAGCACGCTCGAGGGTCTTTGAGAGGAAGGGGAGTAGGGAGACGGGTGGTAGTTCTGAACAGAGGTAGGGTCAAGGGCAGGTTTCTTGAGGAGTGGGATGACAGCAGCTTGTTTAAAAGCAAAGGGGAAACAGCCAGACAGGAGTGAGGAGTTGAGGAGGTAGGAGATGAAGGGTAGTAGTGAATGCAGAAACTGAATCATGCAGGACGCATAAATGTCCATAACTGAAACATCAAAAACAAGAGAGGAAATAACTTCCTTATTAAAGGAATTAAAATATGCCTTAAAAATGTCACACTTACAAATCTTTAACACTTCAAAGGCAGTGTAACGATCTCTCTTAATTAAAACCAAGGAACACTGCTTTTAATTGAATAAGGACTTTTTTAGTAACAGGTGTTGCCAAAACAGTATTTGCAAGTAATATGTGGAGATGACAATTTATTTTTAAACCTACATGGTGATCAGCCGATAGCCGAATGTCCCAGATGGAGCACTGTTTTAAGGTAAAAGGGGTATTACTAAAGCTTGCACATTAAGCTCAATAAAAGCCTATGAGAGATTTGCCTACACATAGCAATAATTATATTCAATTTAGCAAGAATTATCATTTCATTTGTTTAATTAAGCAGAATGAACCCCAATATCTTTACACTTACAGATAAGATTTGTTTCCACCTAAATAACAACTTAACTCTTCCGTTTTAACAACACAATAATATGTTTGTTAATGTACATTTAAAATAATAGTATGTTTTGATTGTCTTTCAAAAAACACATCAAGGCAGAAACAGTAAGATCTAGAGCATAGAGAATATTAAAACACTGCATATTTATTCTGCAAAGTTCAAAGGCAAGTACTACTAAAGTAAAAATGATGGTATAAAGACAGAGCGGCTAGGCCAGTGCACATGCAGACAAATATAGATGTTAAACAAAGATGCATCTGAATGCACCCTTTAAGATACATATATTTTATTGTAATGTCTGTGTCCAAATATTTCCTCGATACACAATAGGTATATCCTGGCTTATCTGACGCTCACTGGGGAAGTGTGTGAACGTACATTTTTAAATTACTTATTTGGTGCATTTTTGGCATCCTCCCAAAGGTTCCTTCTATGATATTACATTGGTTCGGAGGGGTCTGCAAAACACATTCGCTGTAATGCAAGCAGCTGGCGTTTCATAAGCTGGCAGGATTGTGTATGAGTGGGTGTTGGGTTTCTTTGTCCTCTGAGTGTTTGCATGGCCTTGTCCCTTCTAGCTATAATAATTACAATTTATAGATGTGTTTTTATGTTGATTTTGTTTTGTAAAAATGATAATAATCAGGGCAAAAAAATCTGAAGTCTAAGAAAACCACCCACTGGCTAACCTCCAGCAATTCTAAAGGGTGTTGTCTGTTTGCCCCGGTAAGCAGTGCTTCTCCTCTCTCTCTCCCTCTCTCTCTCTCTCCTACTTGGTGTTGTTTGTCAGTGTAGCAACACGCATGTCATCGGCCTTCCTTCCTTGTCATCTTAACGCACAGACACTCGCGGATTTCACTCGGCAAGGCCTGGCCTGCCTGCCTGCTGTCAGTCCTTAATAGTTTACAGCTGGAAGGGGTGGGAGAGAGAGCGAGAGAGCGAGAGAGCGAGAGAGGGAGGGAGGAGGAGGAGGGGGGAAGGAGGGGGTGAACACAGGGCTGTGATGCAGACAGCAAATCACATGAGCAGGGATCTGTTTACAAACTGAACAGGAGCAGTCATATCGGTTATACAGTTATAAGGAACCTGGGCTGAGGAATGGGAATCTGGCTGGGCGTTCACTGCTGGAGGTTGGTGAACATTATCAGTTTTTTGGAATAGCTGAAGCAGACAGTAGTCACAAGCAAAATAGAGCACAATGCCAGTCACAGCTTGAAGCCTGTTTTCACGGGGACTTACAGACTACTGCGTGGCAGCCAGTTCAGCCTTTTGTTTCAGTTTGGGGAGCAGCAAGTTGGTTGGCAAACAAGGAAGATCCATGTGAAAACAGGTATCCAAAAGGGGAAAATTAAAATAATTTGGGAATAGGAGTAGTAGGCTGAGGAGGTGGGGTGAAGCTAGTGAAAATGTTTCTGCGTGAGACAAAGCAGTGACTATATTCAGTGTTGGGCTCCAGGGAGAAACTGGTGTTCGGTCTGTTATTTTTGAATCTTCATTTTTGAGGATTGGAATATTTTTTGGTTTCCCATACATACCTGAGGCAAGAAGATGTTTATCTTAACATGCAAATGCTGCAAGTGAACTTCAAATGCGTCTGATCTCTAGATAAACGGATGTGTCACCAAAATTATATTTGAGCCCAAATCCTGCTCTATGACACCCACATACATAACAACTCCTCTACATGAAAGTGAACCGGAGATGTGTTAGAGGTATGGCAGATATGGCCAAAAGCAAGGTGGTCTATGAACGTGTGTTACAGCAAGAACAATTCTGTTGGAATTCTTAAAATGTACGATTTTCCTCAAGAGGAGAGCAGGTCTTACATTTCCCGACGGCCTTTCACCAAGAACAACAGTGTTTCAGCTGATAAATGTGGGATTGAAGAGTACAATAATATCTTTGTGTGATAAGAGGTGGTGATACAATTCCAGCTGAGAGCTGTAGTTGAACTTTTAAAGCTGGCAACCTCCAGGCTTTGAGTCTTGGCTGGTTTCCTAGTGAATATTCACAGAAGGAACAAGCGAGGTGGTCCTAGCAGCAATCAACCAGGGCTGGCCTGCTAGCACGTCCATAACCCCACATTGTGACCCCTGGAAACAGCTCCCTTTGCAGTGTTGGGCTGAATTTGAACCTGCTGAGAATCAGATTTGATGCACCCGTTCCAGTGGTGTACCGGTGAGTACAAATAAATGTCAGCTAGTGCAGTCTATAGAACTGACAGATTACTTCCTTGTCTGCTCACTGCTAACATAAGGCTGTTCACTGGGTTAACATTGTCATGTAAATGAGCTAGAAATGAGCCATGCTTGGTAGGCTTTATTTCAGAGTGGAGGTTAGCAGCTACAGAGTGTCCAGTGAAGCCAATTGGAAATCCTGCCTGGATGAACGCAGTCCTCCTTATTCAATATGCGTGGATCAGCTTCACTGGGTGAAAAGATCATCAGATCAGAGAAAGAGAGATCCTATGATGGCTATCGTTGACTGTGCTTTCTTTAGCATGTGCTGCAGCAGCAAGGTGACATTTTCAACTGGGCTTTGAAAACAACACATACATTTATTTTTTTAAACACAGAGAAAGCTAAGGAGCATATGTTACAAACAATATATGCCAAACCAAGATGGGATGCCCTAGGAGTGCTTCAAATCGATTTTAAACTTGTAAATGTAGTTGCCCCCCACCCAGTCTTGAACCTCTCCAAATGATTGTAATGCTTTTGCTATGTTCCCTGTTCCCCTTGCACAACCCAAAACAAACTGATCAGATTAAGACCGCCCCCTCCCCTTCCCAAAACCCTCCTTCCCCAGAGAGAGACCCTGCTGACAGAAAGACACAGCAGTGATTTGAGAATGTATGCCTTGTTGGAACAGATGGAGACATGACTTAAGTGGTCCTGCTGTCACATGTGTTTGTTTTGTGTATGGGCAATTACATGAGTAGTTCTGGGAACTGAAGATGAGGCTGCAGCCATATGGTAATTACTTATAACTAAATATTTGCTCTTGGTTTAATGATAAATATTACGCTTGTGATCGGGGACCAATTTCGGCATGATACTTATTGATTTAGAAAGCCCTGACCTTTGTATATGACACTCTATATTACCTGCTTAACAGCTCCCTTTCTCTCGGCCACCAACAAGCATCATATTGCAAGTTGGGAAGGTAATACAGAAACAGAGCACCAAAACACAAAGCTTCCTCTTGTACACCTGTGTAACAGTTTATTCGAGAAAAACACTTAATCTGTTTGTTGTTGTTAGCCATTTGAGCGGAAATAATGCTGCTGAAGGGGTCTCCAATTGCTGAGCAAAATGGTTGTCATTACAGTTCAGTTCCTGTCTGGTTTTAAAATGACCAAATCACACTTTTCCCCTTGGCCGGACCAGGTGCTGTGCTAAAAATGTTTTAAGACAGACTTGTTTATGACACAAGAGGCTTTGGGGGCAGGATCATTGAAAAATACCAGCAAGGTTATGGTCCTACTGAGGTCAGTCAGACATGTCCTGATACGCTCACCTCTTCGTCTGAACGATCTGCATCTTTGTTACTTCAGTAATGCACAGATTTCCATATAGCTCCATATCAGACTAAATTAATGTGAGCCCCTTCTGAAGGGCTTACATGACCATCTGCAGGATTTAGTATAAATGCTAAGAGTGAGGGGGTGGTGGCTAGGGATCTCAGCTGTAGGAGGTTTATTTCCTGGCAGTCTTCATTTCATAGTGTAATGGACAAAATTACTTAATTATTTTTACATAAAATCGTCCATAAACGCTTAAAAATGTAGCAGTCACAGGTTTCCTGGGAGTACTAGTTTTTGATAAATGATCCTGACACTAATGTCGATTTCAAAATGGACCATGTAAAACAAATTACTACACTATAAAATGTTCGGTTATATAATTTGATAACTCACCAAATTGGAAAAAAAAAATTGTTTCAAGAGTTGTTTCGACACAATTAAAAGTCTCACACAAAGTTGAACAAACAAGCAAAACTAACAAACAAAAAACAATAAGGAATGTAATCATTGACTTATTGATGAAGCACTGAGGTAAACTCCCTTTGAATAACCAGTGCTAACTATGTGAACTATCAGTGTCCTGAATAGATAATGCTGAAACAGACTTGTTCTGCTTGTAACTCACCCCTCTTCACAAGAAAAAAACACATTGCCAATTAATCTTTGATACAAGCTGCCCATCTGTTACTGTCTCCTACATTTGATAAATTAAACTGCACATTGCTCATCTTTTGTTTGGAAACATCTGTCCTTTACAAATTCACATTGATCAAATGTTAGACAACTGGTGTAAGATAAGCTACACAATACATGTATTTCAGTGTACAATGTGCAGCTCCATTATCTCTTGAACACCAAAATCATTACATCCTGGTAGTCCCACTGTTTAAACAGGATGAAAGGGCTGTAGAAATTCGGAGAAACATAATAAATGGTACTCTTTCTTAGAAACACATTCTGAGCTCTGAGCAGTCTCAGAGTCATGTGAATCAAATGACACAGATGTCAACATCTGGGAAAGTCCTATCTTGAAAATATGAGGGTGTTATACTTCTGGAGTAAAGAAACGATAATACATCATTGATCCTTACAGTTAAAGTGCACCATTCATCACAGCTAATCATTTCAATGAAACAAAAATGCTGAAGTTTGTAGGAAACATGCCTGAGGGCAGACAGTTCTCACAGAAAGACATTGACACCTATAAATACTAGGACCATATGCGAACCATTACAGGATGACACAAACTCCATTTTGTAGATCGAGTTGCAATGTGAATTGTCAGTGGAAGAAAAGGCTGGAGAAATAATTTTAATAAGAGTGACAGGGAGTAGTAGTGCGACTTTGTATGCTGGATGCAGATCCGATTGGGGTCCCAGATTGAGATACTCTTAAAACCATAGATCGGTAGGTCCTTACAGAGGTGAGGAAAAGATGCATGAGAAGAAAGGGTGGTCCATATGCGGTTCTCCTGTGGCTCTGTGAAGTTCTCACAAAACGAGACTCTGCAACTGGGGAAACTGTAAAGGCAGCAATGTATACAGACAGGGCGTGAAGCACATGATGTGGCTGTATGGAACAGATCATTGTTCACCTGACAATAAGAGAATGAGGGCCAGGCTTTGGAAGGCTATTCTTTATAGTTCCCGTTGATCTAGGCTGGCAGGTCATCTGACCGGGGCAATCATTGACATCAGGCTGACTGAGACCAGAGCCAGTCAGCCAGCAAAGCCTGCCAGGCTCAGAGATGGCCTGGCGTTGCTCATCAGAACCTATTAACTCATTGGCAGCCATGCCACACATCAAATCTGGGCTCACCTGGGTTCTGTCTGATGCAGTGTGCGAGAAGGTGCCAGTTAGGTAAGATGTTAAAAGATCTTCCTCTCTCGAATGATATAGCTTCACAGAATGTTCAGAGATGAATGGTCAGGGAATGTATAGTCAGCTTGAGACGCCAGATGTTAAATTGCATAAACAGTGGGATATAGCCACAATAAGCACTTGTTCATTATCACTGTGGGTGAACCTGTATTTTATGTGGAAGTAAAATGTCATTGCCCAGATGGCCACTTCATTTTAAAGGTGTAATAAAAGGATCACATACTGAGACACCATATTCTCTTAAAGGACATTATATCATAGGTCAATCTATAAAAATGCTGCATTTAACAAATGTCCAGAGGGAGAATGAGGGGAACTCGCAAACAGTATTATGTGTTAAGGATATATTCATCAATCAACACAGAAATTGTGTTTGTTTTAAATATATGCAAGAGCCAGCTTCTTGGAGTTTCAGCTGTGTTTACTTCAAAACCATATAATTCAGTTAGTTCAACTGCTGAACTTATTTTGATGCCGAAGCAAATGGGAATCAATTGCATAATACTGTAATAATCGCTTGTTTCTGAAATCTTATTTGTTTGTGTTCTGTTAAAGGGAGACAAACCTTGTGACTAAAGAGGCTGGATGAATAACAGTCTCTGTGAAAATGTCAGTGGTTAAGTTTTGTAGTTTGAGTATGAGTAAGAGCACCATAAAAATTAAATCCATGAAGAGATGACCACATTTACAGGACTCCACAGAGGAGCCTGTTGCTTGTCAGGAAAAAGAGAAGTGAAAACTACTTTTTTTAAGTTGTTGTTGTTGTGGTTAGTCAGTAATTCCCTAATTGAATACAGCTTCCATACTTACTCAACCTCAATCAACTTTGTCAGGCGTTATTCAGATTCTACTGATAAAACACCATCCAAATATTAACACATTTAGGATAGCTATTTAAAAAAATAGTATTCATTCACCATGTCCACTAGGCAGCTTAAAAGATGGGAACCTAATCCACTTAATACATTGGATCAAAGTAGCTGTTCATCTGCCAAATAAGATAAAACTGTGATGGATAGGGCAGATGGTATTTGTAACCTTGTCTTATCCTATTCAAAGGAATCTGATTACCTTAAATGTTTTGTACCCACACTTATTAAATCAGAACCATAACATCAGTGACAGTCAGTGGGCATCACACTGTTTGCTGGGGAATTGAATTAGAAATAATTACTCCAGGCCTCAGGGAAGAGATGCTGGTCAGCATGTGTGCACAGAGAAAAATGTGCCCAGGATATAATTTCTAAATTACATGGCAAAAACACATTCAAAGAAGAACATACAAATACCACAGGACATCGTAACAAAACCTAGGCATGTCATTGATCCTCCAACAGTTCCAATAGCCATAATGACAACTGAACAAATAAATTGATGAAATAGGCTAGAGCAATTTATTTGAACTATCAATACATATTGAACTTACACTCAATAATAAACTACCAAAGATCAGCTGTTTGTTTTACTCATTAGAGCAATGTTCAGTAGATATACACAATCAATCAATGTTTCTTCCAACAAAATAACTAGTATTCCACAATAGATAATTTACATGAAAAGCCAACTGAAAGAAAAGGAAAAAGCAGATGTATACAGATAATTTATTTAAGCCAAACACCTTTTCTCTGTGATTAAATGTTGCTCTAAAAGATTGTATGCTTATTGTGCTCAAATAACTATAACATCAGTGATTGAATAATATATTTTGCACTATATCTAATGGTATTAATCCTCTGAACCTCTTGATGCATATATGCTGCATATATACCTCCATATTTGGGCACTAACATTACCAACGTCAAACTCTGAAAGATTCAATGAATGTTCCGAAAAAAATGAGTCAACTAGTTTGCACTGACTCTTATTAATTACCGATAAACTGTTTACGATGAGAAATAGCACACCGGCTCATAGTTGAACACTATAGCTTGCCACACTGACTTACTATTGGCCAAGCATTATTAGGTCATTTATAGTGATAGTTGGTGTCCATCAAACAGAAACCTTCCCAACTCCTGTTTGAACATAAAGTATGTGGACAAGATATGAAGGAAGTCTTTATTTAAAATGTAATCTTAAACGTTCCAATGGTTTCCAGGTCTCCCAGCCCCCCTATATTAACTAATTCACAGATTCCTGTTATTAAGCAAAGGGAGAAGAAATACAATTAAATTCATAGAAATGTTTTGAAATATGATACAGCAATAGAATGTTTTAAAAATAATAATCATCATCAGACTCTGGATTGAATAGGCCCGTTCAATACTGTCATTTGCCAAGAGTGCATCCGAGTTTGCAGGCTACGGTACGTGATTGATTTGACATATTATAAGCACAGAGAACCCTCATCAATGTCAAAAGGAGCACTTAGTCAGAACTTACTTTTGGCATCTAGTGTGCGAGTGTGGCAACTTACAGAGCCAGGATTGCCCTTTAATGATGCAATTCACAACCAGTCGATATTAATCAGATAAGGTATGGGATGGATGCCAACCCCATCAGCAAGGGAAGACAGGAAGGAAGCTAACAGCTGTGGCAAACATCTCTTCAACAACTGGTCTTTTTTTAGCACTGGCCGATTTCACACAGAAAGTCCATCTTATAAACCAAGTAATACTAGTATTAACAGATTTCACTTTTATATATTAAATCATCAGAAGCCTGGAGAACCTCTTTCCCTTGACCTCACTCCCATCTGTTAATGCGATCTTAAACTGATTCCAATCAATGATGATTTACATCAAAATCCTGCATATTATTTTATTTTGTATATAAAGCAGTCATGGCTAATTCGAAAGCAGAATAATACAAATCAGCCTGGTCTAAATTGCACCCACTTATTTAGAAAATGATATTTCCTTTTTTGTAAACATCTGTGGTGTGGCTGTTGTATGGCATTATGTTGATATTAAGTCTAAAGAGAGACTGCAGTTTCTCTGACACATCGACACACCTCAGCTGGACAGGCAAATATAGGACAAAAAGTCACCACATTCTGTAGAAATACATCTGACATAAAAAACATTGTGAAACTGGGTTGCTGTTTATTCATGTGAGGGCCAACACAAAGTTACTGCGAAACAGGAATTGGCAGTGAACACTTACAGTATACAGGAGTCATAACATTTGGTGTGTTTTAAATTTTTTTGCTTTGCAAAGGCTCAAACACATATGGCTTCATATAAATGAACACCTAAAATATAGAACCGGGAGAGTTTCCAATCAAGCCTGTTGGTCAATTCGATAGTAGCCAATTTGGAATTAAATGATAAAACATAAAAAAGCCCATCGCACCTGCTATGCATTTATACATACAGGGATAAATTTGCACTGGCATAGGTTAAGGAATAATATAAAGACCAAGATGCTCTTTTCATTCACTTGGGGGAAAATGGAAGAGCTGTAAAAGTCACATTGGATTTTGTTCTCATATAAACTGTATGAAAAGTCCTTTTTTAGATCATGAATCTACAGGTTTTTATTTTCCATTCCGCTCACAGACAGTCAGAGAGGAGTACTAGGCTTGCCTGGTGATTTCTTCATGTGCCATTGTTGTGTCCTGACAGGATGTGCGTGCAGCTTGGGGTTAAAGAGTTCTGACGAGTACTGTAAGATGTCAGCAGAAATCTATGACCTTCCTCTCAACGTGTACGTCATCATCCTGGGCATCGGCCTCTTCATTTTCATGCTGAGCATGATATTCTGCTGCTACCTGTTCAGGTAACACACAAGATGCTCTACAGACAGCACACATAGGCACACTTATGAATATCACACAGATGGGAGGGGGGGTTGGGGGATGGGGGCGGTGTGGTAGTGGGGAGTGCCATATTGTAAACCCAAAAATATACACAATCAACGAAGGGCATCTGTGACATTTTATTTGCAATTCACTGATGCCAAGATGTGCCTCTTAAAGGTAATGTTTTGGCTTCCCCTGATGTAACATGTGTAGCTGTGCGTTAAGAAATAATTATTTTATGGACTTCCAAAGCTTTGCATGGCTTAGCCCCATCTTATTCAGCACAGTAGCTCTTGATGTGTCCATTCTCAAGGCTCTGGACTCCTGAATATTGGAATTCATGGGAAATGTCAGAGTCTGAATCCATTTCTGTATTTAAATTCCAGCTCAAGACTTTCTTATTGAGGCTGGTATTTGACTAGTTCCTTAGAGATCAATGCTGAGAAAATGCGCTACATAAATCTGGATTAAATTGTATTGTTGAAATTCGCTAAATTGTTTGGGTATTATAAAACCAAATAATTGTACTTGGGGGGAGTTTAATTTACAGGTTTTTTTGAAAAAGTTTATAAAACTGAAGCACGCTGTTCATATACATTTTATTTCAGACCAGCTTGCTTAGAAACCTTGCAAATCCACAAAACATGCAAATACAGTGTGATTACAACCTATACTGATCATCATAAGTTTAACCACATACATGCCTGTATAAACATTCACAAGAATAGGATCTGCTTATTACCAGAAGGAGGATCCTCATGTCAAATCTAAAAACATTCAGTATTTTCATGATAAACAATTACAAAACCTTATTCATGAGGGGCTCACCATTTTCATCCCTATATGATCACTTTCCTACCAATAGTGAACATATTATTTCAACATATGCACTGGTAGTGACATATTTTCCAAATCATCAGTTTAAAACTACATCCCTCAAGTCCCTAAATCAAAGATGAACACACTAGGTTATTTTGTCACAAAGTTTAGCAGTACCTGTCCATTTACACCTAATCTCTCAAAAAAGATTCACATTGTTGAAAACCTTTTCCACGTTTCTCTTCAGCTTATCCAGCAAACATCAAATTTAAATGATGTCAAACTTCATATTGAAATACTTTCCATACCAAGTAAAACTGACAACAGAAGTAACTCCAGTATTTGCTTTTGCTTCAAATTGATGTTAATTCGATTTAAGCAAACATTTTCCAAATAATTTCATTCGACCATCATAAATTGTAAGAAAATTTTACTTCAATCAGGTATTGTTTCATTCTGCCACGAATCATGTTCATTCTCCACATTGCTGATAGTAGGGGGGGGATCCTCCTCAAAAGTATTGATAAAAACATGTTACACTAGGCTACACAGATAAGTAGAGAGAAAAACTTTCACTGCATGTTAATGAATCAAAACACAGCCTGGGAGAAAAATCCAGTTCTCCCTAACGAACCCAAGAATAGAAGAGACAGTGGCGCCTCTAAATTAGGATTAATAGTCTAGAAACATTACATAATTGAGCTTGGATTCTGCCTCTTGTCATCTGCCTTACCCAGATAGCAAGATAACATTGAATCAATGATAAAACAACATTGACAGTTATATTGATTCAATGTTGTATCAAGATCCATGACGATCACCGATGTTGTTAACCTTTTATCAATATTATTTTGCTATCCGGGTACCTTCACCCATGCCTGTTTTTGTCTCTCTCGCTGTAGTTATTGGATATAGACTGAAGAATCTAGGCTTCAGAATGTAGTTGCATCTTTTTTGATGAGTTGTGTTTCTGCCCAACAAATGGCAAAGCATAAATATTTCATATATACTGTGAAGAATTTATCAAATAAAATAATGCCAATATCGCCCTGACTAAATATCCGCTTTTACCTATTGATTTGACATTCACAGCTCTATACAATATGTAAACTTTCATGGAGTGCTTATTGAATCTTGATATCTACAGCTACTGTCGATATATGGATTAAGGTTCTGATCTTATTTTCCCTGCTGTAAATGGAGTGAAACACACATGACCTTCGGACTGTAGTGCAGTTACTGTGGTGGC
The DNA here is from genome assembly GCF_036373705.1 of Amia ocellicauda. NCBI lineage: Eukaryota > Metazoa > Chordata > Actinopteri > Amiiformes > Amiidae > Amia > Amia ocellicauda. The sequence goes on along the minus strand of NC_089869.1, from coordinate 4,855,137 downwards.
ATTAGTGTAGCGCAGATTTTTGCAGTTCTACAGAAATCCACTGATCCTACTGGTGGAGCAGTGCATGATCCGCACAAAACTGTGGAAATATGTGCTATATGATCGCAACATTTAATCTCTTCACTTCTCCTACACAATTTCTCCCTCTTAGGCTTATTTTATGCAGGTGATCAATTTGTAAGCTAATTATATTAACCAATTAGAATAAAAAAAGCAATGATGTGACCAAAATATGGGCTACAAATTAAATTCTCAACATGCATTATAAGAAATGTAACTATATGTATTTAACCCCCATACATTTGCTTAAAAACAATGAGAAGTAGTTAAATACAAGACTAGACGATTTATAATCTTAACATCTTATATATTTTTCATTGAGCAGGGCTGCCATTTTTAAGTTTACATGCATAAGGTTTCATATTACCAACAATTTACAAGCTTCACACTTTTCTCTTGCAGGCTAAGACGACAGGGAAGGAGAGAACAGTATGGATACAATGAGGTATTGTATGGGAAATATACAGTATATACTCATCACACTACATTAAACCCCAGTTGAAAATACTGCTAAATTCTTACTTAGACCAGCCTGAAAACATACACTTTCTTTTGCAAATGTTAGGTCTGCAGTATGTCTGTTTATATATATAAAATCACCATCTATTAACTCCAGGGTGTCTGATAAACATGCAGGAGATTATGATATTAAATCCCAACGGACAGTTGAAAAAGCAGACAAAATTGTAAATAATATCAATAAAAGTGTAATACTGATATACATCCCCATTCCATTTACTTTTGGTTAGAAGGGTACACCTATGATAATTTGTGGAAACACAGTGTGTATGCAGTTTCAAAATATATACATATGTAGTAAGACATCTGAGCAATTCTGTAATTCTGTGAATTTGCATTATTACAACATTTTCTGTTTCTTAGGTGGTTCTGAAGGGTGCAGGAAAAAAACTAAGCCTTCTTGGAGTAAGTGTCTCATTTACAATTCACACATAGTCACCTCCAAAATTATTGGCACCCTTGATAAAGATGAGCAAAAAAGGCTGTATAATATAAACAACACAGATAATGAGGTATATATTTTTTTATAGTAATACAATTGCTCAAGGAAAAAGTAATCTTTTTGCTCTCAAAAGGATAGGTGTCAAACACAATTAAATCAGCATTAACATTCTACTTTTTTTAAGTATGTCTCAGTCTTAAGGAACTGTATTGTGGCTTTCCAGGGCTTACTGTTTCACGGGGGTATACAAATGAGGTAACACACATGTATCATCCATTTGTTATCAATCACGAATGAAAATAGATAAATGGTTGTTGATCTTCATAGATCAGGCAATGTGTACAAAAATAGCTAAAAACCTAAATATACCACTTACCACTATAAGGGCATTCATTAAGAAATTAAAAACCAGTGGAACCTGCCTTGTAGAGACACAAGTGCATCTTTCCCCGATGCACAGTGAGGAAGTAAAATCTAAGTGCCTCAGCTGGAGTATTACAGAACTTGGTTGCATCTTGGGGTCATCAAATCTCCAAATCTACAATTAGATGATACCTCCCTGCCAAGAGCCTATTTGGAAAGGCTTTATTGGGTGCATCCAACAAATGTAAGTGTCTGGAGTTTGCAAAACATCACTAGCAATTGGATTTTAGCCCGGTGCTGTGATCAGATCAGACGGAAATAGAGTTCTTTAGCCAAGTTTGGTGTCAAAAGAAGAATGTATAAGCAGAAAACAACCTGATACCTTCTGTAAAATATGATGGTGGATCTTTGATGTTATGAGGCTGTTTTCCTTCTAATGGTCCTGGGACCCTTGTTAATGTCAACAGCATCATGAACTCTACCAACTCTACAAAGGTCATTTAAGCCAAAAGCCTGGTTGCCTCTGCCAGGAGACTGAAAATAGGCCACAAGTGGATCTTCCAGCAAGTAATAATTACATCTCAGGCTCTGGACTTGAATCTCATTGGAAACCTTGCTTTGAACTGAATATGGCAGTGCATCTTCAAGCACAGACCGAAGATTATGAAGGATCTGGAAAGATTCTGTATCGAGAAATAGCCTAAGAAGCCTTCCAATGTGCTCTCCAAACTCATAAAAAAATACTGAAAACAATTGTGCCAATAACTGTAACACATCATTCTTTTGGAAATAAATGTATCATTTCAGAAATGTGTATTAGATTATGAATAAAGTACAATACATTCCACATGTTGGAAAATTACAATATAGCTCATTGCCCATGTTGTTTATTTTAGACAGCCTTTTATCAAGGGCATCACTAATTTTGGAGGTGACTGTTATTCTAGCTGGTCAGTTTTTATAAAAGAATCCCAAGACTTTTCAGACACACATTTTGATTTGATGTTTCAATTTCAAATTCCATCAAATGTTCTGTCCTTTCAAAAATGGCCAGGCTAGATTTGCTATATGCAAATGAATGTTGCAGTTAATGAAGTTTGTCTGTTCTTGCAGCAGATGTGTGCAGTGTGCTTGGAGGAGTTCAGAGCCAGGGACGAGCTCGGGGTGTGTCCTTGTTCTCATGCGTTTCACAAGAAGTGAGTCAAAGCCATGATTTCAGCCTGTGTGTTGTTCTGGAATAGTGCGCAAAATATCCTTCAGGGAATGATATTGCCAAAAGCTAGAAACGCCCTACCCTGAAAATCCTAAGAAAACTGTTGTTTAGGAAAAATACTATACATTATTGTATACGCATTTTTGAACACCACACATTATCAAAGCCAAATGCAGTCCAGTTCTATCCTGCTCACATTGAATCTGTGGAATGCCATACAGTGTTGTTGTGCATTACATGTTATGAAAGGTTATTAAAGGTTTTAGAAAATACTAGATTTCTATACTTACAGAACTCACTTACAGTAAAGTATATGGGGTAGATGGCTTAAAAAGAAAGGAATTAGGTCTTGAGGCCCAAGAAGGTAGGAATAAAGGAAATATCCCCTCACACACCTCCCTAGCTGTTTATGTACTGTTAAAACTGGCAATGCATACCTGAATTTGAGGAAATACTGCTTTGCCTTCATGGGTAATTTAAAAGGGCTTTTTTCCCCAACTCACTTTGTCTCTTTTCTTGGGCTAGGTGTCTGGTGAAGTGGCTGGAGATCCGTAGTGTCTGCCCAATGTGCAACAAGCCCATCTGCAGGCTGACAGACGTGCGCCAGGGAGCAGAGGTGGCACAGAACCCGCAGGAGGTGTGAGGGGTGAAGGCAGTTTCCGGGCGGCCATCTTTAGGCCCTGAAAAAGCTGCCCCTACTGGAGGACTAACATCAGACTTTAGGGCATAAACACTCCCCCCACCCCCCTATTGCCACTCCAACAAAGGCCTGACCCAGGTCTCCCAAATACCACTATCAGCTTTACGGTGTCAACTGAAGAAGTTCTATTAGTCTCTTCCGCCTTACTGAAAAAAAAACTCCTAGATATTACAAATGGTTACATGTGGGAGCCAGTATGGCATCCCAGGAACCTTCCCAGCCTGGATGTTCCTCCTCGGCCCTGCAGCTGCAGGCCAGGAGAAGAAACCTGGACAGGGAGAGGCACTTTAATTCCAGGATGGTTTAGCCAAGAGCCACAAAAAGGGAGCATCAGGATAAGACTGGCTTTTAGGAGCCTGTGTCGATGGGTAACGCAGACAGACTTCAAATTAATTGTTTCTAGTTATTTTCTATCGTTGTATGCTCTGAAATAAAGTAACTATAGGGCAGTACTGTGGAGTAGTGGCTAGGGCTCCACACTCTGGAGCAGAGGGTCGATCCCAGGTGGGGGCATTGCTGTTGTACCCTTGAGCAAGGTACTTTACCTTGATTGCTCCAGTAAATGCCCAGCTGTATAAATGGGTAAAATGTAAAAAATAATGTGATATATTGTAACAATTGTAAGTCACCCTGGATAAGGGTGTCTGCTAAGAAATTGAGTAATAATAATAACTATGTTTTGGTGGTATAAACCCGCTTGCCTATTGTCATTTGTTTCTGTTAATTTGCACTCATGAAAGCAGTGAGAATGGGATTTGAGAATAACAATGATGATAATAATAATAATACAAACTTCTATACACAGTGGCTTTGTAGTGGAACCAAATAAATATTTAAGCCAAAGTGGTGTAAGCCAGGGGTGAAGAAATAGACGGCTTTTGTATTCATACCTATTGATCTCTTGAATTATGTAAACGAGCCGATCTAACAGTTCTTCCAAGGTCTGCAACTATGGATTTAAAGAGATTTATAAAACCCACTGGACTGCTGCCTCCAAGAATAAGGTTGCACAGGGGGAAAACAACTAAGCAGTCAGCTCAGCTAGACTCATATAATCCCTTTAACATTTAAGGTTTATAGCCGCCAAACAATTTAAAAAAGGAATCCCTGTAAGCGCTTACTGAATTAAATAACAGCACTGTTCTTTAACACTACAGTACCTAATTCATACTGTTGCCACTGCTCTACTTTTTAAGCAGGACACCGATTTGGTGTGTTAACACCCTACAGGGCCTACCCAGCAGACATTTGTACCCATAAATACATCACAGCCTTATATGATCAAAAACAATTGAAGAGGTGAAATCCACATATTTTTCCTTCCCGATCAAACAGAATATGAATCACTAGATCTTTGAACCCAAACATGTTTACCAAGTTTTTCAAAATGCTGTTTGTTAGTAAAGGCCACAGCTGTGAATAAATCTACAAACTTAGTTATTCTGTAGTGTAAGACATGAAAGCCTCACACAGATGACTCTTTCACTCCCAGAGGTTCAGCACAAGTCCACAAGCCTTTTTAATGTGTACCCCGTAAACAAAAAACACCACTTGTCCATTGAATCCTAATATTTATGCAGTTTTCTAGAAGATACTGTACAGAAAGATTCAAATTCATACTTATTTTTCTTCTCTGTTCAATGATCACCAGTCATTTCAGAATATAAATATAGCCATGAAAAATATTGCTGTGGCAACAGTTTAATCACAAAAAGAATAAAAATACAGTTATGACTATACTGTTCTCAAAAAGGAGGATTTCCAAGCTTTAGCCTTTCTTACCGATATCCATTCACAGTTCTACTATAGCAGTTAAACCCTTTCCCTCTTCAAACCTTTTAAGATGTACGTCTTCCATAAAACTGGGGTGTTAAAGAGGTAAAGATGACAAAATTCCATAAATATTCCAACAAAACAAAATGGACAGAACTATACTTGAGGGGCTCGTAGAAGAAAAAAAGATTTCAGCTTCTTTCACACTAATCAGGTTTCACTGTTGGCTTCATTATATGAGGCAGAAACTTCTGGTTTTGCTCAGGTTGTGAAAACAGACTAGGAAAGTAAAAAACTAAACTGAATGGACTATAACCAAGTACCAAAGTACCTTACATACATACATACCTATTCATAGTTGTTATGAGATACAAGAGAAGAAGGCAAGATCTTTCTTTGTTTGCTAAACTGACCTGACAAGATTCAGATTAAAACTTAATTTTAAATCAGTCAATATGCAAAAACCATCATTTTTTCCATTTACAGTTAAGATGGTACAGGGCCAGTTTTGTCCAGTGTGGTGAGAGTGCGAGGACAGTCAGAGGGAAGACCTCGGCAGCACTGTACGTCTACAGGCCTCTGCTTCACTGGGTAGCCGCGGAGCCCTTGGCATCTACGTACTCGAGGGCCTTCTCTTTCACCGCCTGTACGCTCTCGTCCGAGCCGTGCTTCTTTTCATAGTCCAGGTAGCGCTTGAAGAAGAACTTGATCCTCTTGGCAGACAGGCTCAGATGGATCACACGGTCGAATATATTGCTGAAAGAAAAAACGGGCACGGATTATGAGGAGAGCCGAAAACTGAAGCGTCAAGTTCCCATGGAAAAGAGATCAATAAAAACCAAAACAAATTACTTCTAATTACAGAATTACTATACGATTCAATAAGAGATCCTGCTTCTCTTTCACCTCAAGTCTCTTCAGTCATACTGCGTTTTGCAATATATCCTGAAAGCTTGTTGTACCCTTTGATTTGGAGTGCGGAACAGCAGGCTTTTGCCCAGAGCTGGAGCAAGGAAAATTTTGCCCAATACTATATTACTTTATTTTGTTTGACCATTTGACATTTGATTTTAGTTTGACTGAATGCAGGGGCGAATGCTTTAACTTGATTAGCACTAGTCTCTGTTTACTCCACCTAAAATAACATTGGATAGTCTGATTAGAGCTAATTTGGGTCTGTGAAACCAGGCCTCAGTCTGGCAGAGTCTTACTTTGCAAAACAGAACACTTTAAAGCAGTTTTCATATTGCAATTCTAAATGTAAAAGTAAGTTTTTAGTGGAATTATGCTTGTCTATCTTTATTTTCACATTTCACGTATATTATTTTCCTAGTATTAATACGCCTTTTGCGCATTTTGTTCGCTTTTCTCCCAAGGCTGTTGCTCTGACTTCTTGCCATGTTCTGCGTTGTAAACGTACCAACCACTATCTGTTTGTGGTCTATAAAAAGACTATAAAATGTGCCAATTGGAAAAAGGAACTGTTGTAAGCAGCACTGCCCTCAGTCCATTGGTTAGAGGGGGTATCAATTTGGAAATTGAGTCTGAAGAGCTGCACTGCATGACGAGTACCAGGGCAGGGTGTCTGATATCTTGCAGATGCATACATTAAGACATTAAATTGCTTTGGGAAAGGAACCAGAAATCTGAAAACAGATTAAATAGGACACACATCTTTTGAAAGATGTAAAAATAATTCTATAAATAGACTGTTTAAGGGCAAGGAAGCAACATCTGGAGAGCAAAAAACATTTCAATCACTTAAAAATAATTTTAAAAGCATCAAAAAAAAGTCTAAATCCCAAGAGAGTTAAGTCAGCTCCATTACGAAAAACAAAACTGTAGTATCACAGAATACAAATATTAATATCTAGATTAAATAATGATACACAATTAAGCTTGATGGTTGTAGGGTTTTTATCTGTGCTGTTCTATCTCAAAGATGTTCAATGAAAATTGATCTAAATTCCAGTGTACCAAATGCACTTTATTATCAGAGGAAAACTAAAAGAATGTAAAATATTTAAAGGTCAACTGCATACAAAACTTACCTAAAATTATTTAAAAAAATGTTTCCATACATTCCAGTAAACGGTAAATATTGCCAACAATAATGTTTCCTCTAATTTATGGAGTAGATGCACTTTTGCACATTACTTTGGATGGTTCTACTTTAAGTCCTTCAGAAAACCATATTTTACGGTGCTGAATTTCAAGCAGGTACAAATAGTACAGAGCACTCACCGGATGTCTTTTTGGGAGCCGTGTTTGATCATGAGATCGATGTAGACGGACCACAAGTCGGTGCGTTTGGGGTAGTTACTGAGCATGCTCTCGAACATGGACTTGCCGCGCTCCACGCTGCCGTTCTGGAACTCTAGCTGGGCGAATTTGCCAATCAAGTCAACATCTGCCAAGAGAAAAACAAGGAATGGGTGACAACATACTATTTAGCATTCCCACTCAGGGGCTTCTACTGCCAGGAGAAGACAAAGTCGGGGGGGAAAATCCCTTCGGCATGAGTGTAGACTGATCCTCAGCGGTTGGGTGGGGGCTGAACCACCCAGTGAGTTGGAGTCAGCATTGCCAAAGGGTCTCAATAGACTTATTACTTAAACTTCTCCTTTGAGATGCATCTAAAATGCAAATTATTTCCACTTCCCAATCAAAGGTACAACATTGCAGTCAATGTTTTGATATGCTCTTGGAAGGAGCGCGATAGAAACATTGTCCATCAGATTCCAGAGATTTTTTAAATGACTTTGTTGACACATTCTTCTGGGTTTGTAAGAAAAAATTATCAAGTTTCATGATTTTCTGCTACGTAGCACAGTCATCTCCGTGCTGACAGGCAATCAGGCACACCGCAAACTTCATGAAGGATACCTGCAAGATAGGAGATTTGTAAGAAGGTGTGGCTTACGCTCTTTGTTTGGCAGGCTCTTGAGCGCCCTCTGCAGCAGCCTCTGTGCTTCGTCCTTCTGGCCATTTTTCAGCAGGTAGGTGCCATAGCTCAGCCACACTGCTCGCTCCTGGCGAAAGCGTTTAAGCATGCTGGCGTACAGGCTGGCGGCTTCCTGTGGGGACAAAAACTTCTATTAGCTCAGCCTTCAAAGAAGTATACAGTTCTAGCTTTTCTGTGTCCCCTATGCTCATTGTAGATGAAGCAGTATGTGTGGAGTACAGAATGGAGCAGAGAGAGAGGGAGGGGGGTCACCTTGTGTTTGTTGGACTTGGCGTAGATGTCAGCCAACTGCTGGAAGACAGGCAGGGGCTCACAGTACTGCACCGCTCGGTCAAACACCTTCTGCAGGCTCTCCACAGTCCCATACAGGTTCTCCAGGTTCAGTAGAGCCACCCAAACGTTCAGCTTCTCCTGCTCCTCCCTGGAGACACCCACATACACATGCCATGTTAGTGACAAGACTGCATACAAGACTCCACACAGATTCAAAGATTTTTTAAGACCCAAGACTAAACACGCAGGGTCACTGAAGCACATACGACCATTGTAAGTGGATACTATGCAGGGATGAGCCTGAACACCCCACGGGCTGACCTGAAGGAGATGGTCTTGAGGGCCCTCTCGGCCACAGCTCGTGCCTGCTCGATCTCAGTGGCCTGCAGGTGGAAGGCCATGTACTGCAGCCACAGCAGGGAGCTGTCCGGGGAGCTCAGCAGCAGCCGGTCGAAGTCATTGGCGGTCTGGGGCCGGCGGCCGGAGTCCATCAGCTCAGTCTCCACACGCAGCAGCTCCTTCTCTGCACGCTGCCTCTCTTCCACTTTCTCACGCTTGTTTGTCTTCTGGGGCTGGGATAGAGAGGAATAGAGAGATGCATCATGGGGAGTGTCAACAAAAACTGACTTCACTGGATTGACTGAATACAAGTCAGTCACTTATGCTAGATTTCTAGCCAGATAAGCATTCACCAATGATAGCTTGACTGACGAGTAGCTGTTTGCCTTGCCGATTCCTATGGCAGGTGGTGTAGTACTGTGCAGCTGCTTACCTTCTTGCATTCCTTCTCCTCCTCTGCCTCACTGGAGTCATCGTCCTCAGGGCCCATGGTGGCCGGTCGCAGAGTGCTGAGGGCCGTGTCCCATGAGAAACCACTGGTGACCTGAAGCCTCTGGGGTGCCACAGACGCTCCTCGAGTCTGGAAAGGGAGGAAAGAGACATGACACTCAAGGACCTGGACCTTAGTTATTTATTTAAAATAACCACCGAAATCAATGTGACGTTCCCTATTAGGTGTTGCGGGTAATATAGGAGACTCTTACAGGCTATTGCTCATGTTGCATAGAATTACCTCCTCATTTTAGCGAGATATGCTAATAAGCTCAGTATTAACATTACTCAATTCATTTTCTCAAAAACACACACAAAAACACACACACACACACACAAAAACTAAACCAAAGTCAACCCTTTAGCATCAGGGGTTCAGTATCTAACGTCACATTCAGCTTTTGCCAAGAGCACATCTGCAGCTTGCCCAGCACATAGGATGAGTCATTCCTTTCCATTTGCAGGGATAATGTTTTCCTGACCTTTTATCCTACAATTTTCCATCCAGTGCATGTTCAGAGAGAAGACTTTGCGTAAACAATGGTTAGCTTACACCATTTCCTTTTTTCCTCCCCATTATGATGCCTCTTTTTTTAACTGCTTAAAATCTAAATTAATTGCATAACTCTTGTATACAGATTTGACAGGATACTTGAAGGGAAACACTTTAAAAATGCCAGACTGATAATCCCTGATTTTATAAGGAACTAGAATCACTCTTTGCAATATACTGAAAAGGGGTTAACAGAACCAGTATCCCTGCCTTCTTTGAAACAATATAAAAACTTGGCACATGAATAAACCACTGATAATTTGCCTAAAGCAAAAGTGCTGTAAATCTAAACTGTTTGTAATGTATGTGGTTCAGTAGGTGTTATTGTGACATTTGAAATAGTTGAAAGAACAATGTACACAAAGACAACAAGAGATCACACAACATCCTTCTTCAAAACTTGCCTTTGGGTGTGCGTGTGCGTCTTCATCCTCATCCTCCTCCCTGAAATAGGCCTCCACCCCACTGTCGTTCTCCTTCTTCCGTTTCTCAGCTACCACCTCCTGAGGGCAAACCAAGACAGAGATGAATAAACAACCCTAAAACTCAGTAAATGCTCAGTAAAGGACACGGCTCACCAAACCGTCTCTAAGGATCTACTGCTTTTATGATCTTCTGATCGATATTAGCTGTATTATTCCTGCACATGGAATTTGTTTGATGCAAGTTCACATGCAGCTTTCTTCTCCCGAGCCTGCTTTTGCTAGAATCATTTTTTTTCTGCTGCTTTAAGAAACCAAGATTGCAACCCGGAAATCACAAACAAATTTGATTCCTGTGATGTGTAAGATTACTAGGATTGAATTTCCGATTTACCTAAAACAAAAATTATCTACATGAAAACCACTGTGCAATTAAATATATGTATATCTGGAAGGATAAAACAAGCCAGGAGTCATCTATTAAGTTCTCAACTGATCTTTGGTCTTGCAGTGATCGACCTTTTTAACAGACCTAAATGCGGTTGTAAAAAAAAGAAAATTGTAATATAGATCATTTTTAAATTCCACCAATCTTGAAGCAATTGGTTTGTTTTTAAAATAAGATTTCTCAAAGGTCAATTGGATGCGTTTGTGGAGAAATGTTTGAAAAGCAGGACAGCCTGGCCGGTGTGAGACAGCAGGACCTCACCTGCTGGATTTCTGAGGTCGCCCTCTTTCGCGTCCTCTTGACCGATTCACGATTTTCCTTGTCCTCAGTCTTCAACCTCCGAGGCAAACCAAGAGATTCGGGGATGACATCAGGTTTCCCAGTGTCCTCGGGGAGAAATGACACCTCCACGTGACCGTTTTTTTTGTCCACACTTTAAAACAGAAAAAAAAAAAAAAAAAAACTCTTACTACCACTTCCCAATAAAGCCCATTTATAACTGGGGAGACTAACATAATCGACAGCAGAATTTACAGGTTTCAATATACTGAAAGTTCTTTGTTAATTTTATGAAATGGTACAAATATCGTTAGGTTTAAATTCAATTGCATAAAAATTAATGTGCTGATACAATCATAAATTGGGTATTTTCTAATGCAGATCTAAATATATTTGAAATGTTTAGAAAGCATTTGGGTTGTACAGAATCAGGATGAAGAAGTCCTAGTCAATAAGATTATATTACAGATGGCATCTTCAGTCTTTCAATACCAGTTTATAATCTGGACTCATGAGCTACAGGCGATGTAGTTTCTTACCTCAGAATCTTGGTGGTGAGTAGTGATAGCTCAGGGATATGTTCCACATACATATTGTGATCACTCACAAAGTAGTTAGTGACCTGTTTGAAACGAGCCCGAGCTGTGATGTTTCTGGACAGGCTGAAACACAAGAAAAGGTCATGCTATAGAAGACTACGCTATATAAAACAGGTAGGCACGTACATAGGGTTTGCGTGTGTGTCCAACTCAGAGGGACAACGGGCACCAAACAAATATTGAAGCGACTTTGAACGGGGCATGGTAGCTGGCACCAGGGTTTTCACACACAACAATGTCATGGGTGTATCTAGAATGGTCCACCACTTGTGGTACGCTTGTACATGCCCCAACAAATTCAGGCTGTTCTGAGGGCCAAAGGGAGAGCAATTTAGGCATTTCTGTCGTTGAATCTAGAAGTAGTACTCTGTGTATATTTCAACATTTAAAAAGTACCTAATGAAGACACCACAGGGTGCTACAGACTTCACATAGCCACGGACAGTCTGGCCTATCTTCAGGTCATCAACAGAGAGGATTTCTGGGTCTTTCAAAACATTACTGGCCTTAGGATTTGTCCTGCCGGAAGAAAGGGGAGAGTGCATCAGTTACAAATTATTTCATAACGTTCTGTTTAGAAACTGCCTTGTCAAGTGTTTCTTCCCCCCCTTTTTTAACATGTATATAAATTAAAGTTGAGGTTCATATCACCTTCAGTCAACAGGAAGCCTACTAATAAGAAAGTGATTCATTAATATTGATCATTTAGCAGAGTAGGTTTGAATTATACATCAATAACTCATTCACTGTTGGTCTGTCTAATCCGAAGGTCAGATCTTATAGAGGACCAGTACTTAAGAGTTGTGACTCAACCCAGACACGTCCTTAACCACAAGAAATGGGTAATTGTATGTAAAAAATAATGTGTTATATTGCATCTGCTAAGTTAAATAATGCAGCACGGAGGTCCTTGTTGAGGCCATTTCAAGATCCACCGTGACCTACCTGGACTTCCGCAGGGACAGCTGGAACTTTTTGTCATCATCTTCAATAATACAGCACCTAAGCAGAAGAGGTCAGGGGAGCTTATTTGATTAATCTAGATGGAAAAATCACAGTCTGCCTATACAGAAAAGGCTTTCCCCACTCATACCTCTGCAATTTCCGAGACAATTTTAAACTTATGTGAATTAGGGCATTAAAAGAAGTCTACAGGAGGAAAGAGTCGATAGATGATAAAACTTAACTGCAACCACCATTCATAACATTAGTGATCAATACAGTATTTTTTTGTAAGTGGGCAAAAATTATAATAAAGAGTATACATATAACTATTATTATGCTTTGCGAAATACATAAATTAGAAGCATGAAGGTAATGTTCAATGCTGTGTTACTTGAATGTAAGGGATTAATAAATACAAAAGATGGACTGTATGGACCTGTATAGAGATTCCACTCACCTAACAACCTGACCCACGCTATACTTGTCCAGTGGCTTGGGCCTGTAGGAGTCGGTGAGGTCCATGACTGACACCCGGCCAGACCTTGCAAAAGGCATCGATACGGTCAGGCCAGTGTTGCTGGCCACTTTGACGATAACCCCCAGAGTGAGAACTCCTTTAGTCAGGCTGTGCATACCTGGGGCGGAAGGGAACGAAATAAACATACCTAACATACATGTGTACACACTCACACACACACACACACACACACAGTAGAGCCATTTACCATTTAGTATGGTCATAAACACTCACTCTTCACTTACACAATGGTCTTTAGCAAAATACTGCAATACAGGTAGTTCTGTTCCATAATTCCATAAACTAACATAAATGTATTAATTTACCACGTTACTTTAATTCACACAAAACCATGACTCTATCATGGTAAAATATCACTGTTGTATATTTCAAATGGTTACTATTTTTCTTTAACTACGCCCACAGATACAGGACAAACTATACAGGCAGAGAGAAAAAGCCTGGGGAGCAAGGCACCCTACCTGTGAGAGTAAGAATAAGCTGTTTTCTGCTAGGGTTGGGCCCGACCACAGTAGCCTTCAGAGCCTGCCCCTCTTTAAAATACCTCTTTGGATATTTAATCTCCTATAAAAAATAAAAAAAAAGGATCAGTAAAATTATCAAGTATTTCATGGTGCAGTATTATGATACAAAACAGGATTGACTTCTTAGTAATGGTTTGTGTTCTGTATGCTAGTGATGCTCTCGAGACACAGTTGTGGGTTCCCACAGAGAATTTTCTAAAAGCATTTTAAATTAAGTACAGTAGGTTATGTGGCCCAATATAGATTGTGTGTACAGTTGGTTGGTGTTCAAAGCTCTACATTATAAAAACTAAATTCAAACCTCTATCAGTCCATTAGCTAATAAAAAATTTAACAGCTTTCAAAATTCAAAAAATCATATCTATGTATAAAATGTCAATATACACAAACACATATCTAATATATAAAAAATACTGTAATATACATGCAACAATATATAAGATTAAGTGTGTGGCACCCAGTGGAAATACAGTACAGTGCAATACTAGGTGACGTACTTTAGGGTTAAGGCTCATTGCCAGCAATTCCACTTTCCCAGCGAGTAGCAAGTTCACATCGACCTCCAGGCGCTTCTTCATAGGGTTGTACTGAATCCAAAGACAGAAGATCAAGATTGAAACAGAAACTCGCGTTGACTGCATAGGATGATTACAATGACACCATTCTACCCAAAGTCCAATTATAACCAGCACACAAATTCATAAACTGCTGAACAAGGGTCCTCTGTAGAATACGGCCTTGCCCTGCAGTTACCTAAGGTTTCTGAGAATATATCCATGGCTCTCTAACATGGGTGGAACAATAAATATGTTAGATTGTTGGCAAAAGTAGCTATACACGGTTTGATTTTATTATAGAATTTTATTAAATCATAAAAATACAATTACTTGTATACCTAAAAAATAAAAGATACTGGAGAAAAAATACTCCAGTTATTGACTTCGGCTCACAATTTAGAAGCAGATCAAACACAGACCTTTCATTTGTCTACAAAACAAAACACTGTTGCCAAGAACCATTCTTTTTAATAACCATCTTTATTTCTTCTTTCTATACATTATTACCTTGGACACATAGCAGGTGATTTCCTGACCGGCTTCAAAGGTCTTCATACACTTGAGTGACTGCTCATCCGTGGGGTTGCTGTCAAGAGGACACACACAGGCCGGGTGAGGGGGAGGAGACACACATGCAAACATACTGTGATCTAACAGCAGGAACAGGAACGGGTGTCCTATTGCAGATATGATTGTTAAAATAATTTATTTTGCTTTTCTGCGTCATGCATGGTTTTGTACACAAGCCTGCAGTTTTTTTAATCTGCACTGCATAACAAAAAGCCATATAACATTGGTCTTGTTGTCCATGCTTGCTACTGAAACACAACAATGCTCAGACAGTGACAAGGGTTTACTTTGAAGATTTTACCAACAAATACACAAACAAACACGGGCTTGACAGGCATGCTCAAAAATGTATGGACAGACACGGGCAGAAAAACACGTGCATCCACACGAACGCAGGACGGAAAGATCAATAAAATACAAAGTTTAAGTCAGTAGACCTAATGCCCACCTAATGGCAAATGAGAAGCTATTAACTGTGGGTAATTCATGAGCTTATACAGCGAAACACGCCATTCTCATTTCCTTATTCCATTCATCTCTACAAGACACAGGAAAAATAAATAAAAAATATTGTATTTAGCTAGTAGTCCTGTAAGCTATCACAGTCAATGCACCAGTGCCCAGTGCAGTACAGAACAGCCAGCATCAGCACTTCACTTAACTGAGCTCTCCATCTCTGCAGTCTCTGTGAGACATGAATACTTCATCAAGCCCTGTCTCTGCATGGCTACAGTCACTTTAAGGGAGCAGCTTAAAGCTGTCAGGCAGGAATCACATGATACTGAAATAAATACGGTTGGAGTGTGGAAAAAGAAAACCCACTTGGTTCTGTGTTTGGTCCTAGATACTTTTGTAACTTGACTTGACTGTGGTGCTGATTTAATTGACATCTGAGAAATGCTAGCTCAAGAAAATACTATGCAATACATTTTGCCGAGTGCTGCATAAATTGTGTTACTCCCCTCCTCCTTCTCAACCTACCAATCCATGCAGAAAAAGACTTCGACTAATCAGACAAAAAAAATTGCTAAAATATTAAGGGATCTTCAGGAACCTCCAAAGACCCCAGCATTTTGCATTGGTATCCTCAGATCAACATTACATGAAAAGCCAAATGCACAAATGTGAAGATTCTCACCTGGATAGAAGGGTCAATTCAGGGATGGTATATGTGAATTTTGGATGTGTAATTGGCAAAAACCTACAGGGGGAAAAAATGTAAAAGGAAAATGTATTCAGGTTAAAAATAGTGTACTTTAAAGATATAGACACTTAATTGAATGTCCTTAAGTTTTTTTTTTTTATATAAAGAACAGTAAAATGATGTAAGGCTTTGTTTTAGTGTCAGTTTCTTCAAAACATCCAAGACAATTAAGTTTCCAACCAGACTATGTATTTGCTAGAATGGCGGCTGTTCCAAAAACCCAGAAAGTATTTTATCATGGCAATAACACTGTCACATTTTGAAATAGTAGCATTTACAAATAAAATGAAAGTGCTCAGAGAAAAAAAGATCCAAGATTGTTTCTAATTGGTTTGAAAAACAACCTCAGACATACTTTTCAGATCAGTCATGAATTTGTGAATGCGACTCAGACATGACCTAACCAGTACTGTTGTCATAAAAACAATGAAATAAGGCATGCCTATATAATTTATTGACATTTTAATCTATGAACAGACTACAAAGACTATCAGCATATATATTCCAAATAATTCACCTCCAAAGTGAGTGATGATATTATGTATTAATATTAAGTTTACTCTTAACGAAATGCATAAAAAACTTAAACACCAATCTAGTGGGTTGCCTTTATATAGAAAGGGGCTTTAAAAGTAATTGAAAATAAGATGAAAGGAAATCGGGGCAATTGACAGACTCACTTGTGACTTTTGGCCTCTTTGCCCCCAATGACCCGTGCAGTGACAGTGCTGCCTATTTTCAGAGTGGAGGTGGGAAAACTGCCTGGTGTGACGTTCTCTTGAATCTCCGAGACGTGGAGGCTGCCTGTGACCCCTCCATCCAAGGCCAGGAGGACACAGGTGGGCTTGATGGACTTGACCGTGCCGATGACCTCTTCGTCCAAGGCAAACGAGTGCTGGCTGCGGATGGGATTCGCCTCCTTGCTCACGGACTCCCTACGTTCTCGACTGACGAATGGCAGTTTCTCAGACCCCCGCACCACCAGGGGAAGTCCTCCCAGCTGCTCAGAGCTGGGCTCGGCCACAGTGACGATCAGGTCCATCCCGACACTGAGCTTCTCAGACTCGAAGTGGAAGGTGTCATTGAGGTGGGCAGCCAAGAGGATGTAGGTGAGTTGGCTGCTTTCACCCAGTGAGATTACAGCAAAGTCCTGTTCAATGTACTGCACTGTGGCAACCACTTTGGCATTTCGCTGGAGCTGGAAGAAGAGGTGGTTAGAGATCCTTAATAACGTGCTGCTAGAACCACATCACCCACCCACAAATAAGACTTATACCAAGCTGACAAAGAATGTATTTAGAACCATATTTTCCTTGGATAAAATACTTCCTTTATTATTTCTTTGCAAATGTAACTTGCATTTAAGATTTGTTTATTTTTAAAAGCAATATTACATATTCATAATGTGTGAAGCCTCGCCATATTGGTACAATGATGACATAATGATTTTCAATAGTACTGGCAGAAGATGCGATAGATGCTGAAAACAAACAGTTTCTATTTGTAAGATTAACAAAATAAATATCTGAGGCCTGTCAGACTTGAGACCCATTACCAAAGGCAAAACCAAGCAGGAGAGAAACTGTTTTTTCAGCCTTTCCTGTTCTTACCGCCATTCGTTTCTTGGAAACCAGCTTTGGGAGGAGGGAGACATGGATGTGGGAAGTGAGGAAGTCCACATTAAGCACCACGGCCGTGACCTTCTGACCCTGTGACACAGTGACACCTGAGGAGAACACAATCTGACATTAACAGAGCATATTCTTGCCTCAATTCATGAGTCTCGTAATGTGGAACATAAGCATCAGATCTAGGCGGGGGTGGGGGTTCAGCTGAGGACATAGGATTATAAGGGATGGTATACCATGGCACTATAACAGATTCATTAGGAAAGAACATCACTTTACTCCTATGTTGTTGGCTTGCGTAAGTGTTAAAGTGTCTTTTCATTGCTTGTTAAAACTATTTTAACTTTGTTGATGTCATTCAGAATTACTTTGCATAACATGATATTGCCATTATGCTGAAAAAACATTAAAGCAGGGGTCTAAAATAAAGTAATTGAGGAGTCCGTTGGAACAAAAACCAAGCCAACATACAGCCCTTCAGGAATTGAGTTTGAGACCCCTGATCTAAAGCCTAGCTACCAAAATTCAACTGAATGCAAGCCTGCAATAAAATCCATAAACTAGGAGATCCTATTTTAATATGTTTAACCAAAGAGGAAAATAAGCTTAAAATAATTAAAGGGTGATACGGTCTCTATAGATAAAGGTACACTTGTTTTCATTGTACAGCGTCATGTGTTCATTTCAAAAGATCATACAGTTATGCACACTAACCAGTTAAGTGGTGCTTAGTGGCCAGTATGGTTGCTCCAGCATACTGGTCTGACTTGAATGAAATGCTGTCATCATCTCTCACTTCATCCACTGTCATTTTCAACTTCTGTCCGATCGTCAGAGTCGAAAGATTTTCGGCCAGCTCGGAGTCCCCTGTAAACACGAAGAGGAGCAGTTACAAACTGTAGTACTGGAGCTAGAATATACAGAGAATACAGTTTTATGCGTGTATGAGAGAGAGAGAGAGAGAGAGAGAGAGAAGCCCTGACCTCGACTGGCCATCATGTTCATGGCGGTGCTCCTCTCCTGCAGGCACACAGCCAGCTGCTCCTCTACGCTGGGCCCTGCAAAGCTGACCTCAGACACCTTCAGGTTCAGCAGGAAGCGCTTCTTGTCCTCATCCAGGTTGGTTACCCTGGCGACCACAGTCTGGCCTACCTGGAAGTTGTCGGCGGGGTTGGTAACGAACTTGTTACTCATGGCCTGGATAGGAAATAGGAAAGACAAACATAAAGCCTTTGTGTCTCTGAGATTTTGTTTACTGCACAGACATTCTGCTCTATGGATTTCCTTAAGGACTTACAGATTTGGGAGCTAGACCAACCAAGCCATAAGGAAACTCCACAAACACCCCATAGGGCATGACGCTCTTGATCCAGCCTGTCAGCAGCATCCCAGTATGCACTTCAGCAAAGGTCTTGGCCACAGCTCCTTCTTCAAGCACCGTCTTCACCGCAGGCTTCTTGGATAAAATCTACACTTCAAGTGAAGGATAAACCAGTATTCTTAGACAAAATTCTTTTTTATGAACAGCTTGTTGATTGAATTAATATATAATCATTTCAAAAGTGAAGCAAATTATTATGAAGGGCTGTAGGAAGGATACAATGTGCTCTTTGGCCTTGCTGAGGCACACAGCATTAGAGATGATGTCACCCTCTCTTAAACACTCCCACAGGATGGAGCAGTTGGACACATGATCAGAGAGATGTGCTTTGGGCAGGAACCCAGCCGCCCCCTCTGGGAGAATGGAAACATCCAGGCCATTGTCGAGCTTGCTATTGATCTTCAGCTGGACTTCCTGGCAGACATCAGAGAGAATGGCATTCGATCACACTCATGGACAAATCAATATATGGTCAGACTATGTAAAAAGTCATTTACATTTTAAAACTAGCAGCATTATATACCTCCTTTTTCCTCTAAAATAGGAAATATTTGCCATATGATTCTATTTAGTGCAGGTCTATAATACAATCAAGACTTTTCCAGCCATGACTACATTTCACAACACAGCTGTATATTCCTACCTTTCCAGTTTCAAATTCATACTTTACTCCCTGTTGGACGGGCCGAGTCCGTTCCCCGACTTCTGAAACAGCCTTGAAAGACAAGATCAGCTTCTCCTGCTCAGGGTCACACCTCAGGACTTTGGCTTTGACAACCTGAACACAGAACAAAATAGCCAATGCCAGAAGATTGTAATTTATAAATCAGATATTTTAGCAATAAAATGTCTAAAATAACGAATGGGAGGATAGGAGCTGAACAGCCACGTTGTTCCAGCTGAGCTCCGAGTAATTCCATTGGACCAATAATTAGTGTTAAAATACGTTTACGACAACAGCAAAGAGAATAAGTAAAATGAAAGTGAACAACTGAAGGGAAAAACAAAGATCTCCAACTCTGGGGTGTCTTGCAACCTGCCTGTCTGGTCTCACCTGGCCAAGGCAGAAGAGGTCTGATGGGACAATGGCGGGCTCTGTGCTGAGCTCTTTTATGGGCACCAGGCCCTTGATGTTGCCGTAGAAGCCGACCACGCATCCAAAGTTCTTGACAGCGAGGATGTGGCAGTGAGACACGCAGCCAGGCTTCGCATCCTCGTAGGTACAGAACCGGGGAAGTATGGACTCCAACAGGGTTTTCTTTCTGGTCAACACTAGCTTCTTCTGTTCAGATATAACATACAGGACCTACCATACACCCAAAACAAAAAAAGGAAACCTCATTGAGAAAACAATATAATTAATTGATTGATTACTTGGGCATTCAAGTCAAATTAATCCAGAAGACCACATAGAAGAACCCAGAAAAGTAGTCACTGCTCTAAAATCTACCAGTGAGAGTTAATGGCCATTCAACAAACAGACTTAATCCTGTGGAGACTGACCCGACATGTGATCTGGTCCCCAGCGCTGTACTTGATCTCTGGGTTCTTCAGGATGATGTCAGCCAGGTGTGTCCGGGGCACCATGCCCCGGATGTGCTCCGTCACCTTTACTTGCATGCCATAAGGATGCAGGGAGATCACTGTGCCCTGCGGGGGGAGAGGACAACCACCGTCTGAGTGAAACAGGACGGCAGGGACTGGCGAAGACACCACAGTGTGCATGCATTTGGAGGACGATCAACAAAACGTTCTCCATACCTCCACCAGCTGTCCAGCCTGCAGGTCCTGGTATCGGAGGAAAGGGGCATCTATCACACTCCTGCAGGGAGACAATGTTGGACAGACGGTCAGCTTGGGCGAGTGAAGTCAAAGGAGCGCAAAGGGACAGTATGAGCACAAAACACACTCACTTGCGCAGGCTGACCAGAGGCATCTGCTCCAAGGGGCTGAAGTCTATGACCCTGCAGGTATGAGAGGTGCCAGGCTGGGTGCGGTTGACGTCCAGGGATTTGTAGGACTCCTTTAGGTAATTTCTCTGTGAGAGACAAGAAAACACTTCAGGATGACCATGAGTTGAAAGTGTCTTAGCTCATGTAAACCGATTTCAGCATTCGAATGCTGTAGATCTTAAAATGTGGAAATTAAATCTGACTGGTATATAAAAGTAAAGGCAATAGGATTTACACAATGTTCTCTCTACAGACAGGAGGGGGGAAACTCACGTGTGCGAAGGCCAGGGTCCCCCCGGGCAGCTGCAGCAGGGCCCCGGATTGCTGCTGCATAGTCTTCACAGCACAGTCCTGCACCACATCCCCTACACTGTCGCAGCTCACAGGCGCCACGGCGACTCCGGGCTGCAGCAGATGAGGCAGCAGGCTGAAGCCAACTGTCCGCATGGAGGGCAGGATGTATAGCACACAGGCCTTCAACTGCAGGACAGCAGACAACGACACTCAGAAACACAGAGGGGGTTGCACAGGATAACACCACTTCACAGCGCAGCACTCACATATACAGGCAGTGGTCTGTACCGCACAACTTGGAATATGAATTGGTTGAAAATTACAATGAAGTCGCAGTTCATTAAAAAACAGTTACTTTTGTGAGCCTCTTTATTGCTAATTGGCATACAGTCCTGTGGAGACAGGTTAATTAATCATCCTAGATTTGACAGTAACTCATTTAATTCTTGCAGTTGCCTCCAGTGTGATACTTTACCTTTATGCTAACAATAATTTCCTCATCGGTTATAACTGAGCATTAAAAAGCCACAGACTGCATGCAAGTTAATAATAAAATGTTTAAAAATCTCCAGGGTACATAAAAAACACACATTAACTCACAGGGAACAGATTAGTCTCAATTAGCATGTAAAGATGGCTTAAATACTAAATTAATGAATGAAGTTAGAAACAGATTTGTGCACAAACCATATCTAACAGTATTTACAAAATTAAAGATCAAGTCAAACAGACAGCATGAAGAGAATTGAGCAGGCTACACTATCATTCATGCACATCAGTACTCACAGCATCCCCTGGGCTGTAGCTGGAGGCTCTCTCTGGATCCATGTGCAGGAAGTCCACAGAGCCAGTGAAAGAGGACAGGAAGCCCAAAAAGAGGCCGTGAGAGGTCACCTAGACAGCCAATGAGAAGGCAGAGATAAATCATCACAGGGCTTTCTTAACCCGATTGTAACTATAACCTTAACCACCTATATGCACAACAGTGTTTGTGTTTGAGCGCATACATTTGCTAGTGCTGGTACCTGTTTGACCTGGGCCTTCACTACCAGTCCGGGCAGTAGGTTGCTGAGTGTCCAGCCCTGCTCTGCCTTTGCCACGGCCTGGGCAATGCCAGAGGGGCTGACAGACAGGCGGACGATGCGGCCCTCGTTCTTCACCTCCTCCAGCAGGCAGTTCAGATACTGGCCTACCTTCAGCTCTGAAACAGCAGGAGCAATACATTTTCGCATGGACATTTCAGGAAATGTAAGGTAAATGTTGAAGGTGCTTATTTTCACAGAGGAATCAGTATCCATGTGTGCCAACACACTCCACCAACTACAATCAACTTTTTTTTTTTTTTTTCCTCCATGTGAATTTCTGCAACTCACCATTGCTTTCCAATTTAAGGTCCTCTTTTGCCTTCTGTCTGGGTAAGAATGCCTTGGTTCCACTGACGCCAATGTCTACCAAGTAGCCATGATCCTCAATGCTGGCCACAATGCCACTGAGCAGCTGCAATGAAGGCAGGGGGTTCATGTGAGCACTGTGGTTATCCTAACTAGCCACACTGGATTATGAACATAAGAAAGTTTTCAAATGAGAGGAGGCCATTTCACCCATCGTGCTCGTTTGGTGTCCATTAATAACTGTGATCCAAGGATCCTATCCAGTCTATTTTTTAATGTTCCCAGATTGTCAGCTTCAACCACATCGCTAGGCAGTTTGTTCCAGATTGTAACAACTCTGTGTAAAGAAGTGTCTCCTGTCTCCTATGAAAGCTGATATAGTTAAAGCTGCTTCAAGATTGGCATTTCACTTGGTTGAGAACATGCCTATTAGTCCTTTAGTTTTGTAAGATTCATAAGATTTCACCTTCTGGGTAAAATTGTTAATCTTTTTACCTGTACCCTTAAAGGCGACAGGCCCAAACTCACCTGCCCTGCTTTAAGAGAGCCTGCACTCAGCCCTTTGTTGACCTCCCTGGGGTTGATTGACAGTTTGATGCTCTGATGTCCTCTTTTAGTGACCTCCAGACTGAACACCACACAGCGCAACACCATCCCAGGGGGAAACAGGAGGGGAAGGGCCAAAGTGTCCTGTGGGCACAGCAGAGACGTGAGACCAAGCAAGTGAAGGCTGAAGAAACCCAGGAAAAATGCCCAGGAAGCCCCTCACCTCCAGACTCTCTCCTGCGTCCACCTGCTCATTGAGGATCTTGGTGTAGGCGTCTGAGATTCTGGTGATCTGGATGTAGCCTGTGAGGCCACTTGGCAAACTGACAACAAGCTCAAAATCACGCGCCTCCTTCACACAGCCCAGGACCAGAGTTCCCACTGTCACATTCTGAAACCGGAGCAGCACACATTTCAACAAACAAACAACATATTATTATAATAATAATTTCTTGGCAAATGCTCTTATGCACAGCGAATTGTTACAATAAATCACATTATTTTTACATGCAATTACCCACTATTGCAAAACCCTGCACATACACACATTTTCATAAAAGTTAAAATAGTTTGTATTGTTATCTGGTACCAAAATTCCCAAATGTAAGATCATAACAGAACTTCCAGATGACTTTCTTGGCCACTGAGTAACATCAATAAGCAAACAATTAGACACCCCCATTCTTTTTTGCCATTTGAATATTTTGCCCATTATCAATACAACTTAGAGTAGACCATCTGACAAACAGATACATTAAGTGATCACTAGAGGGTGTAGTCTCTCTAAAACTCCTACCTGCTTGCAACCTGGAAACTGCTTAAATTATTACATTTAACAAATTAATAGTTGGATTAAGCGAATGAGAGGTAAGAAGATAAACAAATAGGGGACCCCACTGTCTGCCCAGGACCAGAATTTCCCACCATTGTACATCTGGTGAAAAGATAGTGAAAGAGACATTTGTCCTGCTTCAGTTACTACTTTGTGCTCAGGTCACTTTACTTCTATTATTCTAAAATTAATGGAAAAATAACTGCCAATGACCTTTATTATACCACACTCAAAGTGTGGTCTCTTGACAGCATACAAAAGTATATCAACTGACCTTTAAATGAAGAATTTCGACAGTTGTTGATGCATTGAGCTTGAGAGTTTCCTCTTCGTTGGACTTTAGTTTTTTGGGCTTCTTCTCCACCTCTCGTTTTACTTTCTTTCTTTTCTTTCCTTTTTCTGGCTCTTGCGTCTGAAAAAAAACAAGAACACGATTATGATTTGTTTTATAATTCACTCTGTTGCCAGAAAAATGTTTTTAAAAAATCATCAGAAGTAGGTTTACTCACCTCGAACAAATTATCTTTCTCCACAAATTCCCTTACAGGTTTGACCCCTTTGGGTTTTTTAAATGACCCACCACGGGGAAAATCATCCTCTGCTGATGCCATGTTTTCTTTCCTAAAATCAAATATGTACAGTTAGAAATATGCATGTGTTGAACATTTAACTTTAACACAGTATTATATACCACGTGAGGAACGTAATTACACGTATGCTGAATGTATGTACATACACTTCTGCTTTACTATATTATCTCAGTAAAATAAAATACAAAATACACCCTCTGCATGAGTTAAACTGGAGATCATGCTGAATTAATACGATAAGCATTCCGATCCCAGTCTCACATGTTAATTTGAGTTCCTTCATATATTTATTATCGATTAGCATGCTTTCTCTATGGGATCTCTGTAGAGCTTGAAAACGCGATGTACACAGATTCATATATAAATTAAACAATGTGTAAAATTACATTTTGATAAAGGTTTTATATTGCAAAACACCAAACCCCCATAACTCTCCAAGGAGACAGTCGATTGTCCTGATTAATTAAAGGGAATTGTTCAACTTCTAATGTTACATTTAATCGTCTGCATCGGATCCTGCGATCAGAAAAACGGATCTCTACAATACGTTTATTTACCTTCAGGTCTGCTGTTTTTCTATTACAGTGTGCCTCCCGTACAAATTCACATGTGGTACGCCATGTTTTTAACCTCCGGAAGTACATAGTATGAAAAAACAAGAGTACTTCCTTCGGGTGAAAGGCATAGCTGACCAATAACAATGCCTGTCTTAAATAATTGATATATATTTTAAACCAATTGTTTTTAACTTCCACTCCAAGAGGCAGGGCTATTTATGGATTGACATTGGAAGGATCCATTGAGCTTAAAGTCTAAAATCCTAGCATGAACCAATAAGCAAATGCATAATTTTAATTGAAATACGTTTGATCCAATTACAATGTAATGTGGGCGGGATATCCTACGTTCACCCTGCTTTACGGTTTCTGAAGGGCACTCACTCAAAGCGCAGGAGTCAAACCAGAAAAGGTGAGTGTGAACAAGAAATACGTTTTTTTTTTTTAATTGAATAAATAAAATATATTTTAAGTTTATTTTAAATCGAACTTGTCCTAATTTAATTCCATTGCATTGCGTTTTGAAAAGATGGAAGACCTTGTTTTACTTCTAGAGGGGAAGCTTAGCCCATTTCAGTTGATACAATCACACAATACAATCGAGCAAATTATGGCAGTGCATTTTATGTTGCATTGTGCTTAGCAAACCGACCATAAAATAAACGTACTCGTCTAAAATGTAATTCGTTGATTTAGTAAGTAATACAGCTAATAACTGTGCACAGAAGAGCACAAGTCCTTGTCTGTGTGACTCGGGCCTACACTGCCTGCATCCTTTCCTGCGGGACGTATCCGAGTAGATCTGGCGTAACTGGCCCTTTATATGTACGTATTTTTAAAAACCGTAAACCTAAATTGTGAAATATTTTTCAGGATAGTTATTCACGTGTGTGTAGTGTAAGAAGAGATACTGTA
Organism: Amia ocellicauda; assembly: GCF_036373705.1. Taxonomy (NCBI): domain Eukaryota; kingdom Metazoa; phylum Chordata; class Actinopteri; order Amiiformes; family Amiidae; genus Amia; species Amia ocellicauda. The sequence continues at coordinate 4,829,273 of NC_089869.1, read as the reverse complement.
TGATGATGAAGGTGGCTGGCAGAGTAAACACAGGTGTACTGTACATGAGCTACCTGTGCTAAATAAATTAGGATTTCTGCCTTTACTGTTGATGGTTCATTTTTTAATTCGTTTGTCTTTATTGACAAGGACCAGACTAACAATGGCGGGGCACGACGCTGGAACTCAACACCATTTCACTGGTATCCAGAAGTACTTCAATGCTTACACCATCACAGGGAGGAGGAATGTAAGTGCCCTTGTACAGGGAAGAAAGGGGCATTTGAATTATTACCAATCTGCCCCCACAACAGCACTATAAAAGGCCTAACAATTCACAATGCATAGTTATAACTTAGACACGATGTAGAAATGTTAGTTTCAATAATTTAGAAAGAAAATGTAGAAATGACTTTGTACTTTTGTTATTTTGGGTTGAAGACCCATTTTTCCTTGAACATGGCACTAATTTTAAACTGGTAATATTATGCAGGCCTTTCCATGATTGTTGCACTAGGGATAAGGTCCACGGATGTTGGTTTTACTGTGCAGAATATCTGTTAGAGAATGGATTTGTGAAGGCATGGGGAGCACACACCCATGTGAAAATGTATTTTTGCCATTTTGGCTGGTAGGCCTAATTGTTCTGGTGAAAACTGCTTATAACATCCAACTGTCATTTAATCACTGCTGTCTTGTATTTCTAGTGTGTGTTAGCTACGTATGCAACCATTGCTGGGATTGTGCTGTTTTTTAAGCTGAAGCCTAAAAAACAGAAGCCAGCAATTACAGCCAACTAATCAGTGGTAAGTGAACTTGGAAAATATTTCCGAATATCAGTTAATGTCGGTATTCTGTGTCCTTTTGTGTGATGAAAAAAACGTTTTCTTGATTGATTTTCATGTGCTGTAGTAGTGTAGAGTATTTCCAGTCCTTTTGACTTTGCTTTTTCTTTTCCATTCAGCCTGTATACTCAACTACTTAATGGAACTCATTGAATTTGTATAGCTCCTATTTTCTGTTGTAAGCTAATGTTTTTCTGCTCTTTCCCCAGGGCTTTCCCATTTGTGCTCTGTTCTATAGAGCAAGGACTACGTTGTTGGATTTATTGGTATCTAGAAGACAACCTTCGTCATGTCTGCAGCTGAACTTAAATTATCCATGTTCAAAAATTAAAAAATGAACCTCATTATAGAAACTTTGTTTTTATTTACATAATATATACTTGTATAAAAGACTGTACACACAAACTGGCCTGGCTGAGGATAGGGATAAGCTGTAACACTGGCAGTGATCATTAATATATAAAAAAAAAAAAAAAAAAAACAGCATTTATGTCAAAGATGGCACTGGTTGTGTTTTAAACATTATATACAATTTAAATCTGGGGAATCTTTAAAATAAATCATTGCAGTGGTAGAGGAAGCAGCTACTGAAGGCTCTTCTCTTGGTAGCAAAACTGGGGAAATTAAAAACCATAGCAAAAAAAAAAAAAAATCACAATAGGAAACTAAATACCCAGAGGTTTGTAAAAGTATGCTCCTTGTTTCTACTTAGTCTTCAGGTCACCTTCACAGAACTGCATTTTCCAAAGGCTGAGTAAACATTCACCTGCTTCATTGTGGCTTTTCAAGCTCTGATGTTGAGGTCTCTGGCCCCGACTGTTCACTGGGAAGAACTCTTAATGTGCCGTGCACACAGAAATTGAAACTACAAATACCATCCCTATTATTAGGGATTATAGCCTCCTGCAGCAAGAAGTAAATTTCTTCGTGTGAAATGCAGGTGGATGACAGGAGATGATTTGGTCATGTATGTGCCCAGCAGGAGCTCCTGGGAATTGTCTGGCAGGTGAATGTGTCCAGTAGCTGCAGTGAAATCATCAGTCTCTATATCATCAAAGGCTTTCAAAGAATCCCATAACCGTACTGTGTTGTCCATGGAACCTAGAGATAGATTGTATTAAAAATAGTCAGTACAAATAAGGAATCTGAAAACTTTTCACTAATCTCAGCTGTAGTGAAGCAAACCAATAAAATATGGGAGTCTTTTCACGTTAACCACTGTTTAGCATGTGGTTTATTTCCAAACAAAACATTTAAAACAATCTGCCACATTTAACAATACTTGAAATCAAAGGTATAAAAAATGTCATGAAATTATCATTTATTATTTATATAATTTTGAAATACATTACACAAGTAAATGTAAAACCTGTAAAAAGCAAGAAATACTTTAGAAGATGAGCTGCTAAATTACATTTGGCAAAATTCTATTTTACTGAAGATAAGGTGTTCTAGCACTAGACCTATTTTTCTTTTTATATTAATCTGTACCAACAATAAGAGCTCAGTAGCTGACCTGATGCCAGAATCTCTCCATCTCTGCTGAACTTAAGTGCATAGACAGTGTCAGTGTGTCCTTTCAATTCTCCAATCATCAAGCCATGGCCAATGTCCCACAGCAGCACTCTGCCATCTGTAGCTCCGGATGCCAGAAACTTCCCATTTGGAGAGAAAGCCAGCGAATGAATTGGACCCTAAAAACAAATAACAGCGTTCTGTCAGCCTACCTGTCAGACTTTGAGAAAATCCCTATAGGCTTTTTACACAGATGCAAAGCCATTATGCAGATGTATATACATGTCTGTTGCTTCATTCAGGCAAGTCAAACACCTGCTAAAACATTCTCCAGGAGGTGTAAATTTCCTGTTGGAGCACATGACCATACCTTGTGCCCAGTTAAGATGCGCACACAGTTCCCATTCAAAACATCCCAGAGCCGGATGGTCCGGTCAGCTGATCCGGTTGCAACATAATTGGAGTTGGGGTGGAATCTGGTACATGTGACATCAGCCAGGTGCCCAGAAAACATGCGCAAAGGCTGGTAGTGATCTGTAGCCCAAAGGCTTTTAAAGACAAGTGAAAGGATATTTACTCATGGGTGTTCAATGTACTCCACAGATACAGGCTTATTTGACCCCTCATACACAAAAAGATAATGGAATGGTAAATTAATAGTAAGTTTGCCTGTAACAAAGTTTTTTAAAGATGCCACTACAATGTCTTATACTATATGGGTCAGTGTCTAAACGCTGTATTGGAGGTCAACAGCAATAAGCAATTCCTAGAGAAACTCATGGATTCTTACCGGGCGACTCGGTCATGGCCTCCGGATATGAAGTAGTAGCCGTATGGAGAGAACTGGGTGTCCCACACAGGGTAATTGTGCCCTTTGTACCCAACAAGGCATGTGAAAGTCTGGAGACTCCATAGTCGAACAGTGCCATCTTCAGAAGACGACAGCAAGTAATTCCTAAAAGACATGTAGACGTGAGAACGGCCGTCTTTAGGAAGGGTAAAGGCTGTTTCTGAACCCAAACACAACACACAGATCCAAATACCAGCAAACAATTCCTTCAATTCATATTTCTTTTTCTTTTTTCAGACATCTTTCAAAAACGCAAGAGGACAATCAAGGCATTGATATAGCAGCCTCCTGTAGAAGACCAGTGGGTCAGAGCCTCCCCCTCACCTGTCAGGGCTGAAGCCAATGCCGTAGACGGGGCCACTGTGTCCATGCAAGATCTTTGACTCACTGGCTGTCTTCTCATCCATTATCCTCTCCAACACGTCATCTGACTCTTTGTCAATCAGGCTGAGGTCTGGAATAAACAACAGTATCTCTCACTGCAGCCACTGTGTCATACATATGATGCACAATCCTCACCTTAGCGAGCCTGTGAACACTACTATCACAGACAAAACTGACAATGATCATGAGGTACAAGGGTTAAGGGGTAGGTTTGTTCCATTGACCGTTCCAAGCAGTCACAGTCATTTGGACACAGTCACACAACGTTTCACTTCCTTACCGGCTGCCGATTTGACACTCCGTAGTTTCTTCGGCGTAACGCTCCACACTCGAACGGTGGAGTCTGCAAAGCCCCCAGCAATCAGGCTGGAGTCATCTGTGAAGTCCACTGCAGTGAGGCCCTGCAACATAGGACACTTTCACTTAGGCTAGGTGTGGCAACTGTAGACCCTCTCCCAAAGTCTCGACAGCAGCAACAAACATTCCCCCATCCCTGCAGGTTTTCAAAGCATTTCTCACACCAAAAATTGCTGCAGGTTTTCTGTTACTTATTTTGACACGTGGTACTTAGCGGAGATTGAGTGGCCTGAGATTCAGATCGGATTTCACACAAACTGTGATTTCCTTTCACTGTCTCAGCAACTTTATAAGGGCGCAATGAAGAAGCAAGCCTCTCCTGTTTACCTGGTACGCATTGAGGAAGGTGTAGAAGCAAATGGAGGGCAGGTTCTCGGGGCCTAGGCGGACCCGTTTGGTGGCCTCCTTCATGTTCATGATTTTGTCCAGTTTGTCCGAGTCCTTCAGTTCTGGCAGAGGAATTCTAACAAACAAGTGAGAAAAAGGTCTTTAGCATTACAATACCATGAGTGAAACATTAAGTAGTGATAGTCTCAGAGAAAAATAGGATCTGTGGTTCAAGTGCTAAATGTGCTTTGAGACACAAGAGTTCCCAGCAGCCCCTGTCGTACCTGTTCTGTGCCGGGGCATTTGGATCCTGTTTCTTGCTCTTTGACCCCATGCTGTCTTTCTTGGGCTTCTTCTTTTTGGGCTTCCCCTCCTCATTCTCCGCCTCCTCGTCCTCATCGTCCAGGGGCACCTCGATCTCTGGCTCCTTCAGCAGGCCGTAAAACACCTGTAGGCATGCGAGAGCAATAGACAGGGTCAGCACACAGCCCGGCACAACTTCCCGGGAAATTAGTTCCCAGTTATTACAAATAAATCTCTAAAATCTCTGGTGACAGGGCCTCATGACATCATCAGCGCTGAATGAGCTGACATGATCCTGATGGGACCCCACAATACCTTGGCTTTGTTGGCCTCACGCTTGGCCTCCCCAGCCAGACTCCCTGACATGCTGTCGATCTGGCTCTTGCTGCGTGGCATCCCATCGAAAATGTCAATGTACAAGTGCTCCTGGATGATGTTCCAGATCTGGTTGTTCTGCCGCTCCTGCAAGTGTCTCTTCAGCAGCTGGTAGGAGTCCCTGGAAATGCGCAGGACGAACTTGCTGGTGCGGAAGTCCAGCAGGGTCTCGTTGCCCTTCATGTGCTCCCTTTTGGACAGCCCGGACAGCACGCGCAGATCGTCCTCGTAATAGCACTCCTGATCTCCACTGAACCTGGGGAAGGATGAGTCAGAGCAGGGCCTCAGTGAGAACATGTTTTACTGCTGTCTTTTAGCTACAAGAGCAACACAGTTTTCCAATCCCCATTTATTTTTTCCAATCTTTAACACAGCTGTGTTCTCTTACTCCACAAACTGGTTATTTCCCTACCTCGACATTTCCAGTTATATAAAGTTGTACATTATAACTATGATACACAACTTTTAAAGATCTGACAGAAAAAAATAAGCAAATGTAATAATTTACTAGGTCTAACGATTCTTGCCTGGACATCCTACTATAGTTAGTGTACAAACCTGGAAGGCAGGCAAAGTTATTCCCAATGCTATAAAGTATTTCAGCTTTTTTTATGCATGCTCAAATGTTCAGTGAGGATCATTCTGTACGGCATTTCTCTGTTGATGTGCACATATTTTGTGCTACTGTCAGCTACTGGAAACGCAGCTGTGTTCTGCTATAACATAAGTGACAGTCAACCAGTTCCAAAAACATGAATGTGCAAATTTACTTCTCAAAGAAAGCCTTGGCCTCATTCTCGTGGTTGTTGTAGACCAGCTCCAGGTACATGTGGACAAACAGCGGGTAGAAGACCTGGGACAGCTCCGCTCGGTGACAGTCCAACACGGACTCGATGAATTTCTTCAGCCCGTTGTAGTAAACCTGGTACAGCGCCGGGTCCCCCTGCTGGCTGTAGGCCGATAGCACAACGCTCACGTCTGGCTGCTCCCCTCCAGTAGCTACCGATGTCACTATAAACAAAGCACGCTTTTGAAATCATCCCGCTAAAGACCTGTGCACATGAAAAACCCTTCCAGACTGCCATGGGCTGGGCAGTTTTATGTCTCGGATGTATATTATTATGCGTTGTGTTAGGAAGTAGTTATACCATGCATCCTATCCTAGCGTATACTTGTTTCACACAGATTGTCAATTGAAAGTGAAACGCACAACACTCCAGACTGCTTCAACTTTTGAAAAGCTTGCAAAGCAACAGTAGTGGAGGAAGTGTGTTAAACACGTGGAGTTTATGCAAGTGAATAAGCACCGTTTCTAACTCACCTTTTGCGGGGATCGGGGCTGCAACTACTGGGCTTGGAGCGGCAGGGGTACTGGAGACTCGGCTAAGGAGGGAAGATGCATCCCCGCCTTCTGCATCCCCGCTCTGCCCGCCACCCGCTCCCGCTCCACCGGCTTCCGAGACTAGAGATTCCGCTGCCTCTTCCGATAATCCGGCCTCTCGGAGCAAGATCTCGGCGGATTCCACCAGTTTATTCTTTTTAAGGAACTGCAGGACTGCAAGCAGGGTCTGCTGGTCCTTAGCCTCTGCCGCTGAGGGGGTCGGCTTCGGGGCCGCCATTGGCACCGGGGCTGGCACCGGTGACGAGGACAGCATCCCAGCAGCAGCCGGGGCGAGGTTTCCCGCAACATCGTTCAGTATTTCTGTTTTGATTTCTTTATCTGGCTCCGGCTCGATAGATCCATCTTGAACAGCCGCCATTTTCCAACTTTCCTGCTTTCCTGCTTGCAAACTCAGTTTTGCGACAGTGAGGGTTCCCAATCTTTACGACAGCTAGGCATTGTGGGATAGCTCCGTTTGCAACAGCGATGGTATCGATTGCGGTGATACTTTGGAGTTTGTACAGGAACACAGGCCTGAATTTAATGTTAAAATATTAAAACAAAGTCAGTGGTGCATAAATAAACTTTCGTAGTATTGTCCCTTGTCATATTAATTAGTTGTAATGTCTGCGAGAAACGTAGTTTTCTCGCATTGTTGTTGTGTTGGTGGCACAAAAAAGCGACACTAAAACAAAACTACGACACCCATAATGCAATGCCAATGCGCTGCGTTTTCTTTTAGCAGGAGTGCACCGAGCGGGTTGCTATAGTATAATTTCCTGCCTGTTGATTTGTTTGTACCTTTTTAAAAACATGGAGAAAGACAGTAGCCAGGAACTCTCGGGAGTCACTGATGAGGGACACAAGGGAGAACCATCTAAAACTGCAACCGTAGAGAAAGGAGCGGAGGAGTCGTCGGAGAATGGGTCGGTGGCCGGAGCCGGGCGCCAGCCTCAGGGCGCCGACTTCAATTTAGAAGCGCCCTTGGGTGGGTGCGAAAACGACGAATCTGACGAGGAGTCTGTGGCCTATGGAGGGGACTCCGGTGATGATCACGACGAGGTAAATGCAACAATTATAATTATGGATTAAAACTAAGGTCATCCTGTTGGTACTAGAGTCAATGGGTGGTAATATTGGTATTTAAAGTCTATGGCAGATCATTCAGTTGCTTAGTAAGTAATCGCACGGGTATGCCATTAAGAAAGCAATGGTCTTAGTCCCTACACGATACTTTCTTGCCAGCTTTTCCGATGTGCAAAAACTCCCATTTGTAACCTAGAAAACGATGATGTGAGCAGGGATTGTTTCTTTACAATCTTCCCTCATGCAGTCATTTTAAATACTCATCTGCAAGCTAAAGAGAGAACAGTGATCGGATTGACTACAACTACTACTACTACTACTACTACTACTAATACAGAGGGTTTCTTTGACTTGGTTTGGTAACATGGTCCCCTCTCCTCCCCAGCGCACCCTGCCTCTCTCCGAAGTGTTTCCCTACATCCGCTGCACCCTGTGCGATGGCTACTTCATAGACGCCACGACCATCACAGAGTGCCTGCACACATGTGAGTCTGACGCCTTTTCACAGTATGGAACTGAAGTGCAATGCTTTACATTATTTCTCGTTTCATGTTTAGATTAGTATACATGAAGTTGATTCATGGTTTGCTTAGATCGCCAAATCCCACTGCAATTGGTTTGAACCATTTACCATTGTGTACCAGTTGTGTGTTAGTGCTTTAATTGATGTGCTTTTAAGTTGAGCTAGTACTGCTATTAAATACATCTTTATTTCTGTTCCCTTGTTTCCTTTTGATGGATTTTGTTTTTCTTTTTACCCCTGTGTGTTTCTGTGCAGTTTGTAAAAGCTGCATTGTAAAACACTTCTTCTACAGTAACAGATGTCCCAATTGCAATGTGGTTGTCCATCAGACACAACCCCTGTACAACATCAGGTATGTTTTCTTGCTTTCTGCATCCTTTCAATGTACATCTTTCTCAGACTTATAGTATGGTAAGATCTTATATACCAGGGGTGGCTAACCCTCGTCCTGGGGAGCCGCAATCCTGCAGGATTTCCAGGTCTCTCTTAATTTCCAATCAATGGATATCTTGAACACAGGGACATTTTGCCTAATTAAGACCCATAATTGGTTCAATTAAGCAGTTAATGATCTGGATAAAACAAAAACCTGCAGACCCTGCAGCTCTTCAGGACCAGGGTTAGCCACCCCTGTTATATACTGTAGTTCATAAAGAATATCTAGATCAGAGGAACCCAATCTGTGGCCTAATTTGGCCTGCAACCACACTTAGTTTAGCCAACAGAAGGGTATGACATAAATAAACTATGAATACACTTTTTAAAAATCAATCTTTTAGAAATATTATTACATTTTATTTTCTTAAATTTGTATATTTTAAATTATTTTGTTCCATAAAGTTATGAATACATTCTCTCTGATAGGAGGAGCACAGATAAGCTTTCTCCATATTTTTCTTGATTTTTTTTTTTTAATATATATATATATATATATATAAACAAGTTCAAGAATAAGCTGTCTACTTCATATGATAGCTGGTAATGAAGTATGATGTCAGAAGACATTAAATGAAAAAATGCCTCAACACACTACCAAATATATAGGCCTTATTTGCTTACACTGTGTTAGTTCAGTGAGCTGGAAATTATTTTGGAAATCTGCTTGATTTAAGTTTGGCCACCCTTGAGCTCAATGAGTTAAATGCAATGCATTGAACTATGGAGTGAATTGATATAGCTACCTAATTCTGACAACACTATCTTTATGATGATTTACATGTTCTAAGTTAAGATATTTCCTTCAATTGCTTTCAGACTGGACAGACAGCTGCAAGACATTGTGTATAAGATGGTCCCACATCTAGAAGAAAGTAAGCTCTTCTGAAGTATTTTACACATTGGACTTGATTTTTAAAATTTCAGGTTATTTTTCCTACCTTTCCCATTTTCTTTGCATTTCTAATTTTAATAACACTGAAGGCATGGGAGTTTTCTGTCTTGGTGGATTTGGAGAATAACAATGTATATAATCTGTACAGCAATAATTTAAAATACTTTATCTAAACTTTTATTTTATTTTTTAAATTTGAGGGATCAAATTAGACATTTTGGTTTGGGCAAGCCATTTGATTAGATTCACCAGTCAAATGTTTTGTATTTTATTGTCTGTGTAGAAGAGAGAACACGAATGCATGAGTTCTACAAAGAAAGAGGACTTGAAGTACCAAAGCCAGGTAAGCATGTTTTTTCCCCTCATAAATAAAAATAAATAAATAAAAATACAATTAAATTGTGGTTTAGTTTGGGGGTTGTATAGAAACATCAAGACTGTGGCCACAGATTCTCCTCTCTGTGATTAAAGTGCGCTACACGGCTGGCTCTGACATAGAGAAATGTCCTGTGTTCCAGCTGCCCCTCCACCCTCTACAGTTGTGAAAGCCAGCAAGCAGAAGAAAGGCCTATTGCCCCAGTCAGTGTTCTCCATCCCCCCTGAGATGGATGTATCTCTGCTGCTGGAGTTTGTGGGGTGAGTGGCTCTCTGTGGCCTGCATCCTCCCATAACAAAGTGGTTTTGTTTCCCCCAAGCACAGGTGAGAATATTTACAGTACGAACCACCTGTTCTATACTTGCCTCATAGGGATTTCCTACATGTCTTCAATCATGCCATCTTGCATTTTGTTAAGTGTCATTTATTTTTGTTGAAATATACATTAGCTGCTCTTCTGTCGTTCACTTGGTGTTGAGGTTTTCTGTTGGAGTTGTAATTAGAAGCCAGCATAGCTAGATTGTGTGTACATTTTATGTCCAATATTGATGTGCAGGTGCATGAACAAGCTTTTCTTTTAAATATAGTTTTTCTCCAGTAGATGGAGCATTGGTCCTATGAACAGTAATTTTTAGAACTGGGTTGGGTAACAGTATGCAGAGCCCATAGAAAAGCTTGTTGTCTTCCTATTGGATTTGGAAAGAAAATAAAACCCCAATCATTTAATTGGGTGGTTTCTGCTCTCAATTGTTATAACACTGAATGATTGGATTTGTTTTATGTTTAATCAAATACGCCTCCTTTAAGAAAGTACATATCCATCGCCGTGTCTAATTTTTGTCTGAAAAGTCTTTGTTCGCAGACCTTAATCTCAAACAATGTACAGAGGTCATCTGATTGTGTTGTCCTTGCTTTCCAATATTGCACACCAGCCTTGAGAGACGCATGCACTTGCACAGAAAGACTAATTCACACTCTCGGAGACACACAGACTTGCATGTATACAAAACCCACTCCCTCACATGTACCAAGACAAAAAAAAGCATCCCCATGTCCTTGAGAATCTGCTTTTGATTAACTGCTTCCAGCTGGTTTCAGTGATCAGCTAACTAGCTCCTCTTCTCTTCATCCAGCTATGTTTGTTCTTTACTGATGTAGGTGTTTTAATATTGAATGACCCCGTGCAGCTCAGTCAGAAGAGCGCACTGTTTCTGCAGTGACAATTATCTCAGCTGGCTGAGATATTCTGCATTTTAAGCAAGCTTTCTTGTTTCTGCTGCCATGTTCATTACAGAACCAGTGCGAGCTGAGATTTATACTCCAGCACTTTTAAACCCTGAGATCTTTTCTAAAATGTACTAGGCTCCTTCACAACTCTGATATTGCCTGCACTGGGGTTGAGGGGATCTGCTAAGCCATTTGTTTACCATAGATTTCTGCTGATGTAAGCAGATGATTAAATGTATGAATAAAAAGCTGAAATCACAGTAGGCTAAGTGATTTAGTTGTTGTTGTTGTTGTGTGTGCAATTGCCATTAGATATTATCTAGGTAATTAATCTAAATATATATATTTTAAATAATCAAGATAATATTTGACACTTGGAATACATAACCACCCATGTGTATTATTTTGTACACTTTGAAGGAGAGGGGTAATGAAAATTATTGATTAGTAAGGCTGAAAAGGTTTTCTCTGATACTTAGGGCTTCCGCTGAAGGTTGTTATTAAACCAGATGTATTACGGATCTTAGATTCATTACATTGTTTTTGATGTTGTTATCGGTTGTCTTTATGTGTTGGAAAGAAACTGGCTGCAGCACTGCTGGTGCTGTTCCCAATGGGGTTAAGACATGAAGGGTACAGTATTTTACATTAGAGCTGTGCATTTATTGCTTCTGTGTTCGGGAGGATAGATGCTGAGTGTGACTTATTTGCAGGCCCCTGGAAGGTCATTGAGGTTAGTGATTTGTATGAAGGGCAGATTCATTTGACTTTGCATCAGATCTACAATGTCAGAAGAACGCCCAGTAGCTTAACAGCTCAAAAGAATCCTGCTTTTGACAAACTGAAGGAGCTTTTGAATTGAAATGTCATTGCAAGTTTATAAGAGCAGCAGATATAATAAATAGCCAAAACTAGAGAACTGCCTTGAACCAGACCTTTTTATTGTTTCTTTCCACAAGGTTTGCCTCACATCATACACACAGTGCCTCGGGATATTTATGTGGATAAAGATGATTGTAAATCACCATGATAGCCAGAGGAATCCAAGAAAAGTACATTCTTAAACACAATCTATACCACCTTAATTGATATTTTATTGAATTTCCCCTTGTTTTCTACTATATAATCTGACTTCCTAACAATGTTAGAAAAGCATATTGTATCAGCCACTGTACTATAAGTCTTCATGAGGCCAGCAACCAGCAGGAGGCCCATAGATAGTATCAAATATTTTTCTACCAAATAGATTGAAACTAAGCAGGGAACAATCTGTATCTGTCCCATATGCAGTAGCAATTTCATCAACACTGACATTTATGGATACTGGACAAATTAGAATGGGGATTGGCATTTAGGCCTACTAAGCTGTTTAGAGTGCAATAATGTTTCTGTTCCTGTAATTATGCAAAAGGATGTTTTGTTCTGGTTAATGGCCTTTACATGGCAGTAGGCGTTTCAGGCACGCTTTCAAGTGTCATGCTAATGTGATCCACGATGGGATTATGGAAATGAGGGTCTGTGATTTTAAGAGTTTATCTGGCAGTCTCATCAGTGCCCTGATGGCAGGGCGGGGTGATTGATTGAGTTGCCCTTTTCTCTGCCGAATTGGGATTGGGCGCACTGTGATATATTGATTGGCTTATCTCTTGTATGGTGGATGAGCAGCAAACATGTTCCATATTTAGAGCAGCAGAATAAGTAATGAAGTGAGCGGATGTATTTCAGAAAGTTATAGCAAAACAATGCAGAGGCTTTTCACAATATCACCTCATTTTAATATCCTGACAAATATTACTTAGGGCAACCACCACAAGCAGAAATGGATGTTGTATAACTGCAGTGACAGGCAATCTAAGCCCAGTTCATATTTTCTGTGCAGAAACACCAGTCTGTATAGCTGAAATGGAAAGGTTATGTTTAATATGTTTGGTGTTAGTCACTACACACCTGCAATAAAATGTTTTTTATTGGGTGATTTTTTTTTTATTATTGTTTATGAAAAATGTATCAATCGGCTATAGAATATAACCCTTGCCCTGACAAATTCAATCTCCATCTCAAAGTTATGAACGAAAGGCACTTCAATAATTCCTTGAAAGATCTTTCAAGTCTTTTATATCTCTTCTCTGTTATTTTACTGCCGGGCTTTGATGTCTCTAACAAAAGGCTCGAGATCATTGCTCTAAAATCAATTGGATGCTCTGCTAGGCAGATTCCAATTACAGATAGGGAAGTGCCTGCAGTACGTCTGCTTAATTAGGGGCAGAGTTGCCACCTGCCTCATAATTCCCGGAACAGTATGAGACTAAAGATAAAAAAAAAAAAAAAAGACAAAAAATCCCTGAAATGTATGCATTAAGCAAGCCCCTTTACTACAATGCTGTATGATAGAATACATCATAACAGTATATGAAAAAGTTCATGAAAATTCACTAATCTGCAAAACAAAGAAAGGTGGATTAATCCCTACACAAGGAGATTGCCATCCACCTATGGCATTGCGAGTGTCCTTACTGCTGTTAGGGATATAGGATGCCTTTTGTTTTACATCACATGGAAGCCATTCATAATCAGAACTTGTTTTGTGTGTCCTGGAACATTGTTTAAATACTGTATTTTATAGATTTCTGTGTCACATTTCAAATCAGGTTGGACTGTTCTGAATCTAAATAACCAAATTAAACATCTGCTTTTTGTTGAGATGCGATGATAACTTCCTGTTTTTGAACCCGATGTTTCTTTAATGCGGTGTGTCGCACTATGGGGAAATGTATTGAATTATCAGTGTTACCTATGTCATAATTGACTATTTGGGTGTCGTCTAAAATATTTTATTTTGTTTTGCAGGGCAGAGGAAGGAATTGACAATTACAAGGTAAGAACCGTTAAATATAAATGAACATGCAGAAGGTATTTTGAGTTTGTTCATTTTAGAAATGTCGCTTTTAATTAGAATACCATTTGAGATATAATGATACAAGTACCACATCAGTGTGTTGATGGGTGTCCTGCCCTCAATACTACTGGCACTAGGTTTTTCATTTTCAAATACTGGCATCTCTGCAGACTCTGGGATGGACTGAGTTTGCAGGTTGTTTTGCCAACTTGTGAATAAAGATTGAGTGCCTGAAGGCCATCTGCGTGAGAAGAAGGGAAGGCTGGAGAGAGACGACCCCATGCATTCCCCATCCCCTCAGAGCTGCCATTTTTAATTTGGATTCTTTGGAGAAGTAATCAGTGTGGGAAGAGGGAGAATTAGCCAAGCAGTGGAGTTGTCAGTTCCCTTCACTGTCCTGATGACTGGTAGCTACAAACGGACATGGCTGCCGCTGAAGCAAGTGTCTTTGGAAGCTTCCAGAAGTCACCTGTCACAGTTATACATTTGAGATTTGCCATATTTTGAATATTGATGTGATTTTTTTTTAACTTTTGCATGAAAGATGGGCCTGTGACACATTCTGTGCATGAACTGATCATACCTCACCCTTCGTATTTCTGTGTGCAGCCCCTGGAGAGAAAGTATGTGCGAGTGTCTGGAGAAGCCACAATCCGCCATGTGGAGCTGTTCATCAGACGGAAAATGGAGCTCAATCCAGGCTGTCAGGTGGGCTGTCAGTCACCATCACTTTCCACTAAAAGCTTATGATAATCGTATTCTGTATGATTGAAAGGCCTTTTCCCTGCAGTCAGAAATGTTTTCTTTTTTTAAGTGGGGGAAAAAATAGAATGGTATTTTGCAGCCTTTTAGTGATTGACGACCTTTTTATATGTGATTATGAAAATAATGACATTAATGTTAATCCCCTAGTGATGAAGAGAGTGCATCTTCTCAGACTAATAAATGTAGCCTGTGGTTTTACCTCTTTCATCCTCCGTTTTGCTTCGGAATTACAAATACTTTTAACCCAGTGTCTCATGGGATCTCCCTGTTGATCTCTTGTTAATAACTACAGAGAAGTGTTACACAAAACCGCATGCTTTCCATAATTGATCCATGCCACCTTCAGTTCTCTAATGAAACTGAAGAGGACATACTGCATGTTAAAGCATTTACTGCCAGGCTTAATTAATTCTCAGCTTTTTCCAGTTTTTGAGATTATGGATTTTTGAGAGTAAAGGATAATATAGCTGAGCTAATAACAGTTTCCTGTAGACATACATTTGGTCTTTAATTCTGGAACACCCTTAATAGAAAACAGAACGGGGCTGTATTGAAGCAAAATGTATAATCTATTCACTTCAGCAAAACATCATAAAGGTGCTCTCCTTTTTTTTAAATATAAACTTCCTGCTCTAGCAGAAGTGAGCTGCTGAGAGAACATCTCTGCCTGAGAGGAAATGACAGGAGGAAGATTTAGAGTGATGCACAGGCCTGAGCATTTCTCTCCTGATCTATTTTCCCATAGTATGGTACTGAACAGTATGTACTATTGGTATAGCAAATGATGACCCTCCATTTCAGTTACATGTTCAGTAGTATGTGTTTCCCCATCTCATTTCTAAAGTGTCATCTTTGAGAAGAAATACTTTTTGGGCAGTAACATAAAGGAATCCTTCAAAATCCAAACTCAATTATAGAAAATTGAGGGAAAAATTCAATGTTTTGCAAAAAGATTTGAGTTCTTAGTAGAATGGAATAAAAGTTGTAAAATGAATTCCTTCGAAGTAAGTCCTTATTCTTTTTTAAATGTGGCTTTGAGCATGTCTAATAGGAAGTGAATTCCTGAGTCAGTCAGCTTTAGGAGCTAAATAATTCATCAAGAATGACTCACAGGTGCAGCACACCGCCCAGAGGGGAAAGTGCAACCATGGTTATTAGACAGACATTTCTCCTGACACTCTGGGAGCTATATTCCTTCAATACAATTACTTTACACCTGTTTTTTTTTTTTTTCTGATTAACACACAACACCAGAAAGATACAAAGTGCCACAACGATAAGGTTAAACCGAAAACAGAGCTATCAACACAAAAAGATGCACTGAGTTATCCTGTATTGCTCTGAAGCTTTTGGCAGAAAACAAAAGTGGTCACAGTATTCTTTCAGTATACTGTTCTGGGAGTCGGAGCGTTCAGCCTGTCTGTGATGTGTTCTCAGTTTGGGTATAAAACAGCCTCCTCTTCAAGGCCTGCACTTGTTAGAGGCCATTGCTGAGTCATAGTGCAGCTTGCAGCAGCAAAAGCAGATGGAATTAATTTATTACTTTTAAAATCTTTGCTGTTTTGCTTAGAACCCTTTTAATCTCCTCTGGGATTATTCATTTCAGTGAACCTGGAAGTATTCTTAGCTGATGTCTGTTGAAGATGTGTATTTTATTTATAACTAGTGTTGTATGATTATGGTATATGACTTGCATGCTTTGGTAGTTTTCCCCGACATACTCCTTTTATGTGGGCCTACAGGTACACCAGTCTACTTTTATAATGAATATAAAGTATATCTTAGAGAAATTACTCGTTTTTTAATGGATTTGTTCCTGGATAATGATACTCCAGTCAAAGCATTATCACAGCATTGAAAGATCCCTGGATAAGGGTGTCGGCCAATCAATAAATAAATTATAATAAAGGGAATTAGTTAGATTTGCTTAATCTTTCTTTGCCTCCCCAGTGAACAAAACATGACGTCTGTAGGCTTTGAGTTGCCATTTTAGCAGGAACAGTTCAATGGCATTAATAAACGACAATCTTAACGAAGAACAAAAGACAAGCCGAGCCCATGTGATAAGATGAGACTGGAACAAAACAAGAGGGGATATGTAGGTGTTGTCACCTGCCCCTGTAGCAGCTTAGTTGCCTCCTATAGTTTCTTTCTTCTTGGGATCTACTTAACAGGAACCCTTCAGTGAAAGTCTAATATTAGCTTCTTTATAGAATGTAGCATTTCAAACTACCAGTGGTGGAAAGACAGTGTTGTATATAATATAATCCAGCTCTCACCTGGTAATTGACACATCACCAATCATGTAGAACATTGTATGTGAATTCTGTGGCTTTCCTGCTGATGCTACCCTCATCTCAGAGGAAACATAATTAGTAGCAGAGAGTGAAGCACGGTGGAGACATGCACACACACACCCCCCCACACTGCACTACCAAAAACGGTTGATAATTTTTTATTTTACACTACTACAGTGTAAGAGAAAGTATACCATTGAAACTGCTAGAAGATTCGCTGCTGCTTATCTTAAGTGTTCAGGGAGGGGAAGAGTGGGTCTGTGTAATTGCCCAGTGGAGCGTGGTAATGGCTGTCAGTGCAGTCCCAGGTCTCCTGGTGCGCAGGATAGATGTGGGCACTACATTATTCATCAGAGCTCGACTGTAATTGAAGTCAGGGCTCAGGGGACAAAATACACCTCATCTACGGCACCTCTGCTTTGTGTGCCCAAACGGCAGGCCACATTTGCCCAGAGCTGCTACCTAACTAAGGTTCATATAGTGAGGATATAACAAATTCAGTGCGGATGGTTTGGGTAGTATGAAATGTAGAACTGGTGAGGTGGATTCACAGTTTCATTTTGGGTAATATTCCTCCGCTAACACTGGAAAGGTTTATTTATGTGGTTATCCCCATTTTTTAAGGTCACCCTGAATAACAATATTATTTGTCAAAGTTGTTACAATTTTCTCTCTAGTAAGCATATGATAGTTATTTTGTGTCTTCTCATAACTAGCTAAAATTGAATTGCTAGAAAAAGGCTTAGAGTACTGTATCTATGTTTTAACAATCCTTTCTAGCCGCATTTGAACTGAAAAGATGGTACTTTAATGAAGAGTATGTTATATGAAGGTATAACGTCCTTTACATTGATTTTCTGTTGATTAGCATATAGCTGCCATTCCTTAAACTGCATAATTTAGCACCTTGTTAAAAATTCACACTTGCATTCAGTTACATTTACATCTGACTTACTAAAGCAGATTTACTGCCGCTGTAATTAAACATTTTTCGATTTGCTTTTGTATTCTGCGTTGAATAAATATAAATCCTATTAGCTAAAGTAATTTGTGGTATCCACAAAAGACCCATTATGATTAGTTTTTTAAGCAGACACTAACTCGGAGCAGACAAATTTCTTTTGTAAAACCATGGTTAATGTTGTAAGTGTTGTAAGTGTTCTTGAAATATATGATCAATTACAGCACCTCACTCCCACACTCAGTTGGTAATATAGTAGTGAGACAAAGGACAGATTAGGCAAGGTATTCATTATATTACTCTAGATGTACGTAGTTTATTTAATTGGGTATAATTTTCCTTATTCAATACTGCTATCCTTTTGACAGATGTAAATGTATACATTGCCTTTCCTCCTGTAGCACAGATTGTAGTGCAGCAAAACAATGTAATCTCTGTAATGTATAAATCATTACCTGGAGATGGTCTCCTACTAAATTACCTGTAAATAAATTCAACATGTATTAATTTCTCTTAGTCACAGATACATTATTTTGTGGTTTGCCATCCGGAGGGCTTGACAAAAATGCCCTGACACTATAGAGAGAAGTACAAGGACATATCTTGTTGAAACATCAATACATTTTTTGGTTTTATCTCACTAGCCAAGGCCATGTTTACCAATCCTGATATTTGAGAATTTACATATCTTTCTGTGTAGGGCATTTGACTTTGAATGTGTGTTGGTTGGCATTGGTGTTTCAGTATTTTGAGGGAGAGCCTGCTATGGGCAGTGGGTTTGAGTTATCAGAATAGATTCTGCAGAATTCTGGAGGGATCTGGGTAAACGGAAATAGATTGGATGTTGCAGGTGTCAGCAGATGTCCCTAGATTAGTGGCTTAGGTTAATTTATTTTCCTGCTTCTATTATGTAAAGATCATCTGCTCACTCTCGGCACGTGACGAACTGCAGCCTGGGAAACCCTAAAGGTTAGAGGTGCTGAGCTTGAGGATCTGCACAAACACCATTATCCGGATGGACCATGGCACTGTGTGCATGCAGCGGGAGGGGAGAGAAGTCCCATGGGCTGCATCCAAAAAGCCATGTATGCCTTTCAAGACTGTCTGAAACAGTTACTATCCGAATGTCAACGGTTCAATAATTGTTGAATAACTCCCACTTTCAAAATTAAATTGAAAATGTTGTCCTGAACAACATGTATAAGTGAAGTAAATACTAAATATCTCTGTCTTGGTAGCCAGAGTACTACAGTGAAAAGAAACTATAAAACATTATATGCCATCTGAAATGTGCATGCATGACAGGGTTTCTTATCTCTGGCCCATGGGAATACACAGCAGTCCAGCAAAAGTTAATTTCAAAATCTAATCTGCTTTTTGTTGCATGTACAACCCATCATTATTTGAAATACCATCTAAGACGGGATGAGTATGTTCAGTATTTGTTAGCGTTTTTAATTCATTGATTCGGGTAGCTGGAGTAATTCAACAGTAGTTTAATTGGTAAAAATTGGGGGAGGGAAAGGAGCAAGGAGTGTATAAATGTAACATTGACACCAGTCTGCTGTTCCTACTATCACTATTATTCGTTAAATTTTAGATGCGAGAAAGTGACGCCTCTGTAACTAGTCTCTAAGGCCAATTTACGGATTACACCGACAAGCCTTAAACATATTATAGAACCCTGTCAGGATGTCACATAGTGGTGGTGGTTTCAGGAGAAATAAAATGTCATCCAATATTCAATACAGATCCCACAGTGGGCTGCCTGTGTTCACCCAACAGCCTTTGCCTGTCATCACACATTGAAGGTGTATTACTGATCTCTTTAAACCCTACTAATGATCAGCCTTCGAGTAGGAGCAATGTCACATAACTTATTCTGTATTTTTATAATGTTTTCCCATTAAGTGGTTCTTTTATTTTTTTCGTTTTTATGCTTTATATCACGTTTCCCCCTTGAACTTAACTTTAGTGTACTGATCTGAAATCAATGATTGCACAGCTGTAGAATATGCTAGTTTTTATTCTCCTGCATTACAACTTCCATTTTAAACTGAAGTAAGAAATGGTTTCCAGTTCAAGTCTTTGCAGTTTAACACTTCCAACTGAACCCTGGGCTTGCCCTGTCACCACCTGCTGTAGCTCTCTGGGCCAGCCTCACCGTTCTCCCGTCAGTGCCGCTTCACCTCAGCGGCTCGGCAGGCCCTTAAGCAGAGAGCTTATCAGATGAAGAGTTTAAATGGGAGTCAGAGGCCCCGCAGACAGTTTCCTGTCTCTCCTGATGGGTAGCCTGGTGAAAGGGCACAAGAGAGCACAGGTCAGCTGGGAGATGAGGCATCGCCAAGGATAGCCTAATTGTATTAACGCAGTGCCATGAGGTGACTGTAGTCAGCACTGTGTTCTGTATATGTGATGACCAGCCTTTAAGTGGTGGGTGTTCAGTATTAAAGGTAGGAGTTTATTGTACTCTCTGTTACCATATCACTACTGCAGGTCTCCAAACTTATTCAGGCTCTTGGGATGCAATTAAAATATGATATTATTACATGGAAAATGGAAATCAATCATGAAAATGAATCAAGGGCAACGATGTAAATAGAAAAAAAGGATGTTTTTCAAATGGAGTTGTAGAATATCAACCTTATCATGTATGAATACATTTGAAGGCAAATTAATAAACATCTGCAAGCTGCTCGTTGTAATATTCTCACCTTCCAAGAATCGCTGATTTACATGGTTATCCAAACATGTCTTCAAAAGATGTGGCGGCAGGGGGTTGAGCCATACAGAGTCTGTCAGCCAAAGGATTACTGTAGATTACTGTACATCAAAAAGGCCGTAAAATACACAGC
This sequence comes from Amia ocellicauda, assembly GCF_036373705.1. Classification (NCBI taxonomy): domain Eukaryota; kingdom Metazoa; phylum Chordata; class Actinopteri; order Amiiformes; family Amiidae; genus Amia; species Amia ocellicauda. The sequence continues at coordinate 4,808,641 of NC_089869.1, read as the reverse complement.
ACACTGAGTTATTTAAAAGCATGTTATTCGACTTCCATTTAAATGCGAGTCACATCATCTGAGAGCGTTAATGAAAAATTCTCACCTTATTCATGCCGAAGGAAATCCTGACAAAAGGATGATGAAGCCGCTGCTTGTGTGAGCTTGTCGCTCTGTGAATAGAAAAGAGATTTACAAACCTGCATTGGAATTGTGGCCAGTACATTTTTTTTTCCTTTCTTTCTTTCTCCTTATATATTTTATTAATTTCAAAGGCTTATCTAGTTAAGTCAGATACTCATTGTGCTTTAGGTTTTACCTGGTTAAAAGTGATAAAAATGATTACAGTTTCCATCAAGAAACATTGACCACAAACAAAAAACACGAGAGGGGAAAACGTTTGCTGTTTCTTAGTTGCTCCCATTTAATTTTCAAGTCATATAAAATACACTCTCCAGCATAAATCCCAGTGTCCAAAGTAGTGCAACATTTAAATTGTTGTATCTAAAATGGCACATGTGGAAACCTACATCTTTTCGTAGTGTGCTTCCCTTACCTCACCTGTTGCAATCATAGATGGTTTAAGACACGAGTTGATATCAATCTTTACAATTTCAACAGTGGGCTGTGGGCAGTGCAGGTCAGCAGTCTGTACATATTAAAATTCACACGGTGTCTCTGTGAAGCTCTTTGAATGCCATTCTTGTAGGTGGTTGATAGTTTTCTCTTGTCGCTACTGTTTGTAATTCAGTCTTGGGCTCTGTGGATCCAGCCAGCACTGGGATTTATGGCCCTCCTCTCACAAGGCTGGTTGTGATTAGTTCTTACCTGACCGAACAGCGTGATGGATATTCCCCAGAGGACAGCCTCCTGAAATGCTGACACTACAGCCTCTGAATCAAATTGACATTTTAATTAATGGGAAATCTTGGCACATTGATTCTCTTTAATTATGGAGGCTGAAATATGGAACTGCCATTAGCATCACTCCTATCACGCCTTTAGATGGTAAATATTTGAACAGAAAAGCATTACTTACTTTGTCAACGTGTTTTTTTAAATGCCGTCAAGGACTATGGATAGCAAGGCCATGCATTAGAAATACGTTTATCTTTTTTGATCAACATGAAAGATGCAAGATTTTTTTTTTTTTTGGTTTGAATGTTTATTTTGGTAGTGTAGAATGTTGTTTATTCATAACTTTTCTTCAAACAGGATGGTTCCTGACTGTTTTTTATCTTAATGAGCTTAACAAAATTACAGTTTTGTAAGTTCCTTTCTTGGCATTATAGTTCATGATCTGTAGCATCATAACTTCTCTCCTATGTACTGACCCTGTTACTCACCCTGATACTCTTTTGATTACCTCACCCAGTTTCAAAATTTCTCCCCTTGTCTTTACCCTATTAACTTTCCCATCTAACTTATACCACTTATACTCTGAATTCCCAAATCTTTCACATAGAGAAATTAATCTTTTAGAAGCCTTCTGGAGATCGAAATATTTCACATCACATTCTTACTGGGGGAGGCTTATTCAATGCAATCTATGCAAAAAAGCATTTCAAAAGGTCTAGGTCAATAAGCTTAAGCTGAATCTTCTCCTGTTTGTGGTCTTTCTCACGTGTGTTTCCTGTTAATCTCGGCCCCTGTTTGAGACGGCTCTATTTAGGGTAGGCTTTGCCCAGAAAGATTAGAATGGATAATTGTGGAGGTGTGTATTAATGTGTGTAATTTGTGTTCTTGTGGCAGGTGGATGTTGTTTGTGGGGACCATCTTCTGGACAGGTACCAGTCATTGAGGGAAGTGCAGAACACCGTGGGGGACAGTGCATTGCAGGTTGGTATGCAGACCAAGTGTCTTTGCTCAGGAGCTCTATGTTTTGGTTTTCCAAGCCTGTGGTCCTTGGAGAGCTTAAGGTCCCAAAGTGTTATATAGGTGTCCAGTGAAAGGGCCTGGAAAACTAGGCAAAATACATATGACCAGTAAGTAAGTAAGTACATATTCAAAACCATTTAAAACAATTTCAGAGTAAAAGTAGAATGGTGTTTTTAACACTGACAGATTAATTGGCACAATAAGACAATAGCAATGAGAAGCTGTCTTGCTGTCATTAGTATTTGTAGCTATTCCATGGACAAAGGTCTGCAAGTCTAGGTATGCAGATTTTTGTTACTAATTTCACCAAAAAGTGCTCCAATTCAGTTATTTAGAGCTCAGCTGGAAAGAAAAGCAAATGACCCTTTGATTCCCTGGGAGTCCGGTGCAGGCCCCTGCTGTAGCAGCAGACCCTGGGGAAAACACAAGATTAATGTTTTCCCTATAGCAAGTCATTTGTGGCTTGTGGCTTGTGCCTTATAAGGGCTGTTTCTTTAACTTGTTTCAGAATATTTAGCATTAACTGGTCTTGGAGTTTGTAAAATCCAAAGGTGTCCAAAGACATGACCGAACTCAGGAAACAAATAAAAAGGCTAAATTGTTTAAATTCCACTGGAGATGCCACATGTATGTATAAGACTGACCCAGAGTTCTGTGAAGGTGAGGTTTGATGTGATCTCACTTCATCCACTAAAGATGCTCTACTCTCTTTGGTGCGATTTCTCTAAACTACCCTGCTGTTCCCACCCAATTGTCATCTCTGCATTTAGTCACCCATATTAGTCTAAGTACTGCACATACATGCCCCCACACACAGAGACCAAATCAAGGAAATGCTTAGCTGTGGTTAATGAATATTCGACATGGGTGAAATATTCACACCTACAGTACAGTTTATAAAAAGCTTTATATATTATGTTGGCACCCCAGCTACTAACTCCACAGGTTTATGAAGGACATTGTTGCATCGCCTCTGCTGTAAACTGTCAACCTGTGTCCTCAAATCCTTCAGGTTTGACCACACAGAAGATCTTTAGGAATACAGCTTCAGTTCAGAATGATCTGTGCCTTTCTTAAATGTGTATTTCTACACTACACAGCTGTTCATTTAAGTCTGCAAATTCTGAAATCCTTAATGCATTAATTAACCAGATTAGTCTGTCTAGTCATGCAGGTTTGTCTGAGATGTGATCTTGAATTACTGGTGTGACGTGGGGAGGAGGGGGCCAGTGACTGATGAATTAAAAAAGTCGAGTTTTAATTGCAGTTTGTTATGCTTTTCTTAGGTTGGCATCAGTCTTAAGAGACCATGATGTAAGTGTATATTTCATAACAGTGGTTTATATTTCCTCTCCTCTACCCCAGTTTGTCAGTCAGCTTGGCTTGCCACTGCAGAACTGTGCCCAGGAGACATGCCTGTCTCATAACTTGTTTATGCCCTGCCTTTCCAAAATGAATAAATTACAGCTTGCATGTCAGTTTGCAGGCAGAGAATGATACTGGTACTGACTGGCCCTGCAGGCTTTCAGCAAGGGATAGGCGTCACTGTTTGGCAGTCAGACACGTACAGTGAGGGGAAAAAAGTATTTGATCCCCTACTGATTTTGCACATTTGCCCACTGACAAAGAAATGATCAGTCTATAATTTTAATGGTAGGTGTATTTTAACAGTGAGAGACAGAATAACAACAAAAGAATCCAGAAAAACCCATTTCAAAAAAGTTATAAATTGATTTGCATGTTAATGAGGGAAATAAGTATTTGACCCCTTCGACTTAGTACTTGGTGGCAAAACCCTTGTTGGCAATCACAGAGGTCAGACGTTTCTTGTAGTTGGCCTCCAGGTTTGCACACATCTCAGGAGGGATTTTGTCCCACTCCTCTTTGCAGATCCTCTCCAAGTCATTAAGGTTTCGAGGCTGACGTTTGGCAACTCGAACCTTCAGCTCCCTCCACAGATTTTCTATGGGATTAAGGTCTGGAGACTGGCTAGGCCACTCCAGGACCTTAATGTGCTTCTTCTTGAGCCACTCCTTTGTTGCCTTGGCTGTGTGTTTTGTGTCATTGTCATGCTGGAATACCCATCCACGACCCATTTTCAATGCCCTGGCTGAGGGAAGGAGGTTCTCACCCAAGATTTGACGGTACATGGCCCCGTCCATCGTCCCTTTGATGTGGTGCAGTTGTCCTGTCCCCTTAGCAGAAAAACACCCCCAAAGCATAATGTTTCCACCTCCATGTTTGACGGTGGAGATGGTGTTCTTGGGGTCATAGACAGCATTCCTCCTCTTCCAAACACGGCGAGTTGATGCCAAAGAGCTCGATTTTGGTCTCATCTGACCACAACACTTTCACCCAGTTCTCCTCTGAATCATTCAGATGTTCATTGGCAAACTTCAGACGGGCCTGTACATGTGCTTTCTTGAGCAGGGGGACCTTGCGGGCGCTGCAGGATTTCAGTCCTTCACGGCGTAGTGTGTTACCAATTGTTTTCTTGGTGACTATGGTCCCAGCTGCCTTGAGATCATTAACAAGATCCTCCCGTGTAGTTCTGGGCTGATTCCTCACCGTTCTCATGATCATTGAAACTCCACGATGTGAGATCTTGCATGGAGCCCCAGACCGAGGGAGACTGACAGTTATTTTGTGTTTCTTCCATTTGCGAATAATCGCACCAACTGTTGTCACCTTCTCACCAAGCTGCTTGGCGATGGTCTTGTAGCCCATTCCAGCCTTGTGTAGGTCTACAATCTTGTCCCTGACATCCTTGGACAGCTCTTTGGTCTTGGCCATGGTGGAGAGTTTGGAATCTGATTGATTGATTGATTCTGTGGACAGGTGTCTTTTATACAGGTAACGAGCTGAGATTAGGAGCACTCCCTTTAAGAGTGCTCCTAATCTCAGCTCGTTGCCTTTATAAAAGACACCTGGGAGCCAGAAATCTTGCTGATTGATAGGGGGTCAAATACTTATTTCCCTCATTAACATGCAAATCAAATTATAACTTTTTTGAAATGCGTTTTTCTGGATTTTTTTGTTGTTATTCTGTCTGTCACTGTTAAAATACACCTACCATTAAAATTATAGACTGATCATTTTTTTGTCAGTGGGCAAACGTACAAAATCAGCAGGGGATCAAATACTTTTTTCCCCTCACTGTACATGGTGATGTTTGGTAAATGCTCCCTAGCTATGATTAACAGTTGCACCAAGAGTAGAAGTTCCTGTTGTGAAGGGAAGTTAAGCAAATATTTACATCATTGTGGGGCTGGATGCTGCTTTTCTTATGGTCCTGTTGGCTTAGCAGCATTTGTTTAGGATTGAAAGCGCAGAATGGTCACTAACGCGTCAGCCGTCTCCTGGGTGTACTTTCCCTTCAGGCTTCACTGAGCACCTAGCAGACACACCAGCAGTGTACATCAGCATGGGAAAGGCATGGAGTCGCCCTTATGCAAGTATATATTGTGTTAGAAACGCACCGAACAGAATGGGACCTGTGCTGCGGACTGGTATTACATAATTCAATATTGCAGATGTTGAATGATTCAGAGCCCACATCATATCTCCTTTATGCATATAATTTGTCTTGTTACAGGGCATCTACATCTTAACAGAAATGATCACCTTGGGTTTTTGTGATTCTTGTGTTTTCTGCAATATGGATGATTCTACAGTTATTTAAGAAGGTAGTGTAGAGTATTAAAATACAGTAAATGTCATTTAATAGTGCACTATAGCACTAGCACTGCAACTGGTATTTAATATTTAATTTAAGGGGGGGCATTAAAATAAGAGTATAATTAAACATTTCCAGCTACCAGTCATAAAATCAGTTGTGAAGGAAAGGAAACCTCATCTGCAAAAAAAGGGCTGCCACGGCATCCCAGTTTTAAAGAAGAAATAAACATATTTTATTCCTTAAGGTTGTACCCATTGACTTCAAAGAATTGTCTTGGATTGTATTCTTAACTGCTTAAGCTGCATCTCAGAGTGACCTCTGTCTTTCTGAAAGGCAAATTGGAAACCCTGATTACAAAACAGAGATTGACAGCCAATGTCATAAACGTCAGAGAAGGGTGTTTTGAATGGGGGATGTTGCCACATCCCATGTAATGTCTGTCCAAATTTAGCAGCAAATGCAATTGGACAGAACCCAACTGGAAATGAACCCTCCCCCCCAAATTTGTTTGCTGTCATAAAACGATTGCCATTATAGTCAGGAAAAATGCAGAGCAGCCTTCTACTCAGCTCAGAATAATTCAGATATTTAAAGCATTAGGGGGCGGGGGGGTCGGGGTGGAATAAGGTTGCTCTCTCACTGGGGTTCCTGACTTTATGCTTTATACAGCAATGCGGCAAATGCAGGGGGTATTCTAATCCTGTGCTTAGATGCAAGACTAGAGGACAGGAGGGAGAAAGTGTTTATGCAGCATACATTTTCCATACTGCTGTATGCTACATCAGCAGCACCTTGCATAAGAGATGTATTTTAACACAAAGGCATCCTTCAAAATGTCAGATTTCAAAGACTATCTTTATTATTTTCTCTTTTCTAGAATTGTTAATATTGTTTTTACAATTGTTTGTGTATTTTTACACTACAATAATTAGGCTGGAGTCCATCAGTATTTGGTTGTCAACATTGTTTTAGTGTGCATTATGGAGAGATTTGATTAACTTTTAAAAACTACAATGTAGATGCATGCATGTCTGTGAGCATTTGTGCCACATGTACTTCAGGAAAACCAATATAGATTTCAAGCTATCAGAATCTGCCATACATGGCATATGTCTGTGTCTAAATGTCTAATTTCTTGTAATTTTGGGTTTGGACTCTTGAAGTCTCTGCCCACATTACTAATGTTCTGGTACATTGTATTAACATCTAGCAGGCTGTATTTAAGGCATCCCAATGAATCTTCCCCTCCCCTCATACTTTCCTGCTCAATATTTTATCTACAATATCTGCCATAAGAATCTGCCTTCCATGTTCTTGGACCAGATGGCTAAAATACAAAAGTCTTGTTTCCTCAGAAGTCGATAATTGCCTTAATTGCCCATGGAGATTGAAGAGAATCTCTTCTGACCCTGTTTGTGTTGGTTTAGTTGCACCATCCCAAAGCCCCTTTGGACCCCCTTGATCAGAGCCTTGAATGAAGCTGGCCCTGGTTGGCTGAGCGTGATGCGTGCTGTGGAGTGGTCTCTTCTGCAGTTGTCCTTCTTTGTGCTCTGGTGCTGTGGAGGCAGCTGTGGTGATGGGAGGAGCATCTGTCATTTATTAGAGACTTGTTGGTTAGGATTTGTTGGTTAGGAGCTTTTTGTCATTGTTGAAGTCAGCAGATGGGAGATTACAACCTCAATGCCCCATACCTCACTCTGCAGAGGGCTATTAAGAACAGGCACACAGCACAGTAGCACACCAGCAACCCTTACACCCATTCCCTGTGCTATATATGCGTATAAATATCCATTCCAAATCAGAGAAACCTTCCCAACTTCTAATATTTCATTTGTAAAGCAACATGGGTTTCAAAACCATTCCATATTTCACTATCATCCAATGAACCATAGGTCAACCTGGGCTTTTGGTTTCTCTCATTGTTCAATTTTCATGTAATGTAATCGTCATCCATGCATCTTTGTCCAAAACACTTTCTAATTTATGTGCAAGGTAATGCTGCCATTCTTTCCTAATTTTCCATTTTCTTCTTCGTGACCTACACAAAGCATCTTTAGTAGGCTATTTTATGGTTGTAGCACAGTTGTAATTATGGTTCACCACTTGGAGAGTTTATGCAATTGGGGAGAAATAAATAACTGCACTAAGCAGTTGCCCAAGCTAGTGCATTATTGCAGGATACAAATGGCACACAAGGGATCAGAGGATTTTAAACATACATGTTAGAAAGCCCTGAGGGGTATTAAGAGAAAGTAAGGAAGAAAGGGAGGTTCTGTACAGTATTAGGATAAGGGGAAATAATTCACCAGCCTTTATTGTGATTGAAGCTCAATCAGATTAGAGGTGGAAAAGCCCATGCGCTGCTCTGTATTTTTCACTTGCTCTGTGTCCTGCAGACAGGCGGGCATGCTTGGGGGTTGGAGATTAGAGACTATATTTTCCTGACACTTTTATAGCAGGTTGGATTTATTCTGTAATTAAACCCATCCCTTACGGCATCCAATTTTTAATCTTACTGCTATAATAAATAGAGGGAAGACAGGTCTGTCGTTCTTTTGTGTGCGAGTGTGTGTTCGCCTTTTGACAAGGCCTCTTACCGGAGGTCACCTGGGAATGCCTATGCAGTATTGTGGAATTGTCGCATTTCTTTTATGAGGCATCGGATATTAGCTGCCATAAAAAACTGATTCTGCGGCAGCCCAGCTTCTGAGACAGGGCCTGTTGTAGGTGTGTCTTTGTGGGGAGGAGTCCTTTTGTCTTCCTCTGTCTCGCTTCCTGCTTTGGTTTCCTTTGTCAATGATGATTAAATTCAGGACTGAGGACTTTAATCATAATCTTTAACTAAAAACTTAATTTGTGTGTTGGAAAATTAGCCCGCTTTTTTTTTTTTTTTTTTTTAATTAATGATGTTGATTGAGTAATGACAATCAAATACTTTCATATCCAGTCGTTTTTGGGGGTGTCAGCACAGCAGGATTAGTGCAAAGTGCGCAGCAGATCCATTGTAATCTGCTTGCTATTTTTATCAATTTAAATCTGATGTTGGTCTAGCCCTGCTTGATACATGAAACGCATTTGTTTAAATTGTTTCCATAACTTCATAGCTATGGGTATCTATTCGATGATGCATTTTTTAATGCCTCTGTAATGAGCTTAAAAAAAGAAAACTATGTAAGGACTAGATCATAAGCTATCAATCCTGGATGGGGGCGCCTGCCAATAAAATAAATAAATACAAATAATATCAAACAATATGGCTATGATTCAGACAGTGATTCAGAAATAACTTCTGCCTTCTTTGTGATATTTCCTGGTGTACAGTATTGTAGGATAATTAAAATTGTTTTAGGTAATGTGGATAGCTTACTGATGTACATCTGTATGAGATCAGCGTGTATATTAATATTATGTCATATTACCAATGACAGCAAGAAACAAAAAGAAATATCAGCCAAAATAATGGGCTGCTATGGTTTAAGTTATGTCTCTAAGAGAGGGAGTGGAATATGTTGCACATTTCCTGTCAATAAATAGTTGTCAGTTCATGATACTTAATCATTAATCTTCATTTTAATACTTAATATACATTGTTGTTAAGAATAGCTAACTAAATAAATAATGCTACATGATAAATAGAAGGCTTCAAATAGACCCCGTGATCAGTGATCGGTGATCGTTATCGGCCGATACTGCTTCCAGTGATCGGTAATTGGTGATCGGCCTCAAAAATCCTGATCGGAGCACCCTTAGTGTATATTGCTTCATATAGAAAGGCATATGAAGCAATTGGTGCTGGCAATTCTGACCCATATTCCTAAAAATAAACAAATAAAAAATCAACTGCTCTAAATTGCTTTATACATTTTAGTTTGTAAAATACAAATTATATTTATTTCTGGTTGCTATTACTAAAGTACTTTGCTTTTGATTTATTTTCCTTTTTTCCATAACTTGTCACATTCTAAAAGAGGCTGATTTATTTTGACAGGGAAGTTCTTATATCTGTGTAAAAGTGCCAGATTGTCACAAATCAGCTGTCATCATGTATGACTGAAAGTTAGCATGGTTGTCTTTTTGACGTAAGCTACAACGCCGCCTACAAGTTATAATTGTTTTTCAGATTTGTTCTTATCCAACAACTTTTAAGACCACCCAGGTGGGAAAGTAACTCTCCTTCAAAACATACAACATGAAATGTTTCACATCAAAAATGTTGTGTAGGAAACTCATGGAATTGCCCTCAAGCAGTGTATTCAAACTCAGGAGAGATTAATGTTAAATATTGGCTGTAGATGCCCTGTTAGGACTCTGGAACATCTGGACTTGCAGCCTGTGGATGGAACCATAGTGACAATGCCAAGTGCCAAGGTGAATGCTGACTGTTCTAGTCATACAAGCTGCAGATGGGACAACAGACCATTAGCTGCAGAGAAGGTACAAAAAGTGCTGCTAATAGGGCAGGTGGCCCCCTTTTATTTTCCCATTGTAGGATACTGGAAGTTATTTTAGGCTGTCAGGCTTCCACATGAGAGAGCTTCTACTGAACTTTTCAACTTGAGCCTTGAGGCCTCCCTCTTCTTTAATCAGCCTGCACCTCTTCACTGTTCTGTATTAGATATGTTGGGAATCAAAGAGGTAGAATCTGCTACCTTTAATTTGAAAAAAAAAAATTTGTGGTAGCTATCCTGTGTGCCCCCAGGAAAATGAAGCAATTAAAGCTGTCCAGACAGTAAATGAGTAGGAGTCTGTGCTTCAGTCTTTTTATGGGGTTAGCTGTGATCAGGGATGGACGAGTGACACTGTTTCTGACTCTGCATCTCATCCAACCCCCCCACCCCCAACCAAGTTCCTGTGCTGTGTGCTTTAGAAATGTGTCTGTATGTTGGGGGTGTTTAAGTGGGCATGGGGGTTATCTTTATGATTTCCAGTTTTCCCCATTAAATAGTTAGAATCTTAGTGGCATTTTATGAAATTGTATGAATTATTTGAAAGAGAAGGGAGACTCATACACATCTTAGTGACATTTTATCTGTGTATTTTTTATTGAATGAAGAAGGCAGAAATTATGCAGATGATCACAATTCCTATCATTGCAACCATAACAACCAGCATGACGATTGAAACCATTCATAACTTGATGCCACTGCTGGGGCAGGCAAGATGTTCAATTATTCAGGGGTCTGTGGAAGAGTTGGACCACTTTCGCAAAACTACAAGAAAAGTAAAAGAGTATGAATGGTGTTTAAAGAGTTAGATCATTATGAGGAATAGTTTTTTGTATACTTGTTATGTTTACATCCAGGTTAATGTGTGTGTGTGTCTGTATATAATATCTTTTGAGAACTGAACTGAACTGATTATCAGAGAAAGTCATCCTTGATCAGTCAGCTGGGTGGCCACACAAGGACAGCTCCAGACAACAAGTTGTGTTGGTCTGTTCTAGAGGACATGTCTCGTCTGCTATCCTTTTCGCAGTTTGTGTTCCTGCACTCCTAGGGAAGCCCTGTCGCTTTCGCTTAGTGTCAAGCTCTGTTATTCAAAGTGTTCTTTTGTTTTTCTGGCTGCCGCAATTTTATTTTATGTTTTGTATATAGAAGTATCAGTCAGTAACAAAATTAGACATTTATTCATGTATTTATCTAGCATGTAATCTAACTATCAAAACCATCTTATCCAAAGAAAGGAGCAGAATGCTGCCTAAAAAATTCTCAAGGTCTGCAAACATTTATCTCCTCGTAGATCCACGCTGTTTAAAACATAGTTGGAAGGGTTTTAACAGGCTGCACACATAACCAGCCATGTCTTGCTTCTCTCCTATACTAAGGAAAAGCGAAGAATTAGTGTGTAGAAAAATCCATAATATCATCCTGTTACATTCTGTTTATGCATCAAACTCTGCATTGAAAATTTGAGTATCTGTGTGTAGTATCTTTCTAAAAGAATACAGTACATATTGTCAGTTTGATACAACGCTACACCCAATAGATTGTAAACTAATATGGTAACCAGAATATTGCATAATGAAGATAGTTTTGCATAAGCAAAATTAAAAACAAACAAACAAGAACATTTGCTCAGTGAATGTTTGTTTGTGTTTAATCAATGTCCTGTAAAAGCAAAGTGTTCAAATGTAGCTGTTTAAATCTTTTTAAATGTTGGTTTACTGAGACTAGTTTCAGCAATTAGCCTTCTTTGCCCAAGCAAATGCCTCTTATTCTTCTGTAATTACTACCCTGAGTGCTCACATAAATGTGTTGACTTGGGGAGGAACAGAGCAGCGTAATCTTCTTATTCAGTGGAGATTAATTACTTTGGTTGAAACAAAATTCTGTCTGCCTCCGAGGCGTTTCCTCAAGGCGAAAAAACTTGCACTTCTCCGGTATTAAAGTAAAACAGACATCCTTGTAGAAATGGATTGGACTGATGTGTGGAGAAGGGAGCCAGACCCACGGGGAACAGTTTAAAAATAATAATAAAAAGTGAAATAAGTTTTGAAATGCTCAGATCAAAGTTAAAATGTATAGGGTATAAAATAGCATTTTCTTAAAGTTGAAGAAGCTTTAAAAAATGTCTCTGTAGTTATTTTTTTTTACATTAGCAGCTTTTTTAAGAGGTTTTAAGAGCACGTATATTATTAAAGATAATTAGTCGGTGATATTTCTTGAAATAGTGTAAAGGTTAAAATAAACGGGGTTGAACAAAAACATCACTTGTTTAACAATAATAAATTCCTGTTCACTCTTACATATCATAGGGATACTTGACCTTTTTACATGTTAAAATAATTATTTATACTATAGCACAGGACAGGAGTGAACTCTTTACATTTTATTATTTACCATTTTTTGATTATCTATTTTGTTCCCCTGCTTCAAGCAAAAGACCTTAAATGTAATTTCTGACATTCATTTTTTTTTTTTTTCATTCCTGAGATACAAATAATTAACAGTTTGCAAGAGAAATGAGGCTTTGCTTGTGTGTCAAGGACAGTTTATCCAAGTCCAATTGAAAGTCCAAATGAAATATTATAATTGCATAGGTTTTCACATCCCTGAATGAATACATTGTTGAATTACAACTGTGAGTCTGTTTCGTCTCTACCAACTAAATTTGGCAATATTTGACCACTCTTCGTTACAAAACTGTTCAAGCTCTGTCAAGTTCCTTGGTGAGTGTTGATAGACAGCTATCTTTTAAGTCAAGCCACACATTGTAGGTCGGGACTCTTGTCTGGACCACTCGAGGACATTTACCTTTTTGTTCCTTATCAACTTCAGTGTAGTTTTGGCTGTGTGCTTCAGGTCATTGTCATGCTGAAAGGTGAACTTCTTTCAACTTTCATTCAAGGTTAGTTTTGTTGAGTACAATACATGACAGATTTATGGAGGGCTTGGGATATTGTCGTCACCTGCACTTAGATTAGTCTTGGCCATAAATTCCTGTAGTTCTTGCTGGGATATGCACGATGGGTCGAATGGCCTTCTCTCGTTTGTAAACTTTGTTCTTGTGAAAAAGGTGAAAATTCTTAAAGGGTCTGTAGACATTCTATAGGCACTGTAGTATCTAACATGATCTGAGATGCATTATTTCAGTGACTGATCCCCATCTAAAACAACAATATGAAACGAAAGTGCCAAATGTTATGGATCTCTATTGTGTAGATCACATTGTCACTTCCTTGACATCTTCCAGAAAGAACATGTTTTGATAGCCCCTGAACATGACACTCATATGCTTACACATATAAATAGTTTACAACTGTGGATTACTAAAGAATTACTAGGATGCAGATGTTCTGGGAAATGTTGGAATCAGTGTTTAATCATTTGGGGATCCTAACAAGTTTCCAATGGTATTTAATAGGTGTATATCAACCCTTTAATTCATATAAGGAAAATAATCGGTTACACTGTTGGGAGTTTCAAAGTCATTCTTTCGAGGACAGCTAGATATGGCTGTTCCATATCTCACATAAAACAAATGCTTCAGTCTGGGAAACACCCAAATATCAGCAATCGAGTTAACACCTGGCAATGACAAGTTTATTAACCACCTTCCGCAGGATGTGTTTGGTTTCCAGCTGATACACGTTCTGTACTGCACATGGAATAATTCTCCTTGCTGCTGCTTTTTCTTTTGTTATTCCATTTAATGTTATTTATTTATTTATCTATAACCCTGGGATATGCTTTACCAAGCTTCCTGCAATGAGCTTCTTGTAAGAACAGCTTGCTTAATGACTAACCTCCTTGGGGTGAGCATATATTCTTGTTACTGGTAATGTGTGTCTGGGAGGTGCTATAGGGTACACCTCAAGGGAATCGTCTTGAAGATCTTGTGAGAGTCTTCTCAGATCTGTCACATAACTTGGAACAATGTATTTCGATTCTTTTGATCATATGCATTGTGGAAGATTATATGCTAACAACGCCCCCCTCCATTTCTCTCCCTTTGTAATGACAGAGACTCCACCTCTTCCAATTCCCAAGTGGACTTTGAGGATCTTGAGCTGTCAATGTGTGATTATAATTTTTAATTCAGAAAGCACCCATTGGTTTTTCCAGAGTAGCTAGGCCCTGTTTGATCTATACCAGTAGGGTGTCTGATAACAGATCAAAGTTCCATGGGTTGGACTGTCTCTCCTGACAGAATGTATCTTTTCGGCATTAAGGGACAACGCTTTTATTGTGTTTTTGTAGGCTGCTACATTTCTGCTCTTCTTGTCTGCTCTAGTCTTGGTAAACTGCTGCCTGCTGATTGGATGAGCTGCACTATGCTCACTCTGCAGGGAGCTGTCTGACTTCGGTCCAGCCCCAGCCACACTGATTTCTCCATTTCGCAATACTTTCTAAATGAGGACATCGGTCTCTGATGTAACGAATGCAGCTCACATTTGACTTAATAAGATTTCACATTTGCAGGGAGCCAAATGTAAACCTTTATTTAGTGTTGTGGTTTAATAAAGTGAAAGGATACTAAATTTGTAATGGAGGATTTTTTGCTTAATTCTGCCTTCTTTTGTGTCCTCTGCAGTAGAATGTTGTCAGCAGGGTGTGCCTGCAGCAGTGGAATGGGTATGTGCTTTGATGATGCAGTGCCATATCCCCCTGGGACAGTGTTAGGGGCTTGTCTATGGGAAGCAGAGTCATATAGAGCAGAGATGGAGAGTGCAGTCTTGGATGGACTATGTCTGCACTGTGGCTGTTGGTGCTGGCTCACCCCTGTTAGGTGATGGATTGTCTGGAGACGGGCAAACAGGCAGGCAGGGTATCAGTCTGCATATCTACAGCACAGTCGACAAGAGCCAACTGTTCAGTCCTGGTGCTTCTGGCCAGGCTGGGAGCTCACTGGGGAAAGGGAATTTTAGCACCAAATAAGTGAAAAGCTAAACAAAGATGTCTTAATTTGTAGTGATGTGTCTCACAGGGTTTCTCAGGGTATTTGGAAGCAGGGCAGTGTGATCTTCATATGTATTCAAAGAGGAATCTGTCAGTCTTACAGGTTCAGTGCCAAGCAAAAGTAAGGTGTAAGACCTAATTGGCGCCTTTTCCTTTGTTTTCTATTTGCCTCTGATTTTTTTTTCTTAATATTATTTTCACATATGGACTGTGCCTCAGCTGTTCCTCACAGTAAATAATTTACATATATATATATAAATGCATTTTTAGTCTTGCACTTCACTTGTACTGTAGCACAATAAACCACACAAACACATCTGCTGTTCTAATGACAAGAACATGCAGACTATATTCAGAAAAACACCACAGGAGCTCCCAAATTGCCTCTCTGGTGAATTCAGTGTGCTAGTCCTGCAGCCTGAGGACATTCACGCTGTGACCTGGACTGCACAATTGAGAAATTGGCCTGGCACCTCTGACTGTTGATTAGTGTAAAAGTTTTGAGGGTTTACCGATTATGAAACGGTGTTAAGGGATGCACACCAGATCCAGGTGAAGCCAATGTTTCCTTTTAAACGTTTCATACAGTTGAGGGTTTTTCAGTCACCTCAACAGGCCCAGGAATGGAAAGACCTTGTGATTTCCTGCACTTCCTCCAGATGTATGGGACAGTTCAGCAGAGACCACCAGTTTAGGTAGATGAAGAGGGAAGGCGGTAACAGTTTTCTAAAAGTGTGTGTGGGGGGTTGGGGGTAGTCTTTTTTATTTATTTCTTAGCAGATGCCCGACTGAAGCACCAGAACAGACAGAACTAGTTCCACAGGGCAAGAAACCAGACAGAAGAAACATTTATTTAACACAGCAGAGTGAGGCAGCTTTCTGGAGTGGTTCAAGGCTTGGAGCTTTTTATATAAGTAACTATTTTTTTTTTTTTTTTTGAATACAGGAGTTCAATAAAGGGCTGCACTGCAGTTCTTTTGTCTGTTTCTCTTTTTTTTTTTTCTTCAGCAGAGTCGTGTCTGCCTCAGATAGCGTGGAGTGTTGAATAGACAGTCTATTTATAGCACCAAGCGAACAGCATAGACAGCCACCCTCTTGCAGCAGACAGCCTGGCCTGACAGACCCAGGTTGCTATTGTAAACCCACACTGGAGGCTTCAGGTGCTGTGTGTTTAAGCACCTGTATCCCTAGGAAAGTGATCTGGCCTGTGTAGTTTTCATCACTTTACCTCATATAACCGGGACGACCCCATGAGAAAATCCTCCAATGACTCCCAGGTCTTGTTCTGTTTGTATTGGTCATTTTGCCCTGTATGCAATACTTTATCTCAAGGTGTCATGTCTTAGTGTACAGTTGCATCATGTTGAGAGGGAATTTCACTATTACTGGTCAGACAGTGTGTGGAGTAGCTTTTAATAAGCGGAGTGCACAAGCTCTGGCTATTTTCCAGAATATTTGTTATTCCCTAACTCACATATAGGGTTTGGAGAAGACACTAGCTTGAGTAAACACTTTCAGTGTGGCAGCCATGTGTCTGACAGGCTAATTTCCCCAGAGGAGCCTAATGAGAGAGGCTGGTGCCAGGTCACTGAAGGGATTATTAAGGCTGTGATGTAGCCGTCACCCTCTCCACATCCTGTTTTTGTGTGCAGCCAAGAGCTCCCTGCCAGACAGACATCGACAGCCAAGCAATGTGACACCCAGCCTGCAGCCCCTGTGCGCAGGACATGCCTGGTTTGTCAAGAAGTTCACGCTGAAGCCTCCTTTCACAAGTCAGGGGCGGGGTGAGGAGGAAACAGTCTTCCCATGCACAAAGTGCTTGTTTGTATTAGTTTCATAAAACCAGCTGTATTTAATGCAATCTATCCCAGAGTGGAATTGGGGCTTATTCATACCTTGCTAGTAGAGATTGGGTTGAGTATGGGGTGCGCTAACATGTATCTGCTTTGTTGTACTCAGTATTGATTTATTAACCATCATTTAAATCTTTGCTTTAGCTTCCCTAATTATGGGCCAAAAAAAAAAAGAACCTGAAATGTAAAATACTGACTTTACATGGCCATGCTGAAAGAGGTCATCTTGCTTAATATATTAAGTCAAATCACGAAGGCAAAAGCACTTTGTATGAAGCTCCACAGTGTTCCCAGTCTCTGGGTTGGTTTGGTACACTGGGGAACGTACACTGCCCCTCTGTCACTATGGTAATTTATTTCCTGGTACACAACCGTCAAGCATCTGCTCTCTCAGTAGGAGACCTACTTTGTTTTGTTTTTAGTCTTTCCTAGGAGAGACAGGTTTAGCAGACAGGCCTCCACACCTCCCAATCCCATAAGAGGGAGGCCGGCTGCATGCTGGGCTGGGCTAGGCTGGGTATTGTGTGAATGGGAAGAGTGCATGGACACGGCGTGTTGTCTTTAATAATTAAGCAGAAAACACAGCTGGGGCTGCCGTTTCCTTTCAGCAGGTGTGGCTTACAAACTGATGTGTCTGAAGGAGACAAAGGACAGCCACAATACCTGGCTACAGCTGAGTCCTGTGTGCCTGGTTTTGTGGTTTTACCTGGTTCTTGTAATCAGTATATAATGTATATATAGCTCTACATGTTCTTTCCACATTTCTTGTAGTTTGTATTTAAATGAAGATGATAGCCATAATTTAAATATTAAATTAAAAGCCCCCCTTACTGACTACTTACTGCCTGAAATTCTGCTAGAGCTTATTCTGCAATTCACTGTTCATCTATTCAGTGATCTCTGAAGATTGAATTGCTTTGTATCTCTGAATAGCAGTCTGCTGCTAAGATTCTCCTCTAAGAGGATATATTGGCCCCCAAACAAGCCAGAGATCTTAAACCTGTCTGTAAAAATTAAAGGGGCAGCTTTCATATTTGAAATGTCATGCTGGCGACTAGATTTGATCAGAAATGACGCCATCTTCTCTCAAATGTCACTAGCCTTTTTGTTTCTTAAAAAACAAAAACAGGTACACCAGGGAATATATTGTATAAAGGGTGCTCCACTTATATAAGAAGATGCTGTTACCCAAAGACTAATTTTTAGGCTACAGGCTATAAATGCATTATTGTAATAATATATGTTTTGTTCTGTTTTTAAGGATGGACTCCTGGTTCTGCACTTTGGGCTGGTTCTGCCTCCTGGTTATAAGGAGTGAGGGACTGTGGACCTGCCACCTGGTCACATTGCAAGATTGGATTCACCGCAGCATGGGACCTCTAACCAGCATTTGTTAATTGAGACTCTGACTATGTGAACTACAGAGCCATAAGGAGTGATGCAAGTTAACTCCTTAACTCCTGCTTACGTTCTCCAGGGCACTGATGTCTGCCCTGGAGGTGGTGTGACAGATTCGTGGTTTTGTATTGTAGCAGCACTGCAAGTCACTCCCTGGAACCTCAGTCAAATTCAACACTTTTTCCAAGTCTGTTAAGATTCTCCTGGAGAACTTTTGATTGAAGCCATGGCAGGCTTCAGTTGATTGTCACACTGGTGACAAAAGTCGGCACTATAGAGCAATAACTTCAAAGTTCCTTCAAATTAAAATGTGATTTGACCATGTTCGAGGATAGAGACTTGGGTTTCTATGGGGTTTTGTCTTGGTTATATCTACCTCTGTATGGGGCTTTGCACAACAGATATATTGGAAAGTTTAAAAAAGCAGATGAGATGCAATTATAAAGTGGGATAGGTCACCACTGAGAAGCCTCTCGCATACTCCAGTTTAGTTAGTGTTCCTTAGTAAGCACTTTGACAGAACCCTTCAAATGTGAGCATCACTGACACTTCCCATGATTCATTTTGAATATTGTCACAGAAGTCTCTTTAGTTTCATCGGTAGAGATTGACTAAAGAAAAAGAAAAAAGAAAAACACTTCTAAAGTATCTTGTGTTTACTGCTGCCCAAGTCAGAAACTGAGACAGTCTTTTCTTCCTTGGGGGTGTGTACTGTTCTTTCCTTATACTGGAACTCTTAATGTTGCCCTGCTTGTGCGGGCTGTTAATTTGTTTGGCTGCTGGCCTTGTTGCTGTAATTTGCGCCGACAAGCCGTTTGCAAAGCTATTGCTGGACGAAATCAGGAGAAAGTGTCTCTCAGGGCAGAACTCAGTGGGTTGTCAGGACTATAAAATTTCCCTCTATGTGATGCTTCTCAGAGTCGCAGCTGGTGGACAGGGGGAACTGAAAGGCTAGACTGTCCCTCTAAAAGGCATATTAATGTTAGGAAACTTTTGCTGGACTTGAGTTTGCAAATCTTGTTATGTAAATATGTTTGTAATTTCCATTATAAATCCACACATGCATATGTATAATATATATATATCTATATTTATGCTGATTTTAGATGTACATCTTCAAAATAATTGTAATTGGCTGTCCTAGGCTTGATACATTTGCTAGGTCTCCTTTGAATCTTGAAGCAAACAACCCAATTTCAGTAAATTTTCAGTTAAGCATTTTTAAATGGGAGATTTTCAGTTATTTGTTTATTTTGTTGCACTTAGTAGCTGACACTTTGTCTCTCCCTTTTCACCAATGCTGATTTGTGTTCTGCGACTGACTTCTAGGGAACCGAGTGACAGAGCAATGGATTCAGTCATCAGTGGACCAATGTCATCCAAGCTTTGCCTTACTTTCTATAGAGGCTTCACAATCTCCAAATGTGACCCAGGTGAAATTATAACAATCACACTAACAAATGGAAAAATAGATTTTCCTATCAAATGTTGCATTTCTTTATTTGTTAATAAATTATGCATTCTAAATGCATAGTCATTTGTGACTATTATTAATTCTATACATTTATTTTTTATGAATTCTTGGAAGATCCATAGATGTTTTCTTAATGTATATTTTTATTCCTTTTGTATTTGTTTGGCATGAACATCCAGTTTACACCGGCTGGTGCCTAGCAGTCAGTGATGTGTGTCCTGAGATAATTGTAAGAGTCGTAATTGTGGCGCTTTTTTCTTCTCAGTCTCCGAGCAACCATTAACCCCAACCATAAGCAAGAGACCCCACCTCACTGTTTTCCAGAGCTGTCTGTCTGATAAATAATGGACAGAGCAGGGCACAGCTGCGGTCTGGTCTGGCCTTCAGTCAGGAATTCTGCTTAAAGAGGACTGACTGAAGGTGAGATGTTTATATTGGTATTCACACTACTTTCTACTGAGGCTTTGCCACAGTTAATATGAAAATAATTGCATGTTTTATTTTTTTGTTTTTAATTTAGATTGCATTCCTGTGTGGTAAATGTATACTTTTTTTCATATAATACTGTTCCTGGTTTTGTTAAAAACATTGTGTACCTATTTATTAAACAGTTTGCCAGTTTGGTCTTACATTGGAAAGGGTTTTAAAGCTTAAAAGAAGCTATGCACTGCACACTGAGTTGTGTTTGTACACTCTGGGAGAGGCCTTTACCCAGCAGTAGACTGACAGACAATAAGGCTGCTCTTGATGTATATACATCATTGTAGTCATCATCAGCCTTTGTCTATCCACTGCAGGGTAAAAGCCTCCCAAGACGTTACTCCTTGTTTCAATCTATAGCATCTCACTTCCAATTTACACCAAAAACTCTCGCCTGATTTTCTATATGGAAGTTTTCATCTCTTTGAATCCATTTAATCTCTCTCTCTAAATAAATAAATAAATAAAATCATTTTGAATTATTTGTTGTGTCCTTGGTGTACTTTTGATCTAGATCAATACTTATGAATTATTCATATACGAGAATTCAGCTTTCCTTAGTGAGGTCCTCCTTCCGTAATTATGGTTCTGTAATCCCTCATCCCTTAGATAATGAAGTGCATTTCATGCCACACAGTGTTTGCTGTCTTTATCTGGTGAAAATATACAGAATGAAATGAATGATGTTAGAGTCTGCCTATCCCTGTAGGGCTTCAGTGTCTCTGAATTCCCAAGAGATGTGCGTAGGGGCTGATGCAATCATGAACTTCTTCCAGTTGGATTTGACCATCACCCTTGTTGTGTTTGGTGTCCAGAGATGTATCCTTTTTCTAGTGCAATTGGTTTTGATAACCAATCATCCATTGCAGCTCATTGAGTTGGATGTAAGGTGGGGGGGGTGGGGTTGTGCCTACTGTGACGGGTAAGGTGGCACCGTGTCCTTAGCGATAATTAATTGGTTGCTCCAGCTTAGGGTTTGTAGGTGACGTGTGGAATCAACACTGCATGTTATGGGAGCACCTTGGGTCATTTGCTCTGATGTTCCAATTTTGTTAAAAGCTTTCTTACAGTCTAGTACGATATACATGATCTAATATCTCCATAAGTCAATTGGTACCAGGCCTTAGCGTCTGTGTGCAGTGGGTATTCAATGGCAATTGATGTGCAGTTTTTTCTTTTGCGTCTTCGAAATGTTTGACTTTCTGTGATGCTGCAAAATGATGTACATTATGGGAGTCTATAAATAGTACCACGGCTATTTCAAAATGAGAAAATAGGTGTAGAAAGATGTCAACCCTGATAATCCTGTCACTAACATTTGGGCAGTGCTTTGAGTATTTCTGCATTTGAGGAATTTGTGTTAACACTGAATATATTATAAACCTCACTGATAATGAATTAATCTGATTTGCTGCTTGTCACGGTAATAACATTCTGAGCACAGGTGTTACATCTCCTTTCCACCCAGTCCTATAAAAACAACTAAAAAGAGGTTTAAAACAACTGTTACAAGTCCCTCAGAACTTGTTTAAAATCCTTGTCTTACTTTACACTGCTTTTTTTTAAGTAAGTCACTGTAAATGCATTTTAATTTGCCTGGTATCTCATAGCTTTATGGCTTTGGATTGGTTTATGTGGCAAGGAGATTTATAGGCGGTCTGCTGCGCATCGAAATGCAGTATCGATCTGGAGTGCTTATGGCGAGAGGATGTTTTATAGCTCGGCTGGGGAGTGCCAGCCAGGGGATTGCTGTTTGCAGAACTGAAATGGACCACAGGCGTTGACTCAGTGAAGAATAATGGCCAAACAAATATACACTCACCTAAAGGATTATTAGGAACACCTGTTCAATTTCTCATTAATGCAATTATCTAACCAACAAATCACATGGCAGTTGCTTCAATGCATTTAGGGGTGTGGTCCTGGTCAAGACAATCTCCTGAACTCCAAACTGAATGTCTGAATGGGAAAGAAAGGTGATTTAAGCAATTTTGACCGTGGCATGGTTGTTGGTGCCAGACGGGCCGGTCTGAGTATTTCACAATCTGCTCAGTTACTGGGATTTTCACGCACAACCATTTCTAGGGTTTACAAAGAATGGTGTGAAAAGGGAAAAACATCCAGTATGCGGCAGTCCTGTGGGCGAAAATGCCTTGTTGATGCTAGAGGTCAGAGGAGAATGGGCCGACTGATTCAAGCTGATAGAAGAGCAACTTTGACTGAAATAACCACTCGTTACAACCGAGGTATGCAGCAAAGCATTTGTGAAGCCACAACACGTACAACCTTGAGGCGGATGGGCTACAACAGCAGAAGACCCCACCGGGTACCACTCATCTCCACTACAAATAGGAAAAAGAGGCTACAATTTGCACAAGCTCACCAAAATTGGACAGTTGAAGACTGGAAAAATGTTGCCTGGTCTGATGAGTCTCGATTTCTGTTGAGACATTCAGATGGTAGAGTCAGAATTTGGCGTAAACAGAATGAGAACATGGATCCATCATGCCTTGTTACCACTGTGCAGGCTGGTGGTGGTGGTGTGGTGGTGTAATGGTGTGGGGGATGTTTTCTTGGCACACTTTAGGCCCCTTAGTGCCAATTGGGCATCGTTTAAATGCCACGGCCTACCTGAGCATTGTTTCTGACCATGTCCATCCCTTTATGACCACCATGTACCCATCCTCTGATGGCTACTTCCAGCAGGATAATGCACCATGTCACAAAGGTCGAATCATTTCAAATTGGTTTCTTGAACATGACAATGAGTTCACTGTACTAAACTGGCCCCCACAGTCACCAGATCTCAACCCAATAGAGCATCTTTGGGATGTGGTGGAACGGGAGCTTCGTGCCCTGGATGTGCATCCCACAAATCTCCATCAACTGCAAGATGCTATCCTATCAATATGGGCCAACATTTCTAAAGAATGCTTTCAGCACCTTGTTGAATCAATGCCACGTAGAATTAAGGCAGTTCTGAAGGCAAAAGGGGGTCAAACACAGTATTAGTATGGTGTTCCTAATAATCCTTTAGGTGAGTGTATATATACAAATAAATCAAATGCAATCGTAGCAACTTCTTTCTTCCAAATGCCTGCCCAGTGTTTGCTGCTGTCTCCCTACATTATTGTCCCTTTTCTGAGAGTCCATTGCTGCAGGTCTAATTACCCCGGCATGCTGCCATCCAGCGAGGTTATTTAGAGTTTATCAGTGGGGCAAATACAATAATCAGCCAGTAACCAGTCTACTGTCTGCGCTGTAGTCTCAGAACCATATGGGTCAGAGTCTGCATTGATAGGATCACAGGCTTTGTTTCTTCCTCAACCCAGCAAATGCAGCTTCTGAAAAGACTTTGACTCACCTTCTAATAGAGAAAACTACAATACTGTCCTCAGTGGTGGATTCACCTTTTGTAAGATGCTACTTTCTATTACTAATAAATGTAAGTGCTATGATGTACAGGTGTGTACTTTGCTATTAGTAAGGTCAGGCAGTAAGTTAGTGTCACTAATAAGACCCTCCCTTCATTCATTGGAACGTGTTTTGTCTCAAGGATCCTTTTCTGAAGCAGACACAGTAACTGTAATGGCAAGGGATAAATTAAGCCTTAAAAACAGGCAGACAGTAGCTTAAGAACACAAGCATGCATTGCTGTACATGAAGCCAGGGCCAGTGAGGATGACTTAAGCAGATATAATCTGACCCTTTAATAGCACGGTGTGCTGTTTTTGATGTGACGTTCTGTTTTGTAACTGCTTTGTACCCTGTGTGATTGTAGAGCAATCCCCCGCCCCCTGAACACTCCCCACACCTACAGCACTGCAGATGTATAAATCTCTAAAGGTCTGCAGAGTAGCAGCCTGCGTCGCAGCTCTTCCCACAGGATCTGCACAGGAGATCAGCAGGAGGCAGAGGTGGAGGGGGGGAGGGCACCCAATAAGGTCAGCACAGTAAAATAATCTTTAGCAGAGGAGCACACTTATGTAGGAGACCAAGACCTCAATCTGCACTGATCAATCAACCCTGCATAACATTTGCATTTGAGCAAACATTCACCAAAACAACATCTCTTTGTGCATTCAGAATTAATGGTTTCAACACAGTTATTATTTTTTTTTTTTACTTCTTTTGAATGCAGATCTGATCATAGTGAGAACGGGGGATATCTGGAAACAATGAATCTATTTCTGTACCCTAGAAACAATGTAACAATAATAAACTGAGGAGTTGTCGTTTTTGCTCGACCTTCTCATCTGGAAAGCAATATGAAAAATGGAAAGGGAGAATGATGACGGCTCTTGATATGTTTAAAAACCTTGGGGAATGCCAGGCAATTACTCTATGCAGTTACTATAGAAATCAAGGCGAGTCACGCCATCAGAGCACAGGCTCTCTGGGGATCCACACTCTCTTCATGGGCGCCTATTAAGCTATATCGCTGTGCTGTTGCTCGTCTTTTTTGCCCTCTCTGCAAATTCAAGTCTTATTGTATACAAGTTTTATACATGATTGAGTGAAATTAGTATTTGCTCAAAGGTACGACAGCAGTGTCCATTGATGAGACAGAAGAAAGGTGTAGAGCCAAGAATGACAGAAGACAGGGGGTTTTGTGTCAAGTTATTTATTGATATGTGTTAAGAGCAGTCAGGAACAAAGGAACAATTAAGATCACCTACTTTCAATCACTATCATTTTTAGTGTTAGAATTATAAGTTTCATTCTGGTTTCACGTGGGGAGAGAAAAGAACCTAAGCCACACATCCTTAACAGCATCATACAATAAGCACACAGACCGCCAGAGTCAGAAAGCTGCTGGTGTTATTAAGGCATTTTGTAAAACCTACAGCATTAATTTCATGTAATTTTAAATATATGTAGAGAGAATGAGTTGAAAAGTTTGTGTCCTTGTCGTCGTTTTTTAATGAAAGCTGGCCACAGATGCATTAGAAAAAGTTTGGCAGTGCAATCTTAGTGGTTTTTAAAAAAGTGTGGAGTAATGTTTACCACTGTCACCCATGTCTGTGTCTCACGTCCTGTCGACATGCTCAAGTCAAATACTAAAGCCAATTTCACCGCATTGCTCTGAAAGCAAATGTTTCTCTCCTATTTTGGATTGATGTAAAATACCACAATACGCGTGAATATGAGTGTATGTACATAACATGCTGAGTGAGAGCAACATTGAGCGTCCATTGACTCTTGAGTATTGTGTAATGGGTTGTAATGAGGGAGATTTTTTGATGCACACTAAACCTTCCCACAGTTTGACACACAGTATGGAGTACATCACTTCCTTGGCCCAAGTACTGTAGAAGGTTCACTTTGGAGGTCTGTATTTGGTTTCTGTGATGCTACTATAGGTGATTCCATGGCAGATAAGTGAAACAATTTAGTATTTTTACTGTAGTTAGCTGAAAACTAAATCCTCTGCTGCAACTGCAAAGGATTTAATACAGTGTCAGTAGCTACTACTAAGTAGCATAGATAGGCAAATGTCTTACACAATGAAGACTATCCATAGTTTTAAGTAGTAAGATGTAAGAATAAAGTGTCATTTTTACATCTAAATACAGGTGTACTGAATGTGAGGCAATGTCCGTTTAAACTAAAATGATTCGTCCATTTTCTCCCAAGCCGTGCTTCAAGGTTGCTCTCTGTAAATCAGGATACTCAACACATTGACATACAACCCCTGTTTTGAGAGGACAATATGCACCTCGTCCAGACTAGCAGCTGTAGCTGAGCAAAGTGAAACACAGTTTTAAGGCTAATGAAGTCTTTCAATTAGTCTTTCGTATTGCTAAGGCTAAGAGGGATGGCCTATAGTGCGGTCACCACAGTTCAAGAGTCCTACAGACATCACTGAGATGAGATTTAGGATAACATTCGTATCTAAAAACCTCAAGAAGCATCCCTGATTTCCTTAGCTCTTCGAAATCAAGTTGTTCTGCATACTTGCCTACACATATAGTGCAATAACGACAAGCATTTATGGTGGGGAGGGATTTTACTTTCTGTAGCATTAAGGGAGTCAGTAAGTAAGGTGCTTTTTTGAGGCTCTTAAAAAAACAAACGTGCCCTCAATCAGATCTCAGCTATCAGTTGAGCTCTGGCCAGCATTGTAAACGACTGTGGCAGTGCTGTGTGGTAGACTCCAGAGCTGTCTTATGCACAGATTAGTTTGTTGTGTAACCATCACCTATTTTGCAATTCTGGTGTTAAATTCGGAAATGAATTTGAAACACTGTGACTGATAACATGACAATTTAAGGAGACCTAAGGTCACGTGAGGACAGTCAATGGCCCACACAGAATCACCATGCAAACATGAAAAGCACAACATGCATCTAATGGTTGATTTTGTTTTCCTTGTTTCAGGAGGGGATGAGAAGAACAGATGGCTCACAGTTTTAAATACCAAGAGCAATCTCAGAGAGGAGTTTGTCTTAGAACTGCACATCCTGAAACAGGAACATGATGGATTTGGTTAGTAACGGAGAGGCATTTAACAGTATGTTCATTGTAGGAAAATACAATTGCACTGTACAACCAATATTAACAGATGGGTTGAATTAACAGTGGCTAGACTAGTTATGCCTTCAAAAAACACCTAGAGGTGAATAAATCTAAATAATCTCACATGTCATTTCATATGACTTCAAGGTGTTCCTTATTCTAGAGATAAACATTTCTGCATTTACAACATCAACTATCTACTATCACTATCAATCTATGGATACACTCACACTAGGATGAAATGGACAAGTGTGTTAACTCTTTAGTTGTGTATTAGTGAAGCTGGGTATACTTGTGATGTGGTCTCCATTTACTGTGTATGGCACAAGCATGCCCTCTGAAATGTGTCTGAGGTACTTTATAAGCCCTGCAAGCATGTTTAGATCTGCCTGTTGGTTGGCATCTGTGGAGAACACATACTGTAATCCAGCTCACTCTGTGATTGTGAAATAAATATTTGATCTTACTGTGGAGAACAAGGGGCTCTGTGTCTATGAGGACATTAGTGCACAGCTTGCCCAGGAATAGGACAGTGACAAACATGACTGCAGTCAGACTGTGGAGTCATGGGGTGAAGTGTAGGGATTCCTCTCTGAGCCTGTTCTTGGGATGGTGGATGTATAAGTAAGATGGTTGTGTGGGGGGTTGGGGTTGGGGATTGGGGCAGTTTAGTTTTTCTGGTTGGTATCCTCCATCTCGGTCTTTTCCACCTTCTTGGTGGAGACGGTCTCCTCGATGATCTCCTCAAAGGTCTCGCGCTGGGTGGCAGCCTTGGTGGGCTTGGCAGGGGGCTCTGCCTCCTTCTCCTCCCTCTTGGCGGAGGTGGTCTTAGGGGAGCTGGAGTAGACCCGCGTCTGGTAGCCGTAGCTCATGCTAGGCCCCAGATTTGGGGTGGGGAGGCTGATGCCCGTGCTGAAACGGGTCTCCTCACCTTCAAGCAGTTTCCTAGGGGAAACAGAAGGATGGAAGTCAGCAGTGTGAACGACAGCAACAGAAGACATTTTAAAGACAACTTGCTACCCATTTGGACAACTTCAATTATACTCTATAAAAACACTACTTGGCTAAAGTGAAGTCATTTTTTTATTATGCCAGGTAGTCTCCATAACGGACACTGACGATTCCTAAATAGGAACTGTATTTGCTGGGTGGTCCTTGTGTCCTTGTAGAATACAGCTTGGTTTAATTAATTTCACAATCTCACATATAATATAATTATATTTGAAAATACTGAGCAGATTTACATATTTTGACATATGCTATGCAAAAAAAAAGAAAAAAAGATGTAGAATGTGGCAATGTTATAATGAACACAACTTCCACAGCTGAACTAATTATTGGTATTGATAATAAATATGCTAATACATCTCTCTGGTCAGTGACATTGTTAAGCAGGAAACATGTTACATGATTGTTGTGAAATTTTGTATAAGGCACAATGTAGCACAACCAGCACACACTTCTATATCCCTGGGATTTGATTACTTCCTTTCAGTGGTAATTAAAAAAGATCATAATGGGCCTCTTTATTACAGTATGTAGTTAATTACCAGCAATCACCAGACATGTCTATTGTAGATGAGCCTATTGTTGATTGTTATTATAGTCCGAGGGACTTCTTCATTGAAGTCCAAAGCATTTCCCATTCATAAGATTTGAACAAAGATCACTGTGAATTGAAAGGTGCTCGTTACAGTTAGAAACACAGTACCTGTAGGCCGCTATCTCAATGTCCAGAGCCATTTTGACATTCAGCAGGTCCTGGTACTCCCTCAGGTGGCGAGCCATCTCGCTCTTGGTGCTCCTCAGTTCGTTCTCTAGCTGTCCGATGGTGTCCTGGACAATAGACAAAGCCGAACAATACACTCAAGTTGATGGGACATTTTATCAAACCCAAAGCAGTAAATCAGTTGTACAATAGGAAAAATGAAACTATATGGCACCTATATTTCTCAAAATGTGTGTTATGTTTTTATTTTATTTCACCACTCCTTTCTTTCTTTCTTTCTTTCTATTCTTTCTTGTGAGTGTGACATTTTTACACAACAGCATTTGTAGTACTCAAGTAGCCTAAAGGATCACTTTACAGAAGCCCTATAAATAGGTGGATGGAATTAAACAACACTCCATAGGTTTTAATTCTACAGGAGATGTATTGTATATGTTTTACGAAATTAAGTTATTCCTGTGTCTAACGGGCATCTCTAGATCTTAAGTAGGGTTTAGTTTTCTGAAGTAATTGTAATTCAGATGAATTACACCGCCCCGGGGATGGTCCATGCTGTGCTGCAGATGCTTGCGGACCGTTTCCTCTCCAAACCCCATAGCTGGCATTGCGCCTTCTCTCCACGTGTCAGACGTCAGGCTGTATTAGGATGCAACGATCAAATGAATGGACTTAATGTGGTGTCTATAAACGAAATGCACCTTTTCACTGTTGAATTTTCTTTTTATAAGAACATCTAAACGCTAGTGAATGTTCCAGTATAGCACTAACAGTTATCATTAGCTTTATCCAAGTTGATATTCAAGCTTTCACGACTTCAAACCGTGCCAGTCCTTCAAGTGAACACGCAACAAAAAGTGGATGCATTTTAAT
Source organism: Amia ocellicauda (assembly GCF_036373705.1). NCBI lineage: Eukaryota > Metazoa > Chordata > Actinopteri > Amiiformes > Amiidae > Amia > Amia ocellicauda. The sequence goes on along the minus strand of NC_089869.1, from coordinate 4,779,384 downwards.
CTGATTTTCTGGTGCGTAATGTCCTTATACACTGGGTGAAAGTTAGCCATCATCCCCTGTCCTAAGGATTTAGTATCTGTAATAGGAAAAGGCGATTACTGGGTACTATGGGAACTTGATTGTATTCTTACGTAATTTAATATCCTAAAAAAAAAAAAAAGATGTACATATACCTTATCCACAAGTCAATGTGTTTTATATATTAATAAAGAACATCTACAAAAACAAAAACGAAAAAATACGAGTTTGAAAACAAGGGCATTATTTAAAATCGTAAAATATTATGAGCAAAATCTCTTCGAGAATATATTGTTAGCTGCGCTGCTGTCTTTGGGATTTGACATCTTAAGCTTGATCTAGAATCCTCTTTATCTGGCCGCTGGGTGACCAATGGCTGGTGTAGCGCAGATGTCCGCAGTTCTGCTCGGATCTGCGCTTCTCCACCAATCCGGGGGAATCTGCAGATGTGTGCAGAACTGCGGGAATCTGCGCCACACCACCGCGACAAACCTTCGCCTGAAACCCTTCAGAAACACTGATTCGGCACCTTGGACAGAGCTCTTGATCATGACTAAGTTTTATCTCCAATTACACGTTTATAAGTACCCTCAATTAATGCACAACTAATCGTGTCTGATGTATAGACCTTATAAAGTAGTGAGCAGTTCGAGTTAAACTGTATTATTGAACATCACTGTTCCTTATTTTAGGATTTTCTAAACAGTGTCCCTTACAGCTGGTTTCATAATACCTTGATCAGCACTAGTCCTCTACCAAAAAAGAAAATCGTGGTTATTCCCAGACTAATGGTATTCCAGGTCTGTGAAACCAGCCCGTAGTATTTGTTAAATAAATGTTTCACAGTCACCGTTAATTCAATTGGTCACGTTTCTCTTTTAAGAGAAAACTTTTTTTTTTTTTAGCCACGATTTTTTTTTTTTTTTTTTACATACGTTTTATACGGATACAGTACATGCATGAGCAATATGAAAACAAAATGCAATGAATGCTATTTCACTCCTGTGACACCCTAAACTATAAAAATGATGGAGGTCCTTACCTGGTATCCCCCAATTTCGGCATTGTGCCTCTCCTCCATCTCCCGGATCTGCCTCTCCAGTGACTCGTTGGTGCCACGCAGGCTCTCAGTTTCAATGGTCCTGGACTGAAGTTGCCTCCTGAACTCGTTGATCTCCTCCCTGCTCGCCCGGATCACATCGTTGCTCTTGGCGGCCTGTTCGCTCAGGTTGGCAAACTTGGACTTGTACCACTCCTCGGCGGACTGCAGGTTCTTAGAGGCCAGAGACTCGTACTGGCCCCTGATCTCCTTCAGGGCGGAGGTGAGGTCCGGTTTGGAGACTTCCATCTCCACCGAGACCTGCGCCGCCTGGATCATAGACATCAGCTCGGCCACCTCTTCCTCATGCACCTTCCTCAGGAAAGAGATCTCGTCCAGCAGAGACTCCACTTTCTTCTCCAGGTCCAGTCTCACCATGGTGGCGTCGTCCACGTCTTTCTTGTAAGCCTTCAGGGTTTGCTCGGCCTCCTCCCGAGCCCTGATTTCATCCTCGTACTTGGCTCTCAGCTTCTGCAGGTCCTCCTCGATGTTGTCCCGATCGATGAGTATCTGCGACTTCTCGCCGTTGACCTCCTCCAGCTGAGAGCGCAGTTCTCGGATCTCCTGCTGGTAGATCTCCGCCAGTCGGGAGGGCTCGCTCTGCCTCTGCCGCAGCGCCACCAGCTCGGTCTCCAGGACCTTGTTCTGCTGCTCCAGGGTGCGCACCTTATCGATGAACATGGCAAAGCGGTCGTTGAGCCCCTGGAGCTGCTCCTTCTCATTTGTTCGGATGATTTTAAACTCATTGTTGAGCACCGACGTCTGCGCCAAATCAAGGTTTTCGCCGGTTCCCGGTGAGAAAGAAGAGTGTCCAGATCTCCTGTAGGAGCCTAGGGAAGAGGCGCTGCTCCGGGAGAGCGACTGGGACCTAAAGCCGCTGGAGGAGATGGAGCTGCGGGAGGAGGAGGCGCTACCCAGCCGAGAGGGAGATGCTGAGTAGCGAGGGGAGTCCCCAAAAATCTTCCGGTAGGAGGAAGAGATGTAGTAGTCCGATCCGTAACTCATCTTGGCGTTTCAGAAGAAAGAGTGCAGCACCCACTGCGCCTTATATATATACCAGGACCGTGCCAATCAATAATTAACTTCAGCCCAAGGCAACAAAAGTAGACTACGCTGTAGATGTTTTAGTTTGATCAATACTCGCATAAGAATATTAAGAACCATAACACATTATTTTTAAAAAATGACACATTTTGATGTCACTCTTTGATATTGTTATAAGTTTCATACGGAAATGTTTTACAGTCCGGGAGGTACTGCTAGATGGAACTGTCCATTTTGGTGCAGTGCTGATGTCAGCAGGAGAGAGAAATCGTCGCTTTTAAGAAGCAGACACCTCTAAAACACATTCCTCTCTAATATTTTCAGTTTAAGGTATAATATATTGAGTTACAGCTATTGTTCCAATGTCTTTTCAGAGCTGGATATATTACAACAATTTATACGTGATTAATGCATTATTTAGCATTTTGGCAATCTTTTTTTTTATAGAAGTGTCCTTTATACAATGTATGAAAAAAGACAGCAATCTTTTAAAACAGAAGTTAAGGGTTGAAAAGGCAATTTTAATTAGGAATCACAAGCTTACATTCTTTATGTATTCACGTGTTCCAACAGACGTGGGCGATTTTCTGTACCATACTTTTGAACTGCAGGTTATATGTTTGTTTTATGAATAGAACTAAATCTTAAATTATAAACCTATTGACTTAAATAATGAACGTGTTGAAAATTGAAAATATATATATAGTCGGACCCTTTTTTCTGCTCTTTGATATTGGTTATAATCAGTAAAAAGTAATCTATTATTTAAGCTTTGCAGATATAGAAACTGTACCACTCGAAAGTATGGGTTATATCAGTGATAGGCTGTTGCTGCCCTCTGTGGGTGTGTAGTAATACTGTATGAATCAGGACACTTGCCGCCTAAACTTTTACCAAGGTTCCTTGCAAACAAGGCTCCTTAAAGAACCTTAAATGGATCTTAAATCAACTCCGATCATGATTAAAAATGGTTCTTAAATTATCCCTTGTTTACGACGGATCGGTTCTTAAATTAACCCTTTAATGAAAATAAACTCACGGAGAACCCAAAGGTTCTAAATAGAACCGCTAAAGAACCTTCATTTTGTAGAGTGTAAATTAAATGGAATAATACGCAATACGCTAAATGCACAGTAAATGCAAAATTTACTACTGGAATTTCCTCTGCAAATCGTCTGCGAGGACTATGGGGTGAGCTACGTAATAACCTAGATTCTTTATTTTTTAATCCAGGAAAGGTAGTAGCCTATGTGGAAAATAAATCTTACCCCTAATTTAATTTAAGTTAAATCGATAGGATAGTTCATCTTTAATCATCTAGTTATGCAAAGCATGTTTTTATTAATGTTTACATATGCGTTGTTGCCATCATTAAAGTGGAATTGATTTCCATCTCCATTGATGCTTCAGGTAGTGGTGATTCATGATCCTCTTTACTTGTACTTGTAATTTTTACAATTTGCAACTCTGTTCAATGCTCTGATCAGTTCTAATCAATGGATGTGGAGGCATGGGTATATGTGTCTCTTTGAAGATTAAAAACAAAAAAATGTGTTTTTTGGGGTGCCATGTAGGGAGAGTACAGTCACAATAATCTTGCAAGAAATTGATGTCCTTCTTTGTAATGCCACTCACATATCATCAGCTGATTTTGTATGAATGTATAGTTGTCTCCTACAGCTCCCTGGATAAGGGCGTTGGCTAAGAAATAATAATAATAATAATAATAATAATAATAATAATAATAATAATAATAATAATACAGCACCCCCATTATAATGCTAAGCCTACTGCCATCAAATCCTATCCTGGACTTAGTGCTATAATGAAGGTCTCTACACTTTGTATAGCATTTAAGGCATTAGTGATAATTACATATGATATTATTATTATTATTATTATTATTATTATTATTATTATTATTATTATTGTTGTTGTTGTTGTTGTTGTTATGGGTCTACATGGAAAATGGTGTGTTTAGCTCTCAAAGTTGCCGCACACAAACACACACACACACACACACACACACACACACACACACAGAGAGTATTCGGCAATAATATTGATTCCCACTAGGGGGCGTAACAGTCAAATATAATAGTATATTGGTTTTAAGTGTGCTGACACTATGTTGCTTGAAGTGTTTATGAAACAATATTTACCAAACCCTGTTATACGTACATCATTGTGCAGTTACAGTGCAAATTAAAAAAGTGTTACCACCTTTTCAAACTGATGCTCAGTCTTAATAAGGTGTACGAACTGGACTATGCTTACCCAACAAAGCTACCTGCATGAATCACATAATCAATAATGCGTCAATATGAAGAAACTATGGTGGTCATTCTAAATCAGAATACACAAACATAAATTCGAATGGATATTGTTGTATTTGTATTATATATAATGATATTTAGTAGATATAAACCGTAATATATACAGATCTGTATACAAATATATGTGTCTGCATACAAATCTGTATACAAATATACAGATCTGAATCAGTATGCTGTACTGTTATTTATGCAACTAGATCATTTATTTCAATACCCCTGATCAGTTGGAGATCACTTGCCTCACAGCAAAAGACGGCCAAACTAATGAAAACTGTGCACTTTTTGGTTGTTTACTTTAATGCAGTTATCCCAGATGTGCATAGCCTTCTGGAAACCTTCGTGATTGCTCTGTACTGTAAAAGCAACGTCTGTTGTGTTTGCTATCCAAGCGTGCTTGGAGCATTTGCCGTCTGTGTCTAAGTCCCCGCAACGTCATAGAACAAAAAGAAAAACTTCAGATTTTGCAATCACTTCTCGCTCTCCGCAGAAGGGAGCGTCTATAAATGTCACCATCTTGATGTCATGACGTCATTTAGAAGCAATGCAGTTGCACTCCAGTCGGGCTTTCTTGGATCATTTGAAGAAAACCAAATTATTTTAGTGAAGTACTTGATCAGCACCCAGCCTGATCTATGAATACTTTGTTACCTTGGAGTGCGTTAGTTGGAATTAGTAATCTGTACACTAATGAGCTTAAAACATATGATTAAGTTTAGATAACTGTCAATACTGCGCAATGCGTACGTCTAAGCACCATATTGTTATTTACTCTATGTAATGTACCTTTCTATAAATGGTATGTTTACATGACTTTTTGGCACGGTGGCATGCTTGTGATTCATTGTATACGTCCATGGAGTTAATATTCCGTAAACGTACAGTGTGCCCCCCCCACACACACACACACCAAAAAAATGTGCTGACGCGCATGCGCAGAAGCGCGGCCAGTGCAGTTGTCGCTGTACAGTGGAGGAGAGGAAGGAGGTAGGTAACTCGGGTCTGATAGAGTATAGTTTTCGTAATAATAATTCATATCTGTAGAATATGCCGAAAGTTAAACCGCTCGCAGATGGAATATACGGTTGAATGTGTAATAAAAATATGCAATTAAAGTCCAACGTGTGTATTAATGGAGCCAAACGTGAAAACAGTGAAGGGATAACTGAAACGGAAAATAAAGTCAGGAAACGGACTGGCCTGCTTTTTTTTTTTTTTTTTTTCTTTTAATAGAGATCGTAGGAAGGGGAAATCTGATTTATTGCATTCACAATCACAGTGATCTAGACTGTTTTAATGCACACTAAACCCGTCGCTAGAGAGGGAAGGGTTGTGAACAAAGCAAGGACATCTCAAACAACAGATTCACAGTCGGGGTTTCCAGCAGGATCCCCTCAACTGAAGTTCCTGCTGAATGCATTTCATTTGATGTATATTTGATGTCTGCTCCTATGCATGTTTTCCTTCATTTTGACCAGCTACCTTTCCTTTCCGGGTCCCTTGAGTTCGTAGTTTCTTTGGGATCGTTCTGCCTCTATTTAAATTTGAGCTCGATCGATAATGGAGCTAGTGGGCTTTGTCACGTTTTTAATGTCTGCTTTCATTCATTTTTCAGATTCACTTCGACCGTGTTTTTTTTTTTTTTTTTTTTTTGCTGCGTTGCCCTCTCGTCTTGCATAACAAAGCATATCGCGATTTAACCGTGAAGGTCGGATCTCGGGAGAAAATAGTTGCCGTCGGCTCAGAAAACAGCAAATAAGGATGACTAGTTTGTTAACTAGTATTTTTACGGGAAGAAAACGCCTGCCAGTGTAATCGGAGATCAACGTGCTAGTTTGGTCGGTTGGCTGTTTACAGACGCTTTGGTTCAGTATGTTAGGCGATGGTTCACAGATGACACCAGACCTTATTACACGTCTTGGTAAAATACACGTAGTTTAGTAGTCGTTAATGCATACTTATTGTCTTATCTGATCGCTAGCTAAGTTGGTATAGCTAGTTTGCCTGGCGACCCCCCTCAGCCGAGGTTGTTTGTCAACAGTGTTGCATAGGTCGCGGTGGGGTAGCGCAGATTTCCGCGGTTCCTGCGCAGCGCACCAGAATCCCCGCGATCCCATTGGCGGAGCCGCGCAGAGCTGCGGAAATCGGCGCTACACCACCGCGACCTTTGCTCCGGGGTTTCTGCCTTGCGGGGAAACGTGCAATGCGAGATTTCTCAACACCTGCATGTTTTTCTTTCCCCAAAATACGATGTAACAGAGTTTACACCTTGATATTTGTCATGGTTAAACATTGCATTCTGTTTTGGCCATTGCATATATCATGATTATTTTTAACATAGCTTACGTGGCATAGTTATTAAAGATTATATTACAAGAAACTTTTAGTCAGAAATTGTGCATACATAAGGTTTGTTACTAGTATTAGATCGCTTTCCGTGCTTTATAGATGTTATTGAACTTGAAGCCTATAAATGCCCGCAGCTATATATGCATCTTCCTATAGGGTTCCGTCCATGCTCGTGTTGTGGGCTGTTTTGTACCCCTATATTTATTTTGTCTCATGTAGGTTTACATATTTCCATCTAAAACAAGAAACCTGCACATTTTTAGTAACTAAGCATTGACCCATCGTGACTGTCAGTGACTGAATTGTCGTCACAGTATTACATTTTGACCTGTGACCAGATACAGATAAGAACAGCATGCATTCAGTTGTTAGAAAGGCTACAATCCAGTGCTTCCATTCATTTTTATGTCATCACATAGTTCAAGGCAGTAACAAACCCAAAACGTTAGACGCCAGTTGTATGATCTCTGGTTAGAATCCAGACACACAAAAGCACATTCATAATGTTTTGAATTCAGTTTCTGAAAACGCATCCCTGACATTGATCTCGACTGTAAGTTGTAAATAATAAAGTGGTTAAATAACTCATCAACAGCCAGACATATGTGTCTGCGCAAAAATGTTTCTTATTGAGGTCAGGAGTTATCTTTTGAGTTTGACGTCCTTTCATTTGTATTGTTACTCCACAACCAGCACCTATCTCCCTGAAGTTTGCAGCGATAAGAGCATAGACTGAAGAGAGACGACACCATCGGCATGTTCTCAAGCAATTGTTCTATTATATCGGATGCAAAACTGCTACAAGTGTTTCTTGACCGTTATGTTTGATGGGTTTAGTGTTTATTTCAAATACTAAAGATAGCAAAATGAATCCTCCGTGCTGTACTAGCTGTGAACTCATCACCCCACCCCCAAGACATCTGTTTACCAGGCCTTGATAAAGTTAGATCTTTTATTTCAATGGTAGCTTGAACTATGTTTTAATGCAGTAAAATGCAGCAAACAAAAAACAATCAGTGCATGTATAAACTAATCCTGCATTGTTGTAATATGAATCCTCAAACATCACTATAAAGTGGATTAGGAAATGGAATTCTACCTAAACTATTTTTAGTTGTTTTATTTCCTACTTTACGATCGGGTTGGGAATGGCCATTGTAGGATAGTTGGGATCAACGTGCAATGACAACAACAACATCAGTGGAGCTGCATTGCATTGATACAGATCTAATAGATGAAAGGATAGCTGGTGTGAGCTGTGAGCAGCATCCTGATCTTACACAGGCTAGAACCCTGCAGGCAGCTTCTGGTTCTTTCCCGGGATTGATCTCCAGCCCACTGGGTATTACTGTATTTCACTCTCCTGCACACCTCTGGATACTGTCTCCCTGGGAGCGTGAAGAGCAGGGAGGTGTTGTTCAAGGTGACCAGAGGTACATCTGCACATTAATCATAGCTGACAGATTGTCATTTGTTTTTTCTCCTTTTCCTTGTGGTCATGGCACATATTTATTTTTAGTTTTTTTTTTAGGAAATCATTTCAATAACATGTCACCTTAAAGGGCATACTCTCCACAATTCCAATTAAATTTTTTTACTACTTCCATGTGCTCTGTTATTGGGTTCTTTCTTGGGTCCAGATCTTATCAAACCTTTGACCTACCTGCAAGTCACAGATTACAAATTTATACCGTAGGGATTTGTGTTTCTAAATAATAGAAATTGGCTTCTCACAATAAAGTAAACTGATAGAGGGTACAGGTTTTGTACCCTGCAAATCATACATAGGTCGAAGTTTTGATTTGGTTTAGTCTTTGATGTTGATTCCTAGATTGTTTCTGATATTCTGGCAAAAATACGCTTCAGAAAACGCAGGATGTGAGGAAATTAATTGGCCAACAATTTCAGGGTTTCCTCACATTTACTTGCCATCACCTATTAAAATATGTTGTCGTAGTCTATATATTTTTGTTTTGGATTAGTTTGACGGGTCAAATACAAATCCAAACTGAGGAGAAACTGTAAGCAGACTCTTTTGAGGTGAATAACACATTTCCATTAATGATGCCTACATTTTGATCGATATGGTAGTTGGTCTTAGTTTGAACTCGTCCAGTTCAAAGTTACCAGTTTCTCTGTATTATTATAATTATTTATTTCTTGGCAGACGCCCTTATCCAGGGCAACTTACAAAATATAAGCGCAATACAAAGTGCAAAAAAATGTAATTGAAAGTTATGTTTTCCTGTTTCCTGTAGCTCAGAAGCCTGCTTATCTCAGTGATTGTCTAATTTACTCATCATCTTGTGTTGTAACACACACTCAGGGCATTTGATCCCAATCTTAGAGAATGCTTTATCATATTAGCATACATACTTAAACTAGCTATTTATGTAGAACTCTGACACTCATTCTGTGTGGTTTGGGAGGGGGTGGTCATCTGTAGGGATTTAATCAATATTGTTTGTTTTGGATGGTATATTATTGAACAATTGTGTATCTTTCTTGGTAAATATCTCCACTTTTGTGTGAAACTCCTACAAACTTGGACTAGGCTAGGCCTTTTCTTTCAGCCTTTTTGTGATAGGTTGTGTATTAAATGGTTAAAGCTCACAGTGTCCAGAGTGGAAAAATATTACAACTTTTACATCATGGATAAAATTACACTATCTGCCTTTTAACCATGTACAGCACCTGCTTTCATATCAAATTACTGAAAGTGTTGAAGACGTGAGAGTAGCAGTGATATTTTTAATATAATTATAATCTCAGAACATCAGACGTGTACTCCTCTGAGTGTTCAGTGTCATATGTCTTGACCCCTCAAGGGGGCGTTGTGATTTTATGATTTTTTAATATGGTTGTCCAGAATGGCATAGAAGGTGACTGCTTAAAATATGAAATCTGGTGAATAGATTACTGCTTCTTTCCATTCACTTATTTTTTTGATCAGACAGGAAGCCCAGTTGGGCAGCAGTAAGACAGCGTGGGAGCAAAGGGACAGTGTGTGAAGGGGCAGGGAGGGGACACCACAATTCCTCTGTGGCTAAGTGCTTGGCAGAGAGCTGAAGAAAGTGAGCACATCTATGTTCTGACGCAAACTGGAAAAATACCTCCCTGGAGCAAGTCCAGTGAGTGGAGAGGAGGACAGCTTTGACAAACCCCCAACCTGTTTCTCAGAAGCCCTCTTTCCGGAAACGGCTGGATAACATTCCACAGTGTTTCAGTATTACAAAGCAAGCCATTCTTGGCACATATTCTCTAGCTCTATTCAAGATACGTCACTTTCCAAGTGACCTGAACATATTTTATGACACCCAGTATTGGCAGGGTTGTCATCTCCATTAAAATTAATTATTTTAAAGGATATTAATTACAGGTTTAGGAATGTCAAACTTCGCTAAATGGTAAGTCTTCAAATTGATTTAGAAAATCGGTTGTAATCCAATTTTCTGCCCCACCCTCTGTCCTTTGAGAAGTATCAAATATTTGTATTACAAAAACATTCCTTGTCTCCCTTCTGGAAAAAATCTAACAAATGGAATGTAATAACATTTATTTAAATTATTTTAAATAGCATTTAGCCTGGTCTGTTTCTCCCCTTACTTCCACTTCAACCAATCTAGTTAGACAGTAATTAAATGATTTTTCTTATCTACCATTTTCTTCAGCATGCCCTCTGTGAAATATAAACAACTTAAAATCTCTCTCTCCTCATGGGGACTGCTGGTATTTCTAATAAGGATACTCTTCTGTCTTATCTCTCCACACACTCTGGTCCTCGGAGCTAATCTCTCTGTTGTGTCCCATCCCTGTGAAAACCGGTAAGGCGATGCCACTTTTCCTTGGCTCTGTTTCAAGGCACGTATTTTAAGCTAACTCCTGTTTCCTAATCTTACATGTTAGATTCAGGTTCCTGTAATCGGTCTTGTCTTGGAATACGATAAAATATTTCCGACTTGCCATCCTGCCAAGCCACAGGCTGGCTGTGTGTGTTTATCTGCCGATCCGTTGTGAATTTCATGAAAATGACACGGTTTTAAATCACATCAACGTCAAGCCCGCTGCCAGCTGTTGTGCTCTGCCATTGCTCAATAGTAGTACAGGGAAATGAATTGGCTATGTGCAGCATTATCAATGTCTAGCCTACATAAAAAGATGAAAAGTCTTCAGGCCTACTTAATGGAATCTTAATTGTCATGATTAAGTATGATTAGTATAATTGAGGAAGTCTGGGGCATGAGTGCTTCCTATCATGAGCTAAAATTAATAATGGGAACAAGCTTGGAAAAGTGAATTCATATGTTCAGTGAATGGTTAACATCACTACCATTACTATTGTTTAGGAATAACCTTTATTTTGTAGTATGTTTATCTTGCAGTCAGTATAGTCTGCCTTGAAGACTAATAATCAAAAGTAAAAGTCAACATGAGGGTGCAATAATAGTACCACACTCTTCCTTTAACAAATCATTGGCACAGAGTCCTGTCCTTGGAAATGGCAGGAAAAAGCTTATGCATTTAATATGAAGCCACTGCTGAGGACCGTTGGGCTGCAGGGCTTTGGAGTGTGGAGAAGTGGAGCAGCAGGTTTGTGCCCGGAGCTGGAGCAAGCCTGCTCCAGTGTTTCAACTAACTTTATTTTGTCTATTTCTGTCACATGAGCCCTACTTTTTGGTGCATTGGTTTTTGGGTATTTGAAACTCTGTGTTGCGATGTAGCCTTTGTCACTGTAAAGTTACCCCATAGCTTTACTCCTGTACACCCGGAGTGGTTTGGACAATTATTAACATTAACTGCCAAAGCTGTTATTTTTATCTTTCCTCTGCAAATCCCATCGAGACATTGGCCCTGAAACTGTGCACAGAAGTGAGCTGTGGCTGGATTGATTTCAGAGCAGCAATTGACAAAACAAATAGTTTGTGTTAGGCACAGTCATGAGGATCAACTTATTACTTTAAGTCATCTAGGATTACCCAAGGGTTGAATTCAGTGTAATTTATAGTACTGCCTTGTCCTAATGCAGTGACATCATAGGGAGCACGGAGAACGTGCTGATAAGAAAAAAGTTTGAATGTAAAGAACGGATGGCAGTTAGAAACAACCTGTTAAATCCATAGTTTTTTGTGAATTGCAATTCTTCTGTAGATTATTTTTGTAATTTTTCATGCACATTTAACTTTGCTGTTGACAGATAAATATCATATTTCCAAAAGCTTTTACTTCAGTGCTGTGCCAGTAAGATACATATGGTATACTCTTTCACTTCTCTTAGTCCTAGTAAAAATGGAACAAACAAACTGTTTTAGGAAGTACAAACAACAATGTATAGTGCAGCAGTTTCCTATGCCTAAGTAATTTCCTAAGTAATAGCTTACACATGTGTCACTTCTACAGATCTGTTCACCAGCAAACCGTTTTCCCTGCATGATCATAATTAAAAGAACTAAAATAGGATGAAGATGTTTTGTGCTGAAGCTTGTTTACAGCACAAGGTTAAGCACAGGTGCAAATTCAGCGTTTCTATGGCAACATTGATTTTGTATGGCTTTGGCACATGCTATTTTTATACACTTAATAAGGGATTTGCTACCTAGCTTTTACCCATTCAGTATGCTGAGCTAATAATGAAAAACTAAAAACCAAATACATTTTAGTGGTATCACCTCAGCCATGAAAATTTGTTGAGCTGTGTGCCCAAGTGTTGAGTTTCCTCTGCAGATCCAACCTCTGCACTGTACTGTATACGTCAACATTATGTCTTAATGATTGCTGACGCAAATGGCATCTGCTATTTTGTGTGTTGTCAGCAGTGTTAGCAGCTAATTAAGAAGTCTTCTAGCGTGCTTCTGATCGTTACAGCAGTGGACTTGTAAACCAGATGATCTGTCCTATCGCGGCTTGCTTTGGTGTGGGCATTTTGTTTCATGACAGGGTTTGAATGGGAAAATTGAACGAGCTTGTCCTGGAGCTGCATTTCTCTCGCATTTAAACCTAACTTCTTAAATGAAATGGGCATGCTAAAGACAGTCTGAAGAGTGCTTTAATTACCCCCGTCAGTGGAGATAATTGTGCAGCTGTTTCCGAGAGTCACGGGCTCATTCATCATAGGCTATCAACAGCTCATTCTAAAATGGGTAACTCTTTCGAGTCAGACCTGGCAGGAATATTTTCCTAGCTTGTCCTGATGAGATCTCCATTGGACTGTGCAGCTTGTGTTATATTCGGTTCTCACGTTTTAGAGAATTGTATGCGTAGGAATGCTGACTAGAGCTACTGTGAATTACCATTGAAGAGGTGCTGTTTTGGTCTTAGCACTGTCATTAAGAGAGAATGCATCACATTTGAAAAGAACTGAACTGTGCAAATAGGAGTGGCTTAATGATTAAGGAGGGCATCCCCCTTTTGTAGCTTTAATATGCTAGTGTGCTGCGATGAAGACAGGAGCTGAAGAGTTTGCTATATCTGTTTTCAATGCACACTGCAGCTGTTATTAAAACCATCACAAGCTGTTCACTGTGTAGCTGTGGAGTTCTCTGTTGTGCTGCTTATGCTGGTTTCATTTTTGCTGCAGTTTTTTCTTTTTTTCTTTTTAAAAAGCACCCGTTTAATTGTACATTGAAGTGGAACATCTTTCTGGTATAATCATCAGCATATGGTTACATACCCCATTACATACCCCTCATGTGGTACCCCTTGTTTTTCGACTTTAAAGCCTATGCTAGAACAATCTGATTTCAGAGTGAGAGTTTTCTATAGATTAAGGACAGAAGGCCAATGAATGTGGGTTGTTATTCGTGCAGAATGTATTGTTTTGGGCACAAAGATAGACAGAGGTAAACAAGAGTGCCTCTTAAACACCACAGAGGGCTGGCATTATGCAATTTAATCTGTCACCCATTAATTTTGTTTATTTTCTTTCGGCAGATTTAATTTGCAGACGGATTTGAAGATGACGACCTCATGGAGTGACCGATTACAGAACTATGCAGACCTGCCAGCCAATATGGACGGCCTGGCTATGAAGAAGTACCGGCGCGAGGCCTACCACAGGTACAGCACACGGGAGCAGCTTGGAGGGAGGGCCAGGGGGTGGCCAGATGTTGCACAGCAGTTCTCATGCAGTACTGCTCAACTCAAGTTACGAGAGGCTGGTGCACAAATCTTTAATAGAGCCAATGTATAAACTTATTATATCACCTACTACATTTCGATCTTATATGTCCTGATTATCTCTGATGTTCTAACAGTGGCTTCATCTTGTATTTGCTTTTTTGGGACTAACTGGAAAATGTATGCTTTCAGGTTTTGAGAAATTGAATTAATTGCAGGAAAACTTCTGAATATTCCATTATTCGGTTTGACTTTGCTGGCAGAATTTGATGGAAAGGGCTGGTTGCCCTGTGTGGATCTGTAGGTTGCGTAAATTCCCTTGTTGTGCATTTCTCTAATTAGGAGGTTCAATTTAAAATAGTGCTGCATAGGAAATGGATAATTCAAAGACCATCATTTTATGCGGATGACTTTTTAACAAAAGACACGCCAGAAAGTCTGGAAAGTCTGCGGCAGCCCAGACTTGATTGTATAAAACAAAAATAAATACAGTTATGAAAGGTTAAAAAAGAAAGGTGGAATTTCCTGGTGCTGTTCTACAATTACAAAACGAGGCAGACCATTCTAAATGATTTTACGTCCCTGTTAATAACTGCCAGTTTTTGCTTAATGTTGAAATCTGTCTGGGTGAGAGAATAGAGCTGGAAGGAAAAAGTTGTGGTGTCTCGGGTTTCAGCATGCTCTCCAGGGTATGGTGCAGGAAGTTGAAAATCGAAAAGTTTGTTTAAAAACTATAAACTCTTAATGCTGGTCTGTGAGAAGCAGAAAATCGGAACATAGGCCTACATTTTCATAATAAGGCTCTGTCGCTGATTGTGTTTTACCTTTTTAACACGATTTCCTGGGAAAGGATAATTAATCCAGCTGTATGTTTCAGAGTCTCACAAAGTGTTGTTTCAAGATCGTGTTATTCAAAATATCAAACAGATATATGTAAATTGGTGTGTTTCTGGTCGTCTTATGAGTAATTGTAGTTTATCTACAGCAGTGGTTTTCAAACCGGTCCTAGAGTACCCCCTGCCCTGCTGGTTTTTGTTCCAACCGAGGTCTTAATTGCTTATTTGAACCCTTAATTGAACTAACAAAGCAATATACAGTTAAATTAAGCAATTAAGACCTCGGTTGGAACAAAAACCAGCAGGCCATGGGGTACTCCAGGACCGGTTTGAAAACAACTGATCTACAGGTAATGAAAAATATGAATATGTAGTGTATTCAAATGAGCAAAATACAAAGTTATATATTTTAGATGTAAAATTAAGTATAAAACATAACCATTGTGTACTTCTGGTGTGGAGTAAAACAAATCTGTATACTTACAGATACTTCTGGCAATATTTCAAGCATTTAAAAATCCTTTATTGTATCCCTGCATTGAAAATGTCCCTGAGGAAATTATAATTGAGTGGGCTCACAGCTGAGGATGACAACCTCTGGAAGTAGTACAGAATTACTCCATAATTTAGTGGAGCGAGACAATTTAAATGTAATGTTTGTGCCCTGAGATAGATTTGGGATTCTGTGGCTCTGTAGTCTGACAGATGCAGAGTTGTTTACACTTAAAACAGTTACTTTCCAAATATCCGCAATGCTTACAGGCAATGCACTGCTGTAATTTGTCAAAGTCAAGTAATGTGACCTGTATTATATTTATCTGGTGTGTGTGGTACAATTTATCATGTTTAACCACTTCATTGTTCTTTGTGTACACACAGCATTACTGTTTTATTCTTGTGACGGATATCTTTCAAGGTGAATGATGGCATACTAAATATTTGTTCAACGTGTAACAATTTTAATATGGCAAATAGAATGATGCAGATTTGGTTTAATTCTAAAAGAATGACCTAAATACATTTCAATTAACAGCCTTGTCGCTATAGTAAATTGAAACTTGCCAGAAGAAACTGTTGGTAGCTATGATTTGATCTCACTTGGTGTTTGTGGATTGACCTATAGAAGTGAGGAGGTTTGTCTGTGATGGCTGGGGGCAGCGAGTTTGTTGAAGAAAGATTTGAATGAAAGTTAGTTGTCATGGAAAAAGGCATGCTGGAAGGCCATGGAAGTATAATGTGGTCTGGCTTTAACAGAATGCAGTCTGGCAAAAAGCATTTTGCCTCCCTACCTGTGAGGAAAGTTTATTGCACCTATTGTAATGGGATTGCCTACAGACCGACCTGCAATGCCATGCAATTGTGCATCCTCAGCAACTTTCTCAGCAAAACCCTCCACGATCGCCAAGGACATGTTTTCCTATAGTCTTTCCATCAGTGAGAAAGGAAAAAAAAACATGTCAGCTTTCCAGATCTCTCAAATTTATTTTTCTTCTGTCATTGCCTAAATTACGAAATTGTTCCAGAAAAATATGAACATAAACCAATCCCTTTAGTTGGGAAATGGCACCCCCCAGAGTTAATCTGCAGAAAAGTATTTTTAAACATGGAAACTGTACACTTGTTGTTCCCTTCCCTGGAAGAAAACAATGACATGGTAACATCCCCTTACATCTCAGGCATTCCAGGTTATGGGTTTTCCCCATTTCCAACATCAAGATATAGTACGGAAAACCAGAGTACTCTTCTGATCCCATTGCTGTTGTTTTCCCATAGAACGGATTTTCCCTATATCCTCTATCTTTACTTTAAAATACTTTTGGAAACATTTGCTGTGGGACATGAGGTCTGACTGTTTGGATGGCGAAGAGGTGGTTTCGAACCATTTAACTTTCCTTCAAAGCACTCTGTGAATGACATCACTAGCCATCAATAGCACTGCAGTATTCGGTTTCACCACAGCTGTGTTGCTGCCCTCGACGGGCAGGTTGGCACGTCGCTCATGGGCGGCCCAAGGACGAGATGTTCCATTTGTCTTGCATCCCATTTTTATTTTCTGCTCACTGACAGACATCTTTAGTCGATCACATAGCTTACATTGTCTGTCTATTTCGCCAGTTGTGTTTTTTTTATAGTAGCAACACAATAAAGGAGTATTAAACATGAACACATATCCAGCTGAAGACTATTTTAGTTTTCAGTTCTGTTAAGATTTGTGCATGTTTGCCGTGACCTGCTGTGCTTTTTCTTTTTATTGTAGGAGAATGAATGTTTAGGCTATGCTTCAAATCCAAGGCTTTAACTTTACAGTCAGGTTGTGTACTTTCTTATTCTTTTTGCAGTCCCATTCATTGATGCATCACTTCCGTTTTCACAAAACTCTGCCAGATCATATAAATTGTAATGATCAGAATCACTTAATATGGGACAGTCTGCAGAAATTAGCGATACAGCACACAGCAAATACCATTTGGGTAACAAAAAGTATTTTACGATGCATCTTGTTTTGTATTTGGTTGCCTCGCTGTGTTTCTTAAACACAGATTTAGGTCTAATGATTATTTTGAATTTAAAAAAATGTAGTGTAGATATTGCTTCTATAGAGGCTTTTCTTCTCTGGTTTACAGTGCAGTTGTAACTTCTTGCATATATATTCCTTTATTACAAAGCTTTCCTTGGGAACTGAGCCAATTTCACCCTACTATGAGGTACGCTAAAAGTTTTTCATTCAGCCTCTGACTGAATGACTGCCTTACAGCAGGCTTATTAGCTGTAGCATTAATCGGGGCCCTGTGTCAAAATGATTCATGCTTACAGCGGTGTGGTGTGCACTTGAGTATATGTTTGTTTAGAGGACTGAGCTGGACGGTGATGAAGTAGTGATACTGAGAATTGTATTGCTCCCCTGTGGAAAGATTGTATGAGGTCTCCTTTTACGCCCGCCCCTTGTCTCTCGGCCTTGTGCTGTGCCTCTCCTCTGGCATGACAGGTCTGTGAACTGTGTTTGTGTTGTGCACTGTTGTACTCTTTATCTAATCCAAACAACCCGCTAACCACTTTGTAACATAAAGAATGGTGGACGATTTGACACTTTGATCTAGCAAGAAACAATTGTTTATCGTTTCCTTTCCAACTTCTAAATTATTAAGGGTGTAAATTAAGTCGAAGGTGTAATGTACAATTAAGAATGGACAGGTGTTTTTTCTATGATTAAGGGTTACCTTTCATTGTAGGATTTGTTTTTACAATGACTGTTGGTTGCTTGGCAACGCTGGAGAGAGAAAGCGATAGGGCTGAATATTTAAGACAAGCTGCTGATAAGATAGCTCAGTTAGTAAAGAGCTGATGCTTGGAAAATACAATAGATTCCCCCCAGAAAATAGTTTTTCTGAAATCTAATATTACACCATAACTTTGTAATACTTGTTTTATCATAAATACAGTACATTTCTATTTTATTAAAAAAAAAAAAAAAATCTCCTCAGTCCTTTTTTTTTTTTTTTGTTAGGCATAATCATGACATTAACATGATTTAACAAACAAACTCACAAATATTTGGTAATACAAAATATTGTTTCTGCCCTATTAATATATGGCCTGAAATTTGCAAATGCTCAAAATATCAAACCTGCTAGCTAGTGTCCTGGTGAAGTATCTCAAAGCCAACATTTAAATTAGCACAAGGTCTTTGTTGTGCAGTAGCCCACATTGTACTAACACAGAAGATAATAGCAGATAATGTTAACTCTCTCCCCATACTTGAATTTGAAAAACATCTCAGGACCTCCCAGGCCTCATTCATATTGTTTGATTTTTATTGCATCTACATTGAGATGTTTACTAGATTCAGAATAGTATCTGTTATATAGTATTATATTATATAGTATTTATTCAGAATAGTACTTGTGTGTAGAGCTCCTGAGCATTATTTTTTGGAATAGTGGTCTACAGTTGGTTTTGTTGTAGACAACACAGTAGAAGAATACAGTACACACACAACCATAGTGGATTCAGGTTCCTGATATGAAACATTATTGCTCAGCAAATATGTTTTTTATATTTTATTTAATATTACATCTAGCCACTTCCAAGTATTTGAAAATAACCAAAAAGGGCTTTACCTGTTTTGCATTGATGCCTTTTAGGTATGCATCTAATAAATAGCAGGTCCAATCTTTCCTGTGTCCTTTCAGATTCCTCAATGTGAGGCCCTTGTATCGGCATTTTGTTCTGTGTTATGAAACCTGGCTCCTTTATTGACTGAACTTACTGACCCTATCCTTTACCTTCTTCTCAGAGTGTTTGTAAACAGAAGCTTGGCAATGGAGAAGATTAAATGCTTTGGCTTTGATATGGATTACACTTTAGCAGGTAAGTGCTGTGTCGTGCCTTTTAAATGCTGTACTCACATCAGGTTTTAGGGCATTCCTATGTAAATAAGGAAAACGTAGGTCTGCTAATACATAACCTTTTCAATTAGTATTGTCAGCAAAAATAAGCATGGCCAGGCAAGCGTGAGTATTGCGACAGGACAGGATAAAACACCCAGACTGGCCTGTGGACTCTGATGATGACATGTGCTTACTTTGACCCTTTGTATCCTGGGGAAGGATCACCGTCTTTGTCAAAATGAATAGAAGCCAATGATGATAAAGCATACTTTGTATGTAGGAGATATTTGAACATGTTTTACATTTTCTGGGAATACAGTAAAGCTAGGGGTGGGATATATAAATGAAAACCCCTGCAATCGACATACTGTTAGAATACCAAGGTATCTAATACGTTACTAGGGGTATTGTGTATTCGAATGGCAGCTTCTTCTCTGACAGCTGACAAGTTAGGTAAAGTATTACTTCGAATGGGATCATATTATTAAATAAAACATTAACTTTCAAAGCGAATGAGCATGGCAGACTCATCTTAGCAAACAGGCAATGTTTTTGCTGGATGAATACCTTCTTGCGAGCACTCCTCCTGGTTTTATGGCTTCTCTGATATGAGTCACTTCCTTTCAGAGAAAGGATTGTTTCGCTTACTGTCTTTTATAAGAAACACTGTTGAGTTGTTGTCCTCTACGTGTAAGACCTCACATTTTGAAGTACACAGAAAAGCAATACCCTTTTTCGAGCATGAGATTAATACGCAGTCTACTGACCTACATACGTAGGATTAGGTGTAGAAATATATGGTGGGAATTCACTATTTATAGAGTTGCCTAGGGGATGGCAGTATGAGAAATACTCTACTGCAGGGGTGTCAGACTCCAGTCCTGGAGATCCGCAGTGTCTGCTAGGTTTCATTCCACCCTGGCTCTCTGCTTCTTAATTGGTCTAATTAAACAATTAACTGAATTATTTTAACACTGCTCTCCAGACTCGCAAATGTTCCGTGTGTTCAGTGTTTTGAGTAATCAGCAAATTGTAAGGTAATGGTTTAAAAAATTAACTATGAAAATGTTATATAAGCCTACCTGAATAAATAATGACATTAAGTAATTGGGAGCTCCTGGGGGAACAAAAACCAGTGCAGCCCTCCTCTACTGCGTTCAGTAAGGAAATGTGATTACAGGGACTGCAGCATGGAAGCTACTGTTGCACGGTATACAGAAAATTCAATACTTTTTCTATACAAAAAAATAGAAAAATAAAAAATAGAATATTTTATAACATTAGGTACTTCTGTCAAATGTGTCTTACATCGTCATGATTGAAACTAGGGGAAGCATGGGTTTTCTGCGAATGGACTGTAATTCATGATCTCTCTCATGAATATCGGTTGGTGACCTTTACTGTTTTTATTACTGTAAATAACTGAGAACGTCAGCTCCTCAGGCGGTCCATTGGAGGGCCCAGTGACTCAGCTTCTTGCCTGGATAACGGGTCCCGATATAACTTTCCCTGAACTCAATCATCACCAAATACGACACCTGCAGTGCTTGGATCCTGCAAGAGGGATCATCTGTACCTTGGCAGCAGTTTGCTGCACTTTGAAACCCAAGCTGTTGACATCCGCAAGTTTATTAAGGATCGGCCCGTAAACAAGTGCTAATGTTTGCTACAGGGGGCTGTAATTTCACACCAAGGCCAGCACTGGGATTCTAATAAGACTCTAGTGATTATTGGCGGCCATGTAAACCATAGCTAAGGGGACACATCTGTATATGGGGGCCATAGAAGGGTTTAACGCCCATGTAATTAGCTGTGGTCCTTCTCCCCGTTGCAGCAATGGTTCCTTGTGTTAATGTTCTTGTAAGGCAGATTTCAAACTCAATGTAGAGACAACATAATTTAGAAGGATTGGTATTACAGAGCATTGGTAATTACCTCCCCTTTATCTTCCTGCTCAATCAGGTCAAACCTGTAGGGTGTCATTGTGTCTCCCAGGTCTGCTTTTATTAAGTTCTTAAGTGAGCAACTTCAGAAGTGCTATAGCTCTATGTGCTTCTAACTTCTGCTGTAAAAATGGAAAAGACACAGAGACCTATAGGGAGAAGAATGTATCATTGATGGAGCAAATGGTAAGCTGTAGTGGATTCCTTGAGTTTAGAACCAATTGAGAAGAAGGCCAATTGGAAGATGGCAAGATGACAACATAGCCTGAAGATGATGACATTTGGGTTTAGGTGACGGGGCACACAGCTCATCTCCCAGAAAGAGCAGCATATGTGCTGGGAGCTGTCAGTGAGTGTGGAGATATACGAGAGTTGGAGTTATGTTCGTAGGAGGAGTGTGGAGACCATAAAACACTAAGACCAGGAAATGTCATACTTCGCCAGGTTCTAACTTCCAGGAAACTGTAGCCCAGATTAGTAGATGTCTTCAGTCAAAAATAATTATTCTCATTATTGTTATTAAGCTTTAAGAGGTAGTAAACCCCAGTGTTTACCTATTATTCAATTTCTTATGATGAATGTCTTATTGGTGGTGTGTTGTGATACTGGAGATATAAAATTCTTACTTTAGTGTGGCCTTTTTAAATTCTCTTGATTTTTCTGGAAGATTAAATTAAACTTAATTTCTCCAGATAGTAATTCTGTAGGACAGGGATGAGTTCCACATCCATGTATATTGTGATGTGTCAGAGGGGTACACCTCCTGTCTAATAATATGTACGGTGTTGTAGGGCATGCTGTAAATTATTAGACTTTGTTGGAAACTAATTCCTCTTTCACATGCCATTTTGCAACAGGAACACTAAGGCACATAACACTGTAACGGTAGGAGGGCTCGTAGTCACATGTAGTCAGGGTTTGGTATAAGGGATAGCTTGGGGGTTCTGAATCAACAATTGACACCCCTAATGGAGTCACCTACCCCGTGAATACTGCTTTTTTTGTTCATTTAAAACCATTTCAGTGTGTGAGACTTTACATTGGTGTCAGAGAAAGGATCACCCACATGCAAATGGAGGCCTTTTGAGTTCCGGTGATGGGTAGGCGGGTGGTGGCAATGAAGGCCCGGAGTCAGCGCAGCTGTTGGGCAGCCTTCAAAGAGGGTCTCACTGTAGCGGAGAGGGACTGGAGAATACGACAGGGTGAGAGACCTTGGCCTCTGGTGCCAAAAGGAGAGAGACCACATCACTGGAACTGCGGGGAGGTCATCAATATAGCTCTTCAGCCCTCTATCTGGGAAGAGGCCCACATACTGTTGGGCCCTCTGAGCAAGATGTCTGGAACCACTGCGATGTGTCCTCTTCTGGCCGCATGGAGAGGGTGATTGTCCGGAGAGTGTCTACCTGAACCTCGAGAGGATTAATTCATGGTACACCTGAGATTGGGACATCAGTGGAATTTCAGTGGGGAGGAGGAGTGACCATGTTGGTGGGCCCACTATCTGAAACCTGGCAGGGATGAGGAGGACAAGGAGCCACAGACAGCAGAAGGTGTGGTTGGAGTGGTGGAGAAACTGGAGAGGCAGGATGCTGTGCTGAGTGAGCTGTGTGACCTGCTGGGGGAGATGGCTGTGTTGCAGGCAGAGAACCCCTGCAAAGAGGGATCGGGAATGTCGACGACTAACTTCATCTACCTCTAACTGCTGGACTGTGTTTATTACAACTCTGTTGCCTTGGGGATTTAGGTAAATATGTCAGGTAGGAGGGTTGGTGTGCAGGCCAATCTGTACTTAAGAAGAGAATGTATGTGTGTGAATGAGCAGATATGTTTGTCTTGTTTTCAACAAGCTAATGTGAGTGTGCAGGTTAGATTAGGAGTGTGGGTGGTCGGGGGGGGGGGGGGGGGGGGCGATATCTGGACTCCCATCTTTTATTTTTTATTATTCAAAAAAAATTTCCTATGCACTTTCAGAGGAGGGGGTGGTGTATCATGTCAAGGGGGCACACTTCCTGTATAGTGCTATGTTCTGTGTTATAGGGTGTGCCATACATGATTGTCTTGTTGGGAACTAATTCCTCTTGCATATCGGCATAGGAATACACCGCATGCATCAGGAGCGCTAGGCTCATGCTCTTTTGTTAATGTTTGATTAGGTTATGTTGTACATCATTTTTGTTTATTTAAAATCATTTGAGTGTGCAAGATTCATTTTTATTACAATATAAGTGAGTAGCAAGTCAGATTTAATTGTCCATAAAGCTCATGATAAGACTTCAGCCATATCACTTTGTGAATATACAAACTATCACGACAGACTTACGAGTCATTATCAATATTTAGCAAATGTTATGTCACATCTTAAAATAAAGGAGAAAGGTTGGGCAGCGGAAAGATCCTAGGAGGCTAGAATGAAGAAACAAAATATTGTATTTTTTTAGAAATTCAAACATCTACACTCACAGACTAACCTGTTTCTCACAGTCTCTCAGATGACCAAACTAAAGGCATTTATACTTTGACCCAGAGTAAGTCATATTAGCATATTAGATTATTGGTATCCTTTTTAATTTTGAGAAATTACATCTAATTGTATAAGGGCTAAGCAGTATTCACAAGAAAGGGGGTTCCCCACTGCAAAATGTGTTCTTGACTTTTCCCTACTATAAATAGGGAACTTTGTTAAAAAGATAATACCATTGTTATTACATAGCAAGACATCCCACGTTCAAATTATTTTTCATATTATTTTATATTTAGTATAGTCACATAGATCCATAAGAAAGCAACCTATTCTCCCCTATTTTAAATCTAACTTAATTGTACACCATACATGCAAACAGGCAATTTTAGATAGTCTAAATAAAATGCTCTAATAATTAGTATCATAAACCCCACCCTTAATTGAGAAACACTAAGTGTCTACCTTAGAAAACAAGACTATTTAAAAATGATTAGTTAAAAACCAAGAACAGAAATCGTTCAAAGGAGAAACTTTATTTGGTCTTAATTGTACAATACATTTATAAACCATTCAATTACTGTATTGAGTAAAGCTAAGAGGTTTTTGTTTTCTTAGTGTCTGTAAAACATGTAGTGGTGTTTTTAATGTAAGTGTATTTCTGTCACAATATAGCCTATTGTTTCCGCTCCAATTAAACAAATTCATATGAAGAAAATAATACTTTTTTTTAATTTTCATTTCATCAAGAGGTTGCCATACAAACTGGTAGGAGAATAAATTAAAGGCAAAATCTTAAACTGCAGCTGTATAAAATCTATATATTTGTTTGGATTTTAGATTTAGGACATGGAAACTCCATCTGTGGTTTCATTGAATCATGCATTGTCTGTGATATTGAATTAGGTGTCAGTGTTTAAATGCACATTTTTATGAGCATTGATACAAAGTTACCAGCGTGGGGTTTACAACACCTTGTCAGAGACCCTGATTAATAACTTGAGCCCATAGCCAGCTTGACTCCAGTGACTGCAGCAGTGGCTGAGGTGTTGAAATGTCAGCTCCTAAATATAGGCTTCTTCCTATGTAGCAACATTGACTTTAGCTTGCACTAGAGGGGTTGAGTTATTTGTGTTGAGGAATCTTGACAATATGACAGGCTGGAGATCGACTCCTCTGGACTGTGATTACTGAGTGCCGGAGCAGGCATTGTCAGGAGTTCAGCCTCCTCTCAGGGTGGAGCCTTCATGAATGGTCCACCAGTTACAGTTCTGACTTGTGCAGAGGGATTTTCAAGGGAAGCAATGCCTAACCTTAGGCAAAGTCTTATTTTATAGGGTCTTGTTCTTCATAATAGTCTTGTCTTTTTTGTACACCTCCAACTATGTACTCATGTGCCAATTCTGTTCCATAGACTTGGATGGGATTCATTCTTGAGCCTTCAAATATGATAAAGAAAATAAATTGCATTTTAGTTTCCTCAGAAATATAAAATGTTCTGCAGATTTCCTGAGTAGTTTGTGTTTCATGACCACACGAAAGGCACATCACGAATAGCCCTTGAACCATGCTGTATCCAATCGATACATATACAAACATTTTTTCTATTTCTGCTCTTTAATTATCAGCTTTCTATACTGGTTTATCTTTTCTTAATTGTGTCTTTTAGTAGTAATAGTACTTCTAACAAATAATAGAATACTCTCTTGGCTGTAAAGAGTTCAGTTTTGTGGGTGGGTTAAAGTCGGAGTGCAGACTTGGCTTGGTGCTGGCAGTGAAAACAGCCTGTGTTGCAGGCTGGGAGCCCTGCCTGTCCCTCACTGTGTTTTGTGTTTTACAGTGTACAAGTCTCCGGAGTACGAGTCTCTGGGCTTCGACCTCACTGTGGAACGCCTGGTGTCCATCGGGTACCCCCAGGAGCTGCTCAACTTTGTTTACGACCCTGCCTTCCCCACCAGGTGAGACACAGTTACCAGAGGGGAAACTGTTGGCTTTGGACAACACATCACTCATATTT
Source organism: Amia ocellicauda (assembly GCF_036373705.1). Taxonomy (NCBI): domain Eukaryota; kingdom Metazoa; phylum Chordata; class Actinopteri; order Amiiformes; family Amiidae; genus Amia; species Amia ocellicauda. The sequence continues at coordinate 4,753,786 of NC_089869.1, read as the reverse complement.
GTGTTATATATTTATTGTAATTATGCATATATGTATTATTTTCATTTTTATTTTCACCCCCAATAAGGTAAAATCATGCTAATCTCTCCTATCTTGATTGCAGGGGCCTGGTGTTTGACACATTGTATGGCAATCTGTTGAAGGTGGACGCCTATGGGAACATCCTGGTCTGTGTCCATGGGTTTAACTTCATGCGTGGGTAAGTACTGCCATCAGTTTTACCCTGCAGTTATTCACCCAGTTAAATTACAAAGGCCTTGCTACTTTTTCTGCATCTCTTCTTTTTTTTTTTTTTTTTTCACCTTAACCATTCCAATGTCTCCTTGCTTGTCCTTTTGTCTTGTAGGCCAGAAATTAGGGAGCTGTACCCGAACAAGTTCATCCAAAGAGATGACACTGAACGGTTTTACATCCTCAACACTCTCTTCAACTTGCCTGGTGAGTGTACCTGTGACAGGCCTACACAGACCAATATATACACATGGTCTGTGCCACATCGTAACATAGAAGCACACACACATGAAAGATATCAGTAAATATTCACGATACTTCTGCATTCCAAAAACTACAATTCTTTTTGTTACAGATTTGTATGTAGATAATTTATTGGAATTAGTTTCTCATCTTATTTCCTTTAGACTGTTAACTGTTTTTTCCCCCCTAAGATTAGCCTCTGATTCTGTAATGCCCATTTTATTCCCATCTGTGGGATTTCATTTGGGCCATTCAACCTCTCATGCTCTCCCCACAGAGACCTACCTCTTTGCGTGCCTGGTTGACTTTTTTACTAACTGTCCTCGCTATGCAAGGTAAGTGGAGTACTGGCTATGTATGTCTTTTACTCACCGACACTGCCCCTCCGTCAGACTTCCTGAGCTTAGAATTATGCTGAGGGACCAAACACCATAGCATACTTCTCAAAAATAACTCAAGAATTAACTTTCATCAGAACCTTCCCCCAAAAATCTGAGTAGCCTTGATATACAGGTAATAGAGCTGCAACAGGACACCAAGTACAAAATGCAACAGAAACAGTCTCTCCAGGTCTGGTTGCTTGATAAGCGCCATTGTGGAAGAATACTGGCCAACTCTCACGCTTTGTAGGGTGTTCATTTTAATAAACAGTATTCTGCCTAAAGTATTGTTGATATAATATTGTATAGAATGAGTCAAAATTAGAGGCAGTCATTGGAAAAATAAGTGTTAAATGAAAATGTTGATCTAGTATAAACAGGTTTGGTTGTTTCTTATTGTTTTAATCACTATGCATCTCCACCATTTTATCTGTTTTGTAAAACAGTTAAGCTACATAAATGGAGTTATTAATCCTGTAGATAATTCAGAACATATCTTGGGATATATGTATTATGTATTACATCTCTAAAACAAGAACAGGACACATACTGTTCACATGATGTGACTACATTAATACAGATATACATACAGATGTATTGTTGGTGATGTGAAATGGTTGCCCAGTCCCTGATATTGTCGTTGGTTTTTTAGGGGGAGAAAGCTTTCCTGTTTGGCTGGACACCTCAAACAATGGAAGGCTATCCCATTAAAAGCAAGCATGTCAAAACTGACTAATCTGTAAAGCTCAGGTTAGTAATCTGGAGCTCCTGGTCTCTTATTTCCCCCCCCCCCCCAGCTGTGAAACAGGGTTTAAAGACGGCGACCTCTTCATGTCCTACAAGAGCATGTTCCAGGACGTCCGTGATGCAGTGGACTGGGTGCACTTCAAGGTAGGCAGAGCTTCCTCACGCCGTGCCCTCTCCCATCCTCACACTGTGCGTCCGTGTCCGACGGCTTGATTGTGCTTATAGTTAAAGATTATAAAAAAGGCCGTTGAAGGTTGTGTGTTGGGGTGGTGAAGTACTGCCTCCCAGTACTCTGAAGTGGGTATAGAGACTGATAAAGTTGCCTGACTTTTCTCCTCAAGTGCAGAAATGTGGAATTGTTTTGGCTTTGTGGCTGACAATCATAAAAACTGCAATAGCTGGAGGGACAGTAGGAACATGTGCAGTAGTGCATGGATGAAGACTGACCTAAGTAACAGGAAAAAGCTAAGGTGCTTACCCATTTTAAATCGATCCAATTTTCTTTCACTTCAGGGCTCTTTGAAAGAAAAAACGGTGGAAAATCTGGAGAAATACGTGGTGAAAGATGTAAGTTAACAGTGCTGCTTTACTCTTTGGGCTGAAGTTAAAACTCGAATCTGAACTGTGCTGACAAACTTTGCCTTCACTCCTCATAAATATTCTAGCTGTGGAGGCATATTCGCGTTCCTAAATACAGGTTGTTTGCCATAAAAATATCTCCGCATATCTCTGCAAACAGGGACGCATTGTGCTGGTTCTGGCCTCATTATCAGCATTCAAGCAAAATAATACTATTTTGTCGTGTTATTGTATTAGAGGTACTGTACATTCTGTGCTGTTTTGTTTTTGGTCTCAAAACCTGGCAGTACAAAAATCTGGGAACTGTTAATGAATAATACAGGCCACAAAGTTAACTTGCTGGCAGATTAAAACATGGTTTACTTGTATGCTTGGTATATGTAAAACCAGTTGCTGATGCTTACGGTTTCATTCTGTCCTCCTCAAAGGGTAAACTACCTCTCCTGCTAAGTCGAATGAATGAAGTTGCAAAAGTGTTCCTGGCTACAAACAGTGACTACAAATACACACAAGTGAGTTCATCCTTCAGGCTTTCTTATCTCACCTTTTTAATAATTCCTGAATATACAGTAAATGTATGGGACTGGTGTAATTGCAGCAGATATGAGGTTAATATTTGATTGTGATATGAAGTTATGCTGAAAATGACAGAATGTTGACATAAATAACCCAAACAAATATAATTTTTTTGAGAACTGATCCAACCAGTTTGGATTATATTTTATTGTTAGAGAATAAAAACATGCCATTCAGTCTGGAGAAAATAATTCACTTCATTTTCATTGCCTTCATTACACTCACCTAAAGGATTATTAGGAACACCTGTTCAATTTCTCATTAATGCAACCATTTCTAGGGTTTACAAAGAATGGTGTGAAAAGGGAAAAACATCCAGTATGCGGCAGTCCTGTGGGCGAAAATGCCTTGTTGATGCTAGAGGTCAGAGGAGAATGGGCCGACTGATTCAAGCTGATAGAAGAGCAACTTTGACTGAAATAACCACTTGTTACAACCGAGGTATGCAGCAAAGCATTTGTGAAGCCACAACACGTACAACCTTGAGGCGGATGGGCTACAACAGCAGAAGACCCCACCGGGTACCACTCATCTCCACTACAAATAGGAAAAAGAGGCTACAATTTGCACAAGCTCACCAAAATTGGACAGTTGAAGACTGGAAAAATGTTGCCTGGTCTGATGAGTCTCGATTTCTGTTGAGACATTCAGATGGTAGAGTCAGAATTTGGCGTAAACAGAATGAGAACATGGATCCATCATGCCTTGTTACCACTGTGCAGGCTGGTGGTGGTGGTGTAATGGTGTGGGGGATGTTTTCTTGGCACACTTTAGGCCCCTTAGTGCCAATTGGGCATCGTTTAAATGCCACGGCCTACCTGAGCATTGTTTCTGACCATGTCCATCCTTTTATGACCACCATGTACCCATCCTCTGATGGCTACTTCCAGCAGGATAATGCACCATGTCACAAAGGTCGAATCATTTCAAATTGGTTTCTTGAACATGACAATGAGTTCACTGTACTAAACTGGCCCCCACAGTCACCAGATCTCAACCCAATAGAGCATCTTTGGGATGTGGTGGAACGGGAGCTTCGTGCCCTGGATGTGCATCCCACAAATCTCCATCAACTGCAAGATGCTATCCTATCAATATGGGCCAACATTTCTAAAGAATGCTTTCAGCACCTTGTTGAATCAATGCCACGTAGAATTAAGGCAGTTCTGAAGGCGAAAGGGGGTCAAACACAGTATTAGTATGGTGTTCCTAATAATCCTTTAGGTGAGTGTATGTTAAAACTGATGCGTAACTGATGCTCTTGTAAATGTAAATGTGAAGCCACTAGAAGACACCACGGACATTGATGTCAGTCCACATTTAAAGCAGGACTGTCAGCACCTCTTTAATTTCTTGGTAATAGAGACTGGTTATACTGTATAACCAATGATATCAAGTGCTGCGGTCTTCTGCTAAACAGTCATGAATTGCAGTGTAGACTACCTCATGACTGATATCTATTTAAGATATATCAGAATAGATTGTACACATACAATTACTGCCTTCATCTTGAAACTGTGTGTGTCACAAAATACAATACTGGCCAATCCCACGCTCCCTCAAAACCTGAGCATTCAAATCCATAGATTAGGATGAATTAAGTTCAGTTGACTGATTTCCTTATATGAACTGTAACTCGATACAGTCTGAAATTGTTGCATGTTGTGTGTAAATTTTTGGTCAGTATATTTCTCAAACTTCCTGTACAATTTTCTTCTTGACTCTTCTAGAAAATCATGACCTACCTGTTTGACTTTCCCCATGGCCCAAAGGTAAGCCAGGTTCGCTGGGTTTTGTTCAGTTCCCTTTTTTGTTAGAAATGGGGATAGAAGTCTGAATATTTTTTTTTTGTTTGTTTTCCTTTCCTACTCCAGCCTTCAACAGGGTCTCAAAAAAATGTATCTCTGAAAAGAGCTGGTTTTGAAGTAATACCATGTGTGATGCTTGTGTTTCAGGAGAGTAGCTCAGTGAAAGTGTGTTTCTGTCATTGCAGCCTGGCACCCCTCACCGCCCCTGGCAGTCTTACTTCGATCTGATACTGGTGGATGCAAGGAAGCCACTGTTCTTCGGGGAGGGTACGGTGCTGAGACAAGTGGACACAGTGAGTACAGCCCCAAACACTCTGCTGTCATGTATTGCTGCATGTTCTGTAATTTGACCATTTACATGATATCTCTTTCAGACCACGGGAAGGTTAAAGATCGGGACCTACACAGGACCCCTGCAGCACGGCATTGTATACTCTGGAGGTAAGGGGGCAGGGCTATGCATCTGAAGTCAACATCAACAGAACAGTATGTCATTTTTGGCGCTGATTGACATCAGCTGGTTCAGAACATATCCTGTCAAATTATACACCCTACTCTAGGATAATCAAGTGGAAAAATTTAAAGGAAGGAAATGTAAAAAAAGATTTGTAAAGCACTTGTCTGTGAATGAAAGTTAAATATGTAGCAGTCCCAAGGGGAGGTAGGTGATAATAAGTGATTGAGATAAGAATAGATTAAAACCACAAGTTTGCGACAGATGAGCGGGTTGGCCATGTGTCACTGCCCTGTCTCTGCAGGCTCCTCAGACATTGTGTGTGACCTGATGGGGGCGAAGGGCAAGGACATCGTCTACATTGGAGACCACATCTTCGGAGATATCCTCAAGTCCAAGAAGAGGCAGGGCTGGAGGACATTCCTGGTCATCCCCGAGCTGGCCCAAGAACTTCACGTGTGGACGGACAAGAGCTGTGAGTGCAACGCCCCTTCCCCCGTAGCGCTGGGGATGGAAGATGAAAGATCCCAGACATTCATTTGTAAACTTGACTTTTAATTAAGAAACTCCGAGTGAGAAACACCTGCTCTTCCCATGCTGACTGTGATTTTTGTCTTTCGCAGCACTGTTCGAAGAGTTGCAGAGCTTGGACATTTTCTTGGCCGAACTCTACAAGTGAGTACAGATGTCTTCTCCGTCTCGGCCTGGTGCTGCTCGGAATGCCTTGTGTGTTATGGGACATGTGCGAGGTCTTTCGGATTGATTGTCGCTTCCCGTCTTTTTTAAATGAACTCTCCGCCTCTCCACGCAGGCATCTGGACAGCAGCAGCAACGAGAGACCGGACATCAGCTCCATTCAGAGACGGATTAAGGTGCGTTTAAAAAGAGATCCGTTTAGTTCAAATGTATATGGTTTATAATACAACTATAAGTTAATTTAATGCAATCCAATCACTCCAAAAAGCTAGAGTAAGTGAGCAGCAGAATTCAGTCCATCAATTGGTCTTCCCATGCTGTTTTCTCCCCCTCCTGCCCTCCTCAGAAAGTGACCCACGACATGGACATGTGCTATGGCATGATGGGTAGCCTGTTCCGCAGCGGCTCCCGCCAGACCTTGTTCGCCAGTCAGGTGATGCGCTACGCGGACCTGTACGCCGCCTCCTTCATCAACCTGCTGTACTACCCCTTCAGCTACCTGTTCAGAGCTGCCCACGTGCTGGTGAGCGCCTTTTGCGTGTCAAATGTCATTTAAAGTCAGTGGGTAAAAATGGAGTAGAATGCATATATATAATATATATATATATAATATTTTATATTTCTCTGTTTTGCATATGCCTTTGAAAATATTATTTTGTAAGCATTTAAATGGCTGTATTTCAAAACGATCAAGGATATGAAATCAGCTTATTCAACATTTTGAGGTATTGACTTGTGCAACTGATATATGTAGCATTTCCTGGACTGTGCTTCCTCTTTTTAAACGATATCACGATACTAAATCGGAGAACAACAAAATGCATAAAGAAATGCATCAGAACGATTTTTACCCTTGCATTTACCATTGAGGCCCACCAGGGGGCTCCCATGACCCTATTCGATGTGCTGCCCACTGCCGGCCATACAGACTGTTAAACCTCACTTCCTCACAATTAGTAATGGAAATAACGTAAGATTTTACATGATAGAATATATATAATAATTAACCTTTTCAGGAACCATATTGTGGGAATGACAGAGGAGGGGGGGTAGAAACAAAATGATAACAATCGAATGGATAAAGCGGCATTGTAATGGCGTGTTGTTGCCCGCTGTGCCCAGATGCCCCACGAGTCGACGGTGGAACACGCCCACGTGGACATCAACGACACCGAGTCGCCCCTGGCCACCCGCAACCGCCACTCGGTGGACTTCAAGGACTCGGACTACAAGAGGCACCAGCTCACGCGCTCCATCAGCGAGATCAAGCCGCCCAACCTCTTCCCCCAAACGCCTCAGGAGATCACCCACTGCCACGACGAGGACGACGATGAGGAAGAGGAAGAGGAGGAGGAGGAGGAAGAGTAGACCAGCTCCACAAACCAGAACCAGGCTTTATGCTTTTAGTCTTTTATTGAAGAAACCCAACAGTGTCCATTAGGGAAGAGGGGGAAGGGGATCAAATACTCATTTTACTGATTTAATCTTTTAATTACGTACAAAACATCCAGTGCATCTTGCTGTTAATATACACCGGGCTCTTGGGGGTGGTGCGTTAGAGCGACAGCGCCTAATGACCCCCAGGAGTTTGTCTAGAATTCTGATTTTATTTTCACTCGAGGGTTGTTTTCATTTTTTCATTTTGTTCATGATGCTGGTGTGTAGAGGGTTGTTTGAGACGTTTTACAAGACCACAGTTGAAGTTTTGAATTTGAAATTGAAATCTCTGGCCCAGTTTTCGTTCCTCCAGGTCAGAGATGTGTCTAAAGATAGTGTATACAGGAAACTCGGAGAATACGTCAACTGGGAGTACAGCACAGTAACTGGATGTAGGATACTAGGGGCAGAATGAGTCATCACAAATCACTTATGGATAGAAGAAGCCGACCCTACCTGATGTACTCGAATGGATTTGTTTATATTAAGCAATCTATCTGTACCACAGTGTAAAATATAATTCAGTATGTGCCGTACATTTTAAATGTGCGTTTTTTTATTCTGCTAATCTGATTTATTTGCCTTGCCATATGCAGAACAGATTTCCAGTTCGGACCTTCGGATTCTCCTGAGCTGCATTGGAAGTGTACAGACTGCTAAAGCACAGACCTACGCCTGAGAAACTGTTAAGCACAACCGTTAAGATGGTGGAAAACGGTCTGTACTCTTTTAGTGCTAGTGCCCAATTTAAAACCGCACAGGACGAGCACAAATTTGGCTCCCAACCACAGAACTTGACAATCAGAGGTACCAGATTTTCTTGGTAACATGATTCTGGGCTGGGCTACTGCTGCCGATGTTTAGAGCATCGACTGCCTGATAAGACTACACTACTGCCTCCCTACCCCTGTCCGTAGGCATAAAGGCCCTTTTAGGTGTGGTCCTCTCAATTCCTGGTCAAAATGTTTTAAATGTTTTCCAACCGGCATCAGTTTGTGCTCATATTTTAGTTTCAATTTCCAGGAGCGGTGAAGGTGCCGTTTGAGTTTGCTTTGCGGTTGATTTTGTTCCCAAGAATCTGTATGTATGGATGTACATACTAGAGAAATGTTCTTGTTTTTCTTGTTTTATTCTTTCCCTACAGCATGCTGGTAGAAGCTCTTGTTTAACTGTACAGCACAATCGATCCTCTGTAGGCTACTCTGCCTTTTTAATTTTGACCAAACAAGACATGGTCTGTGTTTGGTCAGACATGAGGACTCTGATGGGGTGACGCATTTCCTCCCATTGCAATGCAAAGCCTACAGGGGAAGGACTGTGGGGTGGAGCTGGAGGACAGAACCAACACTCTGTCCCCTCCCTGCCCATGTCCTCCCACGTCCTGGGTGCTGTCCTCTCGGTCCCACTGCCCAGGGGACTGGAGCTGTCCTGCACTTACTGCCTAGGACTCGGGAGAAGACTTCTGAGCAAAATGGGGGGGGGGGAATCAACAAAAACTTCCTGCTAACATTGAATACATTGTACATAAATGAAATATTAAAAAAAGTGTATATTCCTGGGAGATGTTAGACTTCTGTTTTGTGTTTTATACAGATCCACAGTTCAGAAACTAGAGAATGTTTGAGAGAGTACAAACAAAACAAAAAGTAGCTTACATAGCCTATGTACCTGTATTATTTGAGCCACTGATACCTGCTGTAGGTTTCCTGATGGCAGCAGAATATGTGACTTATAGGGGAACGTCACTAGAAAGGTTTATTGTACACGTCCCCAAAAATGGAAGAGAATTCTGATGGACAGAGATTTGGAAGTGGCGGTGCTGGACTTCAGTGCTTTGGCCGGGTCACATATCCTACAATAGAGATCAATATACTGTTTAAAAATACATGGAAACAATGTTTTGTTACAGAACGCCACCAGGCTCCTTCCAGCTTCGGTGCATCACACCTCCTGTTGAAGGTGATCTGTACGTTTTGGCTTCTGAAGCTCATCCTAGTCGGGTGTGAAGGAGCTCAGACTGCAGAAGCTCTAGCAGCAGTATTGTGAAGCGCACAGGAGCTGAAACCATTGCGTCAGTGTTTGAAAAGAGCAGTTTTTTTTCAGTTCTGGTTGCTTGAACTGCCTTTAAACCTGGAATTCACATGTTAATCGTGTTTTGATGTTATTGTTTTGTTATTTGGTTGACTTCAAATTTCCATGTCATTTTTCTAGATTTGTTTTCACTCTTGGTACCTATGATTTTCTGAACTTGACTGAGAACTGGATCAGGTGCGATGTTTTTAATGCATGACCTAGCGGCTTGCTTTCTGCGGTTCATCAGCAGCAACATACTTAAAGGTGCAAAATGAATTGAACTGCAATTCATCTTTTTTTATTCTGATTATGATTAAGATGCTGCATTAGCTCAAAACAAATGAGAACTCTTTATTAACAGTGTAGGCAAAAAAAAGCTTTTCATTCTTTTTCCCTTTTTTGCTTGTGAAAACTATAGACTATAAACTCTTATATAGTTTCAATTTATGCTGTATTTTTTTCACCACATAGTTCTTTCCTCCCTTTAAAATTCCAGAATACTGAGTATAGCTATTTTCTTTACATTTTGTTTTCTATTCTATTTAAATGATTTTGCTAGAAATGAATATGCATGTTCCTGAGGCTTGGGAGTGAATGGGTTTAAAGGAAACCGTTTCTCAACTGCTGTATTCTTTTTAAGTACATTTTGTTCCCTAAAATATTGCAGACATGTATATTTGAGAAGTTCCATTTTAATGTACAATAAAGTCCAATTACTCAATGGGCGTTCCAGTGTTTGTATCACTAATGTGTGAGAAAATCTTAAAATACACATTTATGTAGACCAAAATGGTGTCCAGCAGCAGCCAATTGTGGAGAGGAAGATGATGGTAGTTATTGCAAATTGTACTTTATGGCAGGTAAAGTCAAGTACATGAACCGCCAGCACCGTAAGAAACTTCCCTTTAACACTGTTTTGAAAGTGCGTTTCAAAAAGGACATGGCGGTGAAGCATACATTTGATTATGAATAATTTCTTTATTAAAGTCATCACCTTTTTTTTTTTTCCTTTTTTTTTTTTTTTTTTTTTAAGTATAAAATGACAATTTCCATAATCCAACTGCAGGACACAAAGGTTAGTCTCTTTTTCGTGAAGCCACATTTGTTCATCTGTTAATGATTGTTTGAAACCAACATGTAAGTGCTCAGACAAAGACAGTGACAGCGAGTTGACACGTGGTACACAACTAAAGGCGACAGTGGGAACGGTGAGAGGGTGGATTGATAACTTGCAAAGCTGAAGCCAAGGATGAGAACATCCTGGATTTCCTTTAAATCCGTGGTACATTAAGTGTGAATCTTGACTCAATATGAAACCCTTAAAGCAATATGTTGCAGCAGGAGAAAGTCATTATACAATTATTTAAAACGTGTGTACACCTATACTGTCAACTATAATTATGGCTCATCAGTTGGATTTAACACTATTTGGTATTTGGCATTTTTTCAGAGAATTAAAAACCTTCATTTTGGGTTTTTTGGATGGATTTGGCTGTTTTTATGGAAATCACAAGGCTTTAAAAAAAAAAAAAACTTATTGAAATAGGCTTTGATTTGATCTAGATGAAGACGTTTTCATTTCCATCTGAAATCCGTTTCAAAAGATTTTAAATAAAAACCGTGAATACATGCAAAACACTAACGAGTATAAAAATACTGTATCAGAAATAATGTTTTTCATTTGAAATATTAGCACCAACGTTTTGTTTTCTGATTTTGGCAGCAGTAATTAGGCTTTTGAATTTCCATGGCGTGACACAACATTAATAAAATCATGTTTCAGCTTGTGTGTGGAGTCCAATTCGTAACAGCCAGGTACAATTAAATCTGCTGTATCAATCCACCCTTTTGATGGAATAAATGAAAAGCACTGAACTGGAATGTCAAATATGAAGAGGAAATGCACAATTCACCTACAAGGAATGATATACAATAAACAAACAGGTTTTCTTTTGTCTTAAATCAAAAATCACAAAATATACAAATAAATCAGGTACAAAATAAATAGGAGATTGTAAATCTACAATGCCATTCGCATAATTTTAAATTTCATTTCAAAAATCAGCTTTGGAAACTTACATTTCATTATATCAATTGTGCTTCATTTCAGATATATAGAATATATACAGTACTCAGAATACTATGTATCCGAAATGGTCTATTGTACAATATGATACAGGCAGCTGATGACCATGTTTGATGGAATATGAAAGACGGGTTTGAAATGTAGAAAGTTAACTTGGCAACACAGGATGCAAATGCGTCAAAAACTAGTCATAAATACAGGTTTGTGATCCACGGTACCCACAGCACTCATCGAACGCTGTTCATTAAATAGGATCAGACGTCAGACAGACGGATTTCAATGGGAAGACGGCAGACTAGATTTTCAACACAAAATGTGCCACATGCTTTGTAAATCTCATCTATTTTGTATTTACTTGTGAATGCATTTTCACCGAGTGCTGGATCATCAGAAAAGGGTTGCAAACAAATGAACATAAGACACTGGGTTCAGGTAACGTTTAGGTTTCCTCTGTTGCATTGCTTTTCCTTCGTTTGTGATATTTGGCTACGGGGGGAAAAGAGCAATAAACTCACTACAGAGGGGTGTGTGGGAATAGACGACACACAAACCAGATCAATCAAAGGACGGAAAAGAAAGCAGCTTTTTACAATACTGAAATTTGCCCTCTAAGATCTAAGATCTACAAAGGAGGCAGTTAGTCATCCATCTTCCATCAAAGGTGGTCTTAACTTTATACAGTACAGCAACACATGGAATCTGAGGCTGTGGAAAGCCTGTGGAAAAGCTCCACACACTCTTTCCAATAGCTTTGATACATAAAGGGTCTCCTGTGTTAAAAAGGGCTCATATTTAGATAATTCCAACTGCTATTTCAATTGCATGCGGATGTAAAGTCAGTAAATAAGTCTAATTTGCCACTCAGTCCCAGTGGCCAGGTGGTGTTGCTCACGGGCAACTTTGTTTCCTTCCACTGTGGCTAACCGTGTTTCAGCAACACAACCCTTGCGTTACACAGTGTGGATTGACACACAGCAGTACGCTCACGAGCACAGTACAAAACAGCAGGGTTCGGCACAGAACCGGGAGAGGTCCTCTGTATAGCAGCGTGGAAGCAGGTGAACCGGGTCGAGACACACAAGATTAATGGAGCCCATCTGTCACTTGCGGGAGAGAGCAGCCCCCTCAGCTGTCAGTGTGCACAAGCAATACAATTCCTTCTTTTTTTTTGTCTCGGTTTGATTTTTTTTTTCTATTCAAACACATTCAGTGGTCAATGTGAGTTTGAATTCAACTCCAAGAGAAAGCTGTTCTGTTCAATTCTTTATTTGATGTATTTCGTGGAGTAAAAGGGCTCAAAACATGAATTTCTCAATACAAGTCAGTGTTGGGTTTTGCATTTCAAATCATGTTCATTGGCATCTCAAAGCATAATCAAGCCACCCGAATGGGGACTATTTTGGCTGTGCTGTAAACATGATCAGGGGTTTCAAGCATTTGTTTCTGGAATTCGTTTTTGAAAACCACAAATACATCCCACATCTTTCCCAGTCATGGCCACTACAGGTGTTGGTGAGTTTATTTCTACAGTGTTTCTATATCCGATACACAGAATAGAACATACATCACGCTTTATATGACATGGGCCAACAATGACACAAGCTTCTGTGCTACAACGGACTGTAACCCCACCTCCCTCGCCCTCCTTCAGTGGAGATCTCAGTGGCACAGTCACTTTCAAGTAATATACTTTAGTATCATTAGTGTTTCCATCGAACCCTTTAACAATGCAGTAACCCTTTCAGGAAAAAAATAAATAAATACATTGGGGAAATAATCTTAGTATCAATGTAGCTAGCATGAAATAGGAAGAGTAAAAAATGGATGATTCGTTTAAAATAAAAAAAGAAAGGTTTTGAAAATGTAATATGTACATATATAGCTGCACCGGAAATGGCCACTTGATAAAGAAAAGGAGCAGTTATTCCCCTGGCGTCTATCCAAAGGTTTGCAGCAGTCATTTGGGCGAAGGGTTATTAAATACATTTTGAGCAGCTGTGTTTACACCTCATGTAACACACATTTTAAGTGTCACTGACTGAATCTTCATGAGCTTTCAAATACATTCAAGAACTTTCAAGAAGTAATTATTTATCTAGGTGGTATATAGATGTATTTATTTTTTGCGTTGTGTTTATTTATTTTTGTTATGGGATACTGCATCTTAAAAGAGCCAGCCTCCAATGGCTTTAAGACTGATCTCCAAAACCCCACGCCTTATATAACAATCTGGTACAGAGAAACATTTTTAAAGTGTTACACAAAGTAGGCCCATAGTCAACATAGTCAAAGTGGCCTAACATCCATACACGGCGATAGTGACTCCATAATTCATAGAGAATAAATAGGTCAGTAGTCTCATAAACAGTAGCACTTGGAGGTGCTACACAATTTGAATTTAGTGTTCACTTTAAGATCATTCTTGTTCCTTCATTCCCTCTAAGGCACCTTGCAGACAGAGCTGAGCTCCACCACAGACCAGCATCTTCACATTCTAGGGGCATTAGGCTACATTAAATTTATGAAAAGTGACCTAAGTTAGTATTTGGACGTATTTCAGGGCTGCATATCCTCAGATCTCTTTCTTCCTCATACGAAATTGATGGTTACTTTTTCTCCATGAGTCCGACCACTGCGATACATGGCTCTGACAACAGTGAAATCTGCAGCTCGCACGCTCCCTAACTCTAAAAGCAAGTCCTGTATCATTAACACTGTGCTGTGCACCAGGAGGAGAGTGTGGCTAGAGCGCCCTCTGTTGCCAAGGCACGGTGGTGCACCTAGGTAAGGCAACATCACAAAAGCACAAGCAAAGTGCTACTGGCTCCATGGACCACCTGGGAACATACAGTTTACAGTTGCAAGGGAGTAAGACCTTGGCAGCAAAGAAGAAACAAGTACCGTCCTTATTGGAGACCCTTAGCTTCAACATACAGAGTCTCTTTCCTGTGACTGCAGCTTTTAGTGAAGATTGTCTGCTGCCGAGGAAGTAAAAGGTTCTGTGCAATGGCATAGTCTGGCTTCAATGCAGTATCTCTTTCTTAACTTTCTGAGTTTCGGTCCAATTGAAACACAAGACTTGTGCAGTAGTGTTACGGTTTTACAATAAATCACAAATAAACCTAAATTAGAAGAATTCAGCTCCCATGATATGACACTAATACTGCTAAGACAGGTTTTCTTTAGTATACGGGTTCGTGACTGCCATTAACTGACTGCCAGGTGTAAATTCAATTCCTTTAAAGCTGCTTGTGCACTCAAATCACAAGCATTGGCGCACTGGTCAGGTTTACAAACAGGGTCTATTAGTAACACTTTAGTGCTGACAAACTGCAGTTTCTTATTATGTGAAAGCAAGATCAACCTCAATTTGTCACAGTATTGCAGGGCAGTTGGTATTGTACGTGATTGTCCATGCATTGCCCAGCTTGTCTAATGCCGTTAAGCTAGGTGGGGTTGTCCACCGTCTGTGTGAAGGCTTTGGTTCATATTGGCACCCGTTGGCAGTTGCAGAAGATCGGATCGCAAAAGTTAATTCCTCTTCAAAGTTTCTGTGCATAATTGTATATCTAGTTCTTCCCCTTATGTGGCAAATATTGTAATATTTGATTTTGGATTGCAGACTGTTTTATGGAATTCAGATTGGACTTGGTTACTGTTTGTTCTGTGTGAGTGTTGTCATTATATAAGTTTGGTTCTGTCTGTCTATTGCGATTTGACCACTGCACACTGTGATTAATAAATCTACACTTGAACACCGAAATACGTCTTGTTTACCTGAGCCCTGCCTTCAGAGCACTACCCCCCACACTGCCACAATATATATATTTATTACATACACACTCAAAAGCACATGGTTCAATTCTTTGTCACCTGCTGGGATGCAATTTCTTGTGAAAAGGAAATGTGCTAACCTCAGTTCAGCTAATAAACTGTTGTTTCATCGGCACTGGCTGACGGCAGAAGTTTTTCTCTGCGTGTGTTTTCAGGACACAAGCTTAAGGGGAGACTTTAAAAGGCACCTACTGGGACAAGCAGATCTCATACAGCTTTACTGGAAGGTTGGTAAATCAACCAATTTGCACTTTGAATTACATAATTGATGTACTGCCTCCTAATACACTGGTAAAGCAATATCCCTCTGTCTTTTTCAACAGGACTGTATTGTCAATTAAATTATTGCAGTTGCCCCGACATTCACCACAGGCTGCTCCATGTATCATTGTGTTCGATGAAGCTCATAATCTTTACCAACCAAAACATAATATATATTATATATACACACACAAACACACACACATATATACTCAATATGTTTCTCTCTCTCTCTCTCACACACACACACACACACACACGCACATTTATATATATATATATATATAGCCTTTCTATACAATTTCATTTTCACTTATATGTCTGGTTAATAGAATAATTTTTAAAAATAAAAATACGTTCATTGCACTTACAATGAAAAAAGAAATACAAAATAAATCATAAAAATTTCAGAGAAGATTTCAAATTTCATTTTCAAAAAGTAAGAAAGAGATACTGTACCTTAGGCCTGGATTAAAACAAGAATAAAAACTGCAGTTATAAACCTTGTGTGGGAGCTAAAGGTCCTCACAAGCTGAAGACCGCTCATTACAACTCATCTGGAAAACAATTTCAACATATATATGCATAATATAATAAATAAATGAAAACATGGTTCCCGGTATCTTACGAAGTGGAATTCTGCGCTCTGGCGTCTGTCTATGACTCACCATTTCGTTGGCTTGTTTGTATTGTGTCCTTTGCATTCTTTACTCTCCTCTCGCGGCTCCCTGTCGTATAGAGGGGGCATCAAACTCTTTGGTCTCAAACGTGAGGCTCGTCCATACGGGCATGCGCATAATGATGGCTGGCCTTCCCCACTCCTGGCACGCCCAGCGGTGGAGGGGCCAGGGGGGGTGGAGCTGTGGGGTGCAGTGCAGGAGTGCTCTCCCCCTCGGCTAAATGGAGCCCTCGTTGTGCATAGTGTGGTTGGATTTGTTGTGTGCAACGCAGTTCTGCTGCTCATTGAGCAGGTTTGCCATCTCGTCCGGCAAGCCGTCATGAAGCTCGGTTAGAGTCAATTCGATCTTAATGTTCTCGCTGTCTGAAGACTGGGGCGTTTTGTCCATCCGAGAAGCCATCAGAGCGTTCTGGTACTGCTGGCGGGTGATCTGAGGAAATGAACACAGTTTGTAAACACTGACCACAAGTCAAACTTTGGTTTAAGCTTAGGATGAGGCTTTGGGTTGTATGTAGAGAAGTGTGGACACCTCAGGAACCATAGACACTCCCTTTGGCTTGCTTCAGACTCTGACACACACACACACACACACACAGACACACACACCAGTATCCACCTGTGTCATCTTAACTGGATTGACTGGTCACCTTTAGGTTTGTTAGGGGTGTGAAGAATTGTGGAGAACTGGATCCTACTGTGTTATTGCAGAGCCCTGTCCAGCAGTGTGGCCCTCACCTTGATGTACTGCAGGTCTGTGATGGCTCTGACTGAGTAGTCGGGCACATAGACCTGCAGGAAGGAGGCGTTGAGCTGATTGTTGCTGCTGCCCAGCGTGGGGGTGATGGCATCGATACGGTCACTGCGGTTCAGAGAGTCCGAGTGATTCAGACCGCAGGGCCGCGGAGGAGATTTATTCTCTGCAGGGCAAACAAAATGGAGCATTACAACATGCACTAGACACACAGTGCTAATTTCAGGTTAATTCTATGTGCAGACAAAGTTGTGCACTATTTCAGACAGCAGTAAAAATCACACATTCTCCTTTCCTCCTGACAAGTTCAGAGTTTACACTGTGGATGTTTTCTAGATTCAATTATATATTCATTTGTCTTTCCATATTCAGAGGTCTCTTGCTCAAACAGTTTTTTCATTTAGTCTGAGAGGGACATCTGCATTTCCTGCCAATGTGACCTCTCCTTTTTGTCAGGCAGGTGGAGCTAGCTGAGGTGAAAATGTCAGCACAACCATGTTTACATTTCAAACAACCAACAAAATAGGACTTTCAAACAGCACTCTTTGTGTTAGCAAGATGAATAGGCTTAGCCAATAATTTAAACAGCAGCATCACAGTGGCCATTGTCTTGTGATAAATAAATAAAAATGCAGGAAAAGTTAATATTGTTTTTATTTAAAACTGGGAATTAAGTAATCTATTTTAGTTCTTCAATATTCAATATAATTCACATACACAAAGGTACTTTTCCCAAGCGTGGTGCCTTTTCTTAGTTGGTTGTTTTCTGAACACAAGATGGCGCCTATATGATACTGTACAGCTGTGTGCCTAGGACTCTTGAACTGGCCCACTGACACATGGGCAAGAAGAGATGCTGCAACTTAGCTGACATTGCATAAAAACATTTTGAAAAAGAAAACAAGAAAGCACAAAAAAACTGGCTCTTCCGAATGGAGGACTTTTTCTTTTTTAATTAAAGACAGATTAATTTTTCCACTACTTAAAGAAAACCTTGAATAGGCTTCCCAAGGGTAGCATTAATACAGCAATTTGGATGGAATGTATATAATCCCGGTTAGGAGGGCCGCAGAGCAGCACACGAGGCCTGTGAACCAAGCGTGATTAGGACACTACCTTTCCACAGGATCTGAGCAGGACTAATGTAATTGAACAATGTCGTGGCAAACGGAAAATTCTTAAAGTAGGAGTTATAAATAGAGGAGGGCGGCACTCTCTGGCCCAAGAGCTCCTACACTACTGCCGACCCAGCAGGCAGCTTTAATTCATGTTCTTGTTTCCAGACAGGCCAGTGGGAGTGCTGGAGTGGGAAGCTCTGGGATCTGCAAATCCCTGGCTGTCTTACTAGCAGACTCCAGTGGTTGGCGACAGAGCTGACACTGATGCTACTTCAAGCAGAAGGAAGAAGAAAACCTCTCTATGAAACGATTATAGACATAGTAACATTGCGGTTTAACAGCTGACATGGGGAATTTCAAAAGATCCCAAGAAAACAAAAAATCCTCCCCATTTTATACCTGTAAAATGTCGAAGGTCCAAATCTAGCATGAGAGGACATAGGCCTGGAAACAGAAATGAGGGCTTGTAATTTTTTGGAGCGGGAGAGGGACAAGGTGGAACAAAAAGTTGTGCTTTGAGAATCTGAAGTCACAGAAGAGAAGTAAATCAAATGTTAATGTAGACTTGTTCCTAGGTTATCACTGTATTGTGTCCATAGACCAACATATTTCCACCTCAAGCCTAGATGTCTAGATATGAATGATCACTATCACCTAAACCTGACTGTGGTATTGACAGACAAAGACAGACAAGACAAGCAACAGGCTGAGAGGGAGGGGAGAGTACAGTACCTGGAGATCCTGCTAGAGATTCAGCCCTACTGACCACGAAGGTACGAGACAGGGAGAGAGGAACTGGAGAGAAAAGGAGAGAGGGAGAGAGAAAGGGAGAAAACGAGAGAGGGGAGAACCGGTGACCACAGGATAACAGGAATCGGGCCAAGTCACATCACTGAGGATACATTTCACACATTCAATATTTGGTTAACTTCATCAGCTGGGGATAAAAATATGCTCTTCAGAGGATTTTCCATTCCATGTCAAGGCATAAAATGCATTTTAAGGATTTGTTTTCCTGTAAATCGTCCCATCACCAAATAATTCAAGTCAAATAAGGAACCATTCTCAGGCTCTGTTAATGGAAGAGGTTGGCGATTAGAAATGGTATAGGTTGAGGACTGGGGACTGGGTGGGGGACGGGGGGACGGGGTGACAGGGGGACGGGGACGGGGTGGGTGGTCTTACAGAATCTGGAGAGGACTTGTGGAACCTGCTGGCTCAAGCCTGGAGATGAGGCAAGAACACAGTACATTGACACTAGTTTTCATAAGGATTTATCCCTTCAGCTTTCAGTACTTGTGAAGTCATGCAATTTTTCATGGTGTCACCAAAGCCTCTAAAGATTGGATAAGGAGAAGCTTTAGACGCTCTCAGTTTAAGCAATACTGCCATCTCCCTCAGCACCTTTGACATCCCCCCACCCCCCACTGGAGCAGGGGCTGGCAGCCAGGCAGCAGCAGTCCAGAGGTACCTGACAGGGGCTCAGTGCGCTGTGCTGGACTGAAGTGCGGTCACAGCAATGGGCGGGAGTTCTGTCAAGTTCCTGATCAAAGGGTATGGCTGAATTCCAGCCAACAGCTCAGTCACCACAGGCTCCCCTCCAGGCCTGGGAGGAACAGATTAGGAGGGCCCAGAAGACGTAGAATTTAAGAATGTGTGCAGGGGATGCTGGGAGCAGTCATTTCTTTATCGCATAGCACTGTGTAGTAAGGGGTTTGGGGATATTTACTAAGGTTTACAACTTTAAAGATCACGAAAATTATGTAATAGAAACAAATGCTTCTTTAATGTTAAACCAATCCCAACCTCCAATTCCACCAGCCTTCCTCTCTAGACCACAGTTTCACTAGAAAGTGCAACTAAGCTTAACTGAAAAGCACTTCAGCATTTAGGGATGAATATGGTATAATTTATAAGGTTCTAATTCTTTTGCACTGGAACATAAGAACATAAGAAAGTTTACAAATGAGAGGAGGCCATTCAACCCATCGTGCTCGTATCGACCCACTCATTCAGTTTCAGTTTTTTGGCTTCTTCAAATTTACATTGTTTTGTAATTAAACACATAGTATTAAAAGACTGTTTCTGCTGTTGATGTGTTTTTCATAATTCCTGTACAAGAAGAAAAAAAAAATATATATGGTCTAAATAACTAATAAGTGAGAGTGCGGCTACAAAAAATAATTTTCTTATATATATATATATATATATATATTGTTGTTGTACTTAAAGATTCCCATCTTGAACAATGTTCCTGCTAAAGATGCACTGCCTCAAATTCAACAGTAGAGGTCTCTAACACTCTTTATGTTAATGGTAATTTGGTGGCGAAGGTATGCAGTACAGTATATATAAATCCATGCTAGATACCGGGAAAAACAAAACTTGAGTGTGTATATATATGTGTAGAAGATATCCTATATTGATAAGAGC
Source organism: Amia ocellicauda (assembly GCF_036373705.1). Taxonomy (NCBI): domain Eukaryota; kingdom Metazoa; phylum Chordata; class Actinopteri; order Amiiformes; family Amiidae; genus Amia; species Amia ocellicauda. The sequence continues at coordinate 4,733,400 of NC_089869.1, read as the reverse complement.
ACAACTTAATAAAAAATACAGAAAGGGAGATCTGCTTCCTCACACTGCACTTGAGCAGATGGATCTAATTAGGTATATTTAGTTTCCCCAGAGGTTAGTTTATGACACTGGGTGTTACCCAAATTACCCAAGTGCGCCCTATGGCCAACATCAGCCATGGTGAGTGAGAAGATTAAAAGGAGGAATGCTGGGCCTACCTGGTGAGGCTGTCAGAGCCAACATCCCATAGTAGGAGAAAGCCCCAGCTTCAAACTTCATCCCCTCCTTCCCCGCCTCCACCTCCACCTTCCCCTGCAGTGACACAACAAAGCAGATTGAGATGAGAGCCTGGGGGAGCAGGACAAAGGCTACAGTACCCTTGGCCTCTGAGAAATCCCTGCCCTCCATCACTGGAACTTGCAGGTTTTATGACTATCTTTCAGCTAGTAACTAATTAATACTGGGTAGAAAAAGTAAGATTTTTCCAGTTTGCCAAATTCTTCAGCTGTGTGAGGGTGATAAGCTGAAAACCAGACAAAAAAGCCCTGGAGCTGCCTGCCCCTGTCTAAGTGAATGTTCTTCTTAATGAAAGAAAAAGGGGTCTGAATATACATATACAGTGAGGGAAAAAAGTATTTGATCCCCTGCTGATTTTGTACGTTTGCCCACTGAGAAAGAAATGATCAGTGTATAATTTTAATGGTAGGTGTATTTTAACAGTGAGAGACAGAGAATAACAACAAAAAAATCCAGAAAAACGCATTTCAAAAAAGTTATAAATTGATTTGCATGTTAATGAGGGAAATAAGTATTTGACCCCTTCGACTTAGTACTTGGTGGCAAGACCCTTGTTGGCAATCACAGAGGTCAGACGTGGATCAAATACTTTTTTCCCTCACTGTACATATTAAATATACATATTTATATACAAAGAGCTCCTCCAGTGAAGGTAAAAGCAATAAAACAGCAAATCCCAATTCAATATACATACATAAACACACTGTTCCCAATTCCAGTATTATAATTGTGAATTACTTTATTAGAAATAAAATTGTTATTATTATAATAACGGTAGGTAAAGGAGCCTATCGTCTTATCTTGAGAGCCTTATCTTGGAGATATATACGTGTATACAGACACACACAAACATTTCCAGGATATATAAATAACCTGCATTCAAAAAAGGTAAATCTAGTTCAAAGTTTGACTGGCTTTGTGAACGAAAGTATTGTTAACTTTAAGAGTGTTTTTTTTTTTTTTTTTTTTTACAGTAATACCAGTAGAAAATATTTTAGGTAACCAATTGCATTGTCAGAGAAAAAAAAAGCAGCCCTTTTCTTTCCAGTTCATTGTAGTGAGAAGAATTTGTGCTGACTTCCACAAAGTCCTGGAATAAGGTGAAGAGAACTGTCCAAAAGAACATAGGGCTTCATGACTGAGGGTTTGCTGACTCAATTTAGAAAGAAAAAGCTCTATTGAACACGGACAATAGTGTCTGCAAAGCTACACCTGAACAGACAGGAGTTGGCTTCAAAGTCATGGGAATATCTAAAGATGATAACATTCCATCTAACACATTATAAATATCAAATCTGCACAGGGGGTTCTTGGACGAGCTTGCACTGTAGCCACGTTCCTTTATTACCCTATGGAAATGTGGAGGTGGGAAGGACAGAGAGGAGCTGCTTATACACGACTGACAAGCAAAAACTGACTAGCAAGCAAGTCCATGTGAAGATAAGATAAAGGGGGTGTTTATAACTGAAAAACTCAGTTACAGAAATCTTGTGTAAGATTTATTGCATTTATCTGATGAAAACTGAGTGTTTAAATTATAAATAATAAAAAAGAATACCACTTGCGTGACAGTAAAGTTTTCATATAGTGATCATCCCCCTTTAAACTCAAATAAGCACTAACCAATATGAATTGTGGCACTGGAGAACCTTACACTCTTTTTATTTATTTCTGTGAGGAGTTTCAAGGGCGACGAAGTGAGAGGGCTTGGCTGACCTGAAGAATGAGAATGAAGTAGTCGACGGGCTTGTTGCGATGGTAGAGGTAGTGCTCGGGGGTCCTCCTGTTCTTCTCATCATATTTGAGCTCCTGGATGACGTTGGGGTGCTTGAGGAGCCGCAGGAGGATCTTCTCAGACATCTGAGTGGGGCTGAAGGGCTCCACCTCTGTAGAGAGAGACACCCTGTCAGCCCGCTGTGACCTCTGACCTCTCCTGCATCACATCAGCAGCTCTTTCCTCACGGTGAGCTCTCTCAAAGCATCGTGGGTTGTGATATTAGAAAACTATACAGCCAGAACCAAGACTAATGCATAGCAACAAACTTAGCAAATGAGATTGCATTGATACCGGTTACAGTCAGTCAATAAGAAGCGAACACACAACAGTACTGCCTTGCAGACATAATGGGAGAATGTATGGGGGAAGGAAAAAAAAAACCTTTCTAGGTTAAATTGTTGCCATAGTAACATTTTGGTGCACAACTTTAAATTCAGGACTTACAGGACTTACATCTTAGTGATTCTCTGTTGTTGTTTCTGCTCGGATTGGCATTTGCCATGCCTAGTAACTATCCCACCTGGGAAAGGGAAATTAGCATCACACAGTGCTCTGAAGCCCACTGGCATAGCATTGTGCACTTAAGCCTGTGGAAGACTAAAATACGCTGGTCCACCTCAGAAAATGCAGTTAGCTGTATTTTGGACATTTAAATGTTTAAGTTCCTACAATGTTTTTGTAAGCCTACAGTATGAGACTATGTATATATATTTTTATTTTTAAAAGGTGAAAATGCTGCAAAGCAAACACACAGAAGAGTGGTTATTTGTAATGGAAAGATACATCTGTTTACGTTTTGGTAAGAAGGTTTAAAATAAAAATAAAAATTGAAAAAAAAACTTAAAAGATCTTCTTGCTCTTTTACAAAGCGTCACCAATTCAAGCATTTGTGAGAGGACAGACGCGAGCTCTACCCCCAGCCCTGGACACATGGGGACAGGGGTGTCATCACTGAGGCCAGCCTGAGCAGGGGACTTCCATTGCTGGTCCCTTTCGTTTGTTTGACTCCCTCCCAATAACCCCACACCAGCCACACAGGGCACACTGGGAGATTTCCAACTGTGATAAACTGAACTTGCCTGTTGCTAGGAAACGGTGGGTTGCCAGCAGAAGCTGAGGTGATATTTTAACCTTCATCTCATTGTCTGTCGGCTTGAAGGCCGAGAAATCCTGCTTCCTCTCCCGATGGGTGACTTTCTTTTTCGTCCTGTTGTCAGCTGCAGAGATATGAGGGTGAGGAGGGGAAGTCAGGGGAAACAACAAAAAACATGTGAATTACATCAGCTTGGTCTCCTCATGATGAGATGTTTAAAATAATTAAAAGGCTCTGATTTACGAAATTATTAGCTCAATTAAGAGTTAAATTCAGTCATTGTGAGTTCAGCTGGAACAACAACCAGCTGGGTAGAGGGTCTTCCAGGACCAGGGTTTGGGAACCACTGTCTTATGCCATGCAAATGCTGACACAATATCCCCAATGGTTTTTGTTTGTTTATTAGTCAGACTGGTTATGACTCATACTTGTGCGGAAGGTGAGAAAACTGACTTTACAATTTCCTCCTGTATAACTCAATGAATCAAGGCCCAAGTGTACCACGTTGAAATGAAGTCGGCTTCCTGAAAACAATCTAAATGCCATACTGTGGCACATGAACATGTTATAATAAAAGTATCTGCTATTCACAGATTTAGACCGCTTTCAGATTATATCTGGAAACTGAAAAGCTTTAATAAAATACAATAGCAAGCTTTTTCACATTGCAGGGATGGTATCACTAGCAACAATTTTATCTCAAGACTGGAAAAAGACTGGTATTTTCTTCATGGAACACAACCTCAGCAGAAAAAAGGTAGATACATATATTTGTGCATAAAACAAGTAAAGTATTCTTGTAATTGCTGCTTCTTTTCTGCATTTCCTGCAGTGTTCAGATCACAATTATACAGGAACAGAATAGGAAAGAGCCCCGCTCAGTCAGATAACTATTTGTTTCTGTCACAGAGGTCATTTGGATTTAATTATTTTAATACAGCTTTCTTAATACCTAAAGACCTAATTTTAGAAATTATTCCAAAGCTATTACATAAGTACTGAAATGGCCTTTCTGTAATTGATATCCAACATGAAACACTGCCTTTATGTTCCAGAGAACATGGACATTTGCTGTTCACTTGAGGAGAGTGTTAAACATTCTGTTTTATTCAATGAAACACTTTGTTCCAAAACAAATGAGTAGTGTATATTTATTTTGACTTACTGTACTCACTGGGGACCAAATAAAACACGAGCCAACAGGACTCTACAAGAGGACATTCCTACTTTTTATCGTATAGTACACAATTAGGACAGCACATTAATCTGCACAAACACTGCACAATTTCAGAGATTCTTTCCATTAAATATGTAAAAAGCCTCAAAAGCAAATCCAGTCCTGTGATTAATGAGCCTCTGAAACCTATTCATACATTTCTTATGGTTTGGATTACAGGAAGTAAGATTAGTTTTTTTTCTTAATTTCCTAAATAAGGGTCATGTACATGTTCAAGGTGCTTATTTAAGATATAACATAAAATGTTTTTTGTTGTGTACATTTGGGTGTTACATGTATATGAACATGGCCTTATATGTGCTGGTACCATTACAGTTTGCTACAACAATAATTGTTTGGTACCTACTATACAAGTCGGTCTCATCCAGGATTTCGGATTTGATGATTTCTTCAATTACATCTTCCAATGTTACGATACCCAGTACCTCGTAGAATGGGTCTCCTTCTCCCTCGTTGTTTACCCTTTGGACTATAGCCAGGTGGGATTTACCTGTGGGACAAGATGCAAGACCTGGAGTGAGTTTGGGATCTTCCACAGAGACTCATAGTGTAACGCTGGACTATGACAGGCGGCTAACCGCAAACCTCTTCCTTGGTTTTCAAACATATTACTCATATTCATTCAACCATGAATAAACTATTTTTCTTTGAAACACTCATTTCCTTTTGGCAATGCGCTTGCTGCTGATCAAAGCACACGGTGATGTAATAAGAAATCTTCATACACCATTTCCCATCCCTGAGTTTACTTTTCCCCAAATATGGTTAGATCTTGCCTATGAGTAATGCATAACTCAAGGGAACAGCAAAAAGATGATTGTCCAACAAATTGTTGGTAGAACCACCATTGATGGCTGGACTACTGTCGATAGGGATATGATTCAATGCAGAACACAAAGTCGGACAAAAAGTAAGCCAAAGAACATAGGAAATTTAATGAATGGTAAAATTAAACTTACCAAAAATGTATACACATTTACAAAATAACTAGGCCTATATATGGGCAATATTCAGCTGGATGTAGTGATAAAATTACCACTGAGCTTTAATGGTGCAGAACCCTTAAAACAATGATGACACGGTAGCTTAATTTACATAAAAACAATTATCACACAGTAGAGGTAGTTCCAAAACAAAAAATTAAGGGAGAACATGCAACTTTTTCCTTTGGAAAGTGGGGATGGGTATTTACTCAGATGCAAGCCCTGCCTTAGTGTCAATGAGGATCTAGCACACCTAACAATACGAGCACAGGAGGAGAGGAGTCAAAGCATCCTTCTGAATTCATTTATTAATATTCAGCCACACCTCCCTTTGCACTGTACAAGTTTGAAGTTATAAAGAAACAAATTCTTTTAATGTATAGTATGTGTCTGCAGCAGTAACTAATAACCATACTTTGCAGTTACACTGAATCTTAAAGAACGCTACTTGCTACAATATAATATCGAAGCCTAGAGTATTTCAAATAAACTCTTATAAACTATTTTTTACAGTATTATTCAAAGCAGGTATCTGTATCTCTGGTGTATTTCATGGAAAATATCTGTTTTATTACTCTCCATTGAAGTCCGCAGCCAAGACTCAGCAGAGCACGAGGATGAAGTGGATATCGTGCTGACAAGCGTGAAATCAGGCAAACAAGGACTATGAAACTGGACAGACACTCATGTGTCCGGTTTTCTTAAGCAAGCCCTGGCAGCTCCACATCTGCTTTCCCAGGACCCTCAGTAAGCAGCTTACAAAACCCTCCTCATGAATGCTGTCTATCAAAAACGTTAAACAAATTCTTTTCCTATTCTCAGCTTGTGATCATTTAAAAGGAATTTTCCAGAGCAGAGGCTAATATTAGACCCGAAATGAAGTTTCCATTCCACTTGGGCGATATTCTCACCAAAGTAACTGCTGTGTAATCTGATTGTCTTGGAGCTACTCGTTTAAATGCAGATGGGCATAGTTTAAATACCACACGGCAGAGACTCTCCACACTTTATCTATAAGGAGGTAACAAGGCATAGGGCCACCTGGCACCTTCCCTGCTCCACACGACAGCAGCGGCCTGCTCTCTGGACAGGGGTGGGCGGCTCTGTCAGAGCACTGCTACAGGTGTGACACTGACACCCCCTTAGACCAGCTGACTGAGGGAAGAGTGCTTGAGTCCCAACACGAGAAGCTATGTAGGCTGCAAGGCTGAGTCACAAAACTGTAGTACCATGTTCCTCAGCTCCCCTTTTCTATGCTACATGACCTGAAACAGAAATTCAAATTAACTAACACAGCCCATAGACTTTGTTTGTCTTGTTTTGCTTTATTGGTGTCTTATGCAGAGCTCGAGCGTGTTCTGTATAATACTGTTTGATTAATATCTGAACCACGTTCTTCTAAAACTAGGGCATGTTTATCAGTGATTCCACCTAAAACAGGTTCAGAGAAAGCTGTTGCTGGGAAGGGGAGGTGAACCTGGTCCTTCACAGATGGAGGTTCCAGAGATAGGGTTCAACAACTTCTATTAAGCTCCAAAGTTTGCAGCAGCAATTCCAAACACAGAGCCTAATTATAAGAGATATTAAGGGGTTAACAAAGCAGATTTCCCCCCTTCCACTTACAATTGTTTAAAATAGACATTCTTTTACATGAAGCTACGGAAGTTCAGGAAACATGCCAAATTAAGTCCGAAGTCGTCAGAGTAAAGCACTTTAAAGAATTCACTGCTATGCTTTAAACCAACAAAACAAAGGCAAATTCATCTTGGGAAAGTTATCATTCAAGAGGAAAATTCTCGCTCTATGAAATCATCCTTCTCTCGACAGAACACAATGCACATCAGGCAATAAGACGTGCCCTAGAGTGAACACGTGCCTTCCAATAATCAAAAAAGCGAAGAAACCTATCAGTTATAAAATATGACATTAATTTCCCTTGGGAGGCAAACAAAAAACCTCAACATCAACATCAACAACAACAACTTTTTTGGCAGCTTGTTTTGCTAATCAGTCACTACTGACTACGGTTACATTAAGAGAACAACAAAGACAAAGCAGACCCTGCTTCACATTTAACCCAGAGAAGAGGAATAGAGGAAAGCTTTGTGGAATAGATCAAGATGGAGAGCAGAAGGAACTTTCTTATGCCTAGTGTAGTCGGGTATAAGATAGTGGTATCCATTAACTAACATCAGTCACCTGAATGGCCCAACTGCTAGGACTTTTCCTGCCGAGTTTGGAAACTGGTATTTCCTTCAAGTCATACAAACCAGAGTGTTTCTGAGGAAGTTTGTAGTAAATATGACTTGCTTCATTGCGTAACTGTGCTTCAAAGCCTTACGCTGAGAATTAAAGTCTTGGGACAGGTAGAATACATATAGCTTTTCATACACATTGCCTACCTAAGCTGTCAGTGCCCTTTAAACTCTAAAACAAAAATATTAGAGATATGCTGAAAATTACTCATCACTCACTTAGAGACTAGCAGTATTAGGACACAAAATAAGAGTACACAACATTCTGTTCTTTCAGAGCAATATAAAACGAAAGTGAAAATATAACTCCTTGTAAACCAGGTGCTTTTTTAAAGTGATTTGGATTTTCTTGGGTCACCTCCAAACCTTAATCCTATTTGAAATGTCTACAATATGGATATAAACTTTTTAGCTGGCACCAATCAGCATCATAAAAGAATAATACTCTTGCCAAGCAGAAAACAAGACATAAACCATATAATTTTAAGCCCAAAAAAGGGGCACAGTTACAGCTGACAATTAAACGTTTTACCACAAACTCTTTAGGACACTAAAGATAATGTCCTACAGTCAGCATTCCATTAATCTGCTGCTGCAGAAAAAATTAATGATACTTGATTATCAACAGAATTAAACACAGACTCTCTCCAAGGGTAAAGGAATATGGTAGACATTGCCGACATGACCTGTTGTTGATTTTCTGTCAAATTGTAATAGACTTTTAAAAAGCATAGCTTCCGTTATTAATCGCTAAGTGTTTTCGTCCTTGGTGAAGGTCCTGAGTGAAGGTGCATAAATCTTTGTTTACACTCCTATGTAAATTACAAACAGGGGCTTAGCCAAGTTCAAACATAAACCCAAGCAAAGCTTACGTAGTCCATAGATGGAAGGGGATGCAATTTTTACCCTTTTATGAACTGTTTTATGAACATGAGTGTTGCGAGCAACAGGGATGAGGATCAACAGGCCAACAGGAGAAAAATGACAAAATAAAAATTGGTTATGGGTGAGCTGAGGAGAGTTAAAAAAAATAAATAAAAAAAAATGTGACAGTGGTGAAGATTTGATTTATGTCAATCAGCCTGTTATGAGGTGACTGACATTTGCACCTGCTGAAATATCATCGTCAATCACGCTTTTTTTTTTTTATATAACTACACAAGCTTTCCCAGTTGTTCCCTCGCACGCAGCGGAGAACAACAAAGAGAGAACAAGAGGTGGGGGGGGGGGGTGAACAGGAGTTTGATGAGCAGCCCAATCTCCTATCCAAGGCATTATTATTATTATTATTATGTAATTGAGCCTGTTCATTCCCATTATGCTTGGTTTCCTTCTCATCTGCAGGTTTGAAAGTTCCAGTCTAAACCCACATATTAACTTGTTTCCAGTGCTGCCCATCCCTGGCTGGAACACGTGTGAGGAAGTCAAACCAAATACACCCATTATACGCAGATGATAAGCTTGAAGAGGCAATGAAAAAGTACATGAGTTTTTTAATAATCACTGAAAAACACATTTCTGCTCTCTAATTTCTAATGATCCTCATAATTTAGGCATTGCATGTGGTGTTCTCACATTTGCATTAAGCAATCAGAATGCTGTTACAAAACTCTCATGCTGTTAATTAGCTGGTATCTCTTTGAAAAAGCCTAACTAATTTCTGAAACATTCAGAAATAAAGAGGAACAGAAATGTAGATGGCTATCTGGTCTTTAATGGATTAATAATCATACAAATAAATAATAATAATAATAATAATAATAATAATAATAATAATAATAATAATAATAATAATAATAATAATAATAATGCTGGCACAGTCTACTACAGAAATGAATCATGGGATTTAAGTATTTTGTTCTTGTTGTCAAGCAATACTCAGTCCAGCAGGATCTAATTCTTCATTGTTCATGGCGTGATCATTGAGTGATTTCAAGTTGCTGGGATTACTGATAATGAATAAAGCATTTAACAAAAAGTATTAGCTGCAAATAAAATTATTTTTTAACTAGCAAGTGCTGTATGTCAAATATTTTACTCCTCTTTAACTTTGTTATTCAAACTACAGCTAAATGTCTACAGTTCCATATATGATTTTCTTGCTTTAATCCAAAGTCTCTCTTAGCATTCTCTGTGTTGCATTTGTTTCTCTGTTATTGAACTAATAATTGCATCAAAGAAAAAGTGTTGCCTGGAAGAAGAATTTGCATTGTGCAAGGAGTCCATTTGTGAAGGATTGCTCAGTTACGTCCAGGCCGCACTGCTATTACCCTACACACACTTCATTGCAGCTGGCTTGTCACACCAAAGGCACAAATTGCCCTCAGACACACATCTGATGGCCCCAGTCACACAATCTCCTTGATGCATGGGATTTGTACACTCCTGAGAAGCCAGGGGAGTGACTAACCCAGAACATTATACCCAGACAAGCCCGGTTACATCAGTTAAATAGTTAGAGAGAAACAAGAAGATTAAATCACAGAGAAGTTCATATACAATATAATGCAGGGCACAGACTACAGGATGTGAAACGAGCAAGGAGAGAAAAAGACGAGATAAAAGGAGCAGGGGATGTCAAACTCTTGCTTAGCGTGATGAGTAGGGACAGGAAGCAAGAAGCCATCATGACGGCACAAAGTATCAGCTGGAATGTTTGAATGATAACAAGTGGCAAAGGTTGTTAGATGTGGTTGATTATTTTTCCATAGTGTCTTAAGAAGGGATTTTGGGCAGGGGGGTGAATCATTATGCCTTCAGGCTACTATACCCCCTCCCTATTGGCTTAACCCCCCTTACCTCACTGTCCCACAGGCAGTCTGCATACTTTCCACTTTCCCACAAAAACGTGGATGTCAGGAAAATGCGACTCATGTCCTTCGATACCAAAAATATGCCCAAGAAAAACATGGGGGTCTATTAATAGCTCCTGGGCTGCTCTAATTTTATCCTTTTTTCTATCAGGGATGGGCTGGGAATTATCTTTTTTAGCGCCTGGGAGCCGCGTGACCTGCAGCCAGCCCCTGGGAGGGTGAGGCCAGGGAGTCAGCAATCCTGGGAATAGTCACCCGACTGGGCAGGACTGGCTCGCCGTGGGGCCACTCTCCCTCCTTTGCAAGTCTGTGCCTTAGCATCAATAACTCGGAGGTAAAAATCCAGCTGTGATGCTATGCTAGGCCTCACAGAGCAGACAATTTCGAATTCTCCAAACTTCCTCAAGTTTTACCCAGAGGCATCATTCCTGGCGTATCTGCCTCGAGCCCTAGACTTGTGCTTCTTAGCGAGGGCTTCAGCATGATTCAACTGACCGAGCAGTGCTCTCCGCTGGAGGGAGGCCACTCTGCTGAGCTCTAGAGCTATAGGGGCAGCAGCCTCACACAAAGAATACCCAGCAGGGGCTGCTCTTAGACAGCGAAAGAGAGAGTTTTGTTTATTTTCTTTACTCCCACCTGTCCTCAGTTCACAGTCTCTGTCTTAATAGCTGATATGACAATCTGCTATAAAAGGACAGTTCTGAACCTACTGGGGCTTACACACACACACTTCCTTCTTTTCACTTATTTGCGACAAACTAAAATAGTGAGCTGCATTGAACTGCCTTGGTAAAACATTTAGCAAAGCTGTAATGATGGCTACCACTGTCCCCTTTCCTACTCCATAGTGTATAATAGTGGTCATCATAGCTTTAAGTTTCAGGATACCATATGACCCTTCTTTCCAATGACTGAGAGTCTTTATTTTCAGAAGTTACAGTGGCATGGCCAATACCAAGGCAAAAACAACAACAAAGAATCATGCAATACATTCCACAGGATGTGCAAGCAGAAACGTGCAAATGAGGAGAAGAGTGAAGACATTATATATGCTTATGTTTTGAATTTGAATAGAGTAAACAAGCTTGTAATTGGTTGCATGTGAAAACAGATAGACCTTCAGCCCCTGCACTACAGAATGCTTTGGATATTTTACAAGACAAACATATGGTGTAAAATGCACGATCATAAAAAAATTGCACTGAATGAAAGCAGTGAAAACATAATTCAGTATACTGTGTTTATAGCCTGGTGAAATACAATCCTTTTTACAGCAAATTATTTGTACCTATGCAGCTCAGGCACAGTAGATGAAGTAGACCAATCTGAGTCAGTGAGACACAAGAGCATGGCAGCAGGGCACCCTGCATAGCGCAGACAGAGTCCACTGCTCTCGGCTGCTGGGCTTTGTCACACGAACCTTGAGAAATTCTCACAAGGCCACCCGAGACTGCCAGGCGCACTTTTCCACCATTCCCAGCTTATTTAAGGAATTAATTTTGTCATTTTTTTTTCCATAGTGGAATCTCTTATAAATAGTTGGCAAGGCTCAGGGGCTGTGTCTGTGGTGGTCTGCAATGACTTTAATATATATATATATCTATATATATAAAATATAAAAGTGATGGGAAACTCATCTGACCCCTTTTCAAAAGGCCTGTGGTTCATCACAGACATTAATAAGACAGAAAATAAACAAACACTTTTTTTTTTAGCCATTACTTCACAAGACACTAAATAAGGTAAAAGACTAGCGTAGGGGTTCTTTCCTTTTTTATTTTTTAAATCACTGTTAGATCTGTAGGGGGACTGAACATTAAATCAGAACACTACATAGATATGATGTAATCCTTCGTAGCCTGAGACTTTGAGATTAATCTGTCATCTCCTGTTTGAATTTGAAGACCTCAGCCACATGTAGTTAAAGCTCACCACACACTCCTGCATAGGGCACTACACAAACCACATGTCAGATAACCCTCAATTAATAGATTTTTCTTTTCCCTTGTGACACATCAGCTGATAACAGTGACAGTTGAATCACTCCTGCCATCCCGATTGTTCTCAGGTGGGAAGCATGCTTCAGATCTGGCTTTGCTGTAGTATGAGTCATGGAGTAATAAGCTGTTTACATGCTAAAGATTTGTAACACACCAGATGGATCACAGCTAGCCTTCATTCTGCAATGATGGTGAATAAGTTCTTGCGTACAAAATCTGTAATTAAGGAGTTACACACAACACGTCACTTGTTGTTCAGACTGCTCTTGACCGACACATTTACACTACAATGTTACTGATCATCACAGCATGTGTCTGCCAGTCCTGTAGAGGACTTGGCACATCAGTCATCCATCTTCAATAATGGAGAATACAGTATTCCCATTCACATTCCAAATCTGCATTCACAATTACAAAAAGGGCAACATTCCTTGCAACTTAATATAGGATTCCTGGAGAGGATATTGCATGTTGGATAAATGGTACCCTTTTTAATTTTACAATGAATTATAGCACAAGATCTATTTTTAAAACAAGACCATGCGTAATCCCAGGGGTATTGAGGAAATGCATGACCAAGTTATATCACCCAAATGAAATGTGAAAATGAACAACACAATTTGTGAGGGAAATGTGTCACCGTTAGATGGTTCATCAAAATCAAATGGGTCAGAAAACAATTCCTGGTTGTTTTTTTTTTTTTTATCTTGAGTACGGCAGCTCAAGGTTTAATCAGTTGCTTCTGAATGACGACAATTCTGTAGTTGTTGCGAGTAACCATAATAGAGAATAAATTGTTAAGACAACAGCAACTATTGTTGCCACAAGACACCGCACCTTTATTATGTCTTGAAAAATGGGAGAATGCAGGGTTTGCTTTTTCTTGGTTGCTTGCTTGTTTTCGTGCTGTGGAGGGTTCCCATGCTCCAGTGCACTGCCTGGATCGTAGATCTTCATGGGGGAAACCTAAATGGCAGTCCGACATCTAATTTCAATTAGCAACTGCATTAAGGTCCTGCATTTATTAACTACACATAATTCCCAGTACGTGCTTTATGTCAACCACCTTCACCAGTAAACCCATACAGTTATAGTAACAGTGTAACAGTGATCACATTGCAGATGCACAATACCTTAAATGGTTACTGCCCTATCCTATTTGAACAGTGTCCCATATTAACCAAAGTTTGTGGAATACACACCATTGCATTGCGCTGTACAAAGTAAAGAGTAAAGGATGCATTCATTTTTTTTGTGTTTGGCAGTTTCCTATTCTCCATACATTCAACCTGGTACACTTTGCATGATTCCCTACTGCTGTCTATAATCACACAGCTGTCAGATGTAATACAAACTGATCGTGATTAAAGAATCTCTTAAAGGTGATCAGTGTGGCCCAAAGCTAGGCGGTCCAATGCAGAGTCTGGCATGTGCAACACCAATAGACACCTGCATGCCATTTGTGTTCATGAAGTTTTGAGCAGTTTGCTGAAAAGCAACAGTTTCCATTCAGAAGCTTTCATTTCCGCAACCAAGAGAAGAGAAATAGCTGAACTGCACAAAGCACATTTAACAATATAATTGTGTAATAATGGAAATGCACATCACAAAGTAGATAGATAAATTACCTACACTGAAATTATCATCCCAGCACCATTTATCAATTGCTTTATAATCCTAAAGTAGACCAGCTAAGGAGACAATAATCTCTTGCAGCTGGCTCGAGGTCACATTATCAGTATTATCCCAATTGTGCTAAATTTGGAACAATGAATAATTCTTTCTAATGTATTAAAAGTTTGTAACCACGGGGAATAAAAATGTAAAAAAAGGAATTGAAGCCAAATGTACAATCTTTGCCTCTTTGACTTTTTACATATTCAAGAGTGGCACCCTTATACGATAGCTAGATGTGCAAAGTTTATTTATGACTGCCAGCGTGTTTTTGGAAATCTCCTTGTGGGTTAGGTGCTTCAGCTCCATTAACACAACTCCACAACCTCATCCTGGCAAAAGACACAACAAAGCAGTTATTTCAAATGAACTGACTTATGTTGTCTTGTACATCACATGCATCAAATCAGTTTCCAGTGTGAGTCTCTGAATTTGTAGAAAATACAAAAATAATAATAATAATAATGTAATACTACAGCCCTGAATCACTGACAGCACTTCAGTCCGTCTCCCCAGACATATGGCGATTTGGCAAAACTACCCAATGTGTGAGAACCGGGCAATGACGATGCTTTTTACAGATATCTCAAGGAATGAGCTACGGAGCTCAAAGGGACTGTAAGGCTCCATTACTGAAGCACCCAGAATGAATCTCTAATGACACGCTGGGCACTATTAAATAACTGTCAGAGTTGGGTGTTTATGTGCCGTTGTAATTTCATGGACAAATATAGTCCTGCAATCTGTAGTCCAGTCTGCTCATAACAGTCTCTGTGTTATTCATTTTCTGTTATGATCAAGGCTATTTATACACATATCTACAACATGTTGTAAAACTATACGATAACAGACTTACATAACTTAACTCAATGGCATCCATTTTTACAAAGGCAAGAGGACTGGCACCATCCTATATTAATCTTCAAAATGCCTACTTAATCCAAGCCTTGCACTTAATTTAGCGACCATTCCTTTCTACTTTTTTTTTTTTTAAATATAATAGGTTGCTTTTATTATTTAACATGGATGAGTTGCTCCACTAAGGTTTTAAGTTGTCTAAATAGACACGATGGAATACGTTGTTTTAGGTCCAAAAAACCTACCTGTGAGCACGCCTCATAAAACACTTCCAAATAAACCGGACACGTCACTGCTGGCCATTCAAAATACTGCCGAGTAGCTTCAAGAAACTCTCAGGAATGGCAGCCAATGAAGAGAGGGCCAGAGCGCGTCAACATTACATTTAACCCCCACGTGCAGGCCCCACTCTGTTGTTATTTATTTTCACTAAGTTTCCATTGGCCTCAGTGTTTTCCAGCCGTTTAGGTCTCATTTTGCTGTAATTATGCTGAACGACAGCCATGGATGGAAAATGTGGCAGCTAACTTGTTCCATTCACAGGCATTATGGGCAGCAGCGCTGACGTCACCTTCTCATCTGCCTTGTTTGCTTTCTTCGAGCGCTTACAACCTCTCGCTCTCCTGTTCAAACAACTAGCGTGTGTTCTGCCATCGCCCCATTCTGTGCACCAGGGCAATGTATGCCTGGAAGTCTCTGAGCACAAGAAAGATTATGCTTTTTCTCAGTAGTGGAGAAAGTATTTGAGGGAAAGTTCTGTGTATCAGTTAGAAAATCAGTGATGTATATTTCCATTTACACTCCGAAATTGCTCGGATATACTGCAGATTCCACACATTCTGGTCAGTCTATCAAATTAAGATGAAGCGTATATTGAACAAATTACCAAACCATTGTGTGGTAGACAAAGCACTAGGATCCTTCAGGAAAGGTCCAAAAGAGGCTTTTGGATCAATGCCCTTTGACATTGTAATGAACTTACAACCAAACTAGGAAGATGGGCCAACTTTGTAACTCCTTTTAACTTCTCAAAAGATAAAGCACTAGAATCTACTGTCATGTCAGTCTGACTTAACATGACACAGCTTTATGGCTGGAATTACATCAGTGCTTTTGGTTTTTATCAGTCTTCAATGCTGTATAATTCATCACAGCACAATTTGCAGTGAAAGGGTGCAGAAGATCGCTGTCAATAATTGTTTTCTCAAATACCTCACTTGCCCAAAGCATGCCTGAAAACTGTTAATAAAAACATCTTTATTGCCTAACATGATAAGAGTTAGGTTACATCTGCTCTTCTGGGTTTTTCTGAGCTTTTAGTTTCATATTACTGCACTGAAATAATGGAACTAGCCTAACACTTCTCCGGCTCTGCAGTAAATGATTTGAATAAAGATACGACTGAATTAAAAAAATATTCTATTCTTTCCCACTCTCCACAAATACCAGTGTTCTTAAGATCCATTTCTCATGGTCCTCTGATTTTCTTACACTTTTTTATTAGTTAAAATCAAACTATTGTGCATCTTAAGGGCAAGGTTTGAAGAATGATACTGCAAATCTCCTCCTCCTGCACCAGTTATAAGAAAGTACAATCCTGTTTAAACATGCTCACTGTGAGACTCCATACACGTTCAGTCTCATGCAACCCTTTGTGAACTGCTGAAGTATCAGGGTTTTAGTCTTGCAAGATAAAAAGGCATAGACATTGTTCATATCCTTGGTTGCCCCCAAAAACTTTGCCCTGATCCTGAAACTAAACCCACAGAAAAAACGAAGACCGGTTATGCTGTGTTTTATTACGTATAAATAATGATGATTCTCAAAATCCCGCTTGATAATATTTTAATTGTATTTTTTTTTACTCATTAGTTAATATTTAATTAAAAACCTGCAGACACATTTTAAACCCCAGTGACCCCTGTAAGTGCAGATTAATCACTTCACTGGAGATTTAACACAGAATACTGTAAAGTGCACTAAGTAATTTATAATGTCATTAGTCCTGATACAATATACTATATATGTCAAAGATCTTTCCAAAGCTGGGGAATTCTGTAATCCTACTGAACAAGATGTAGTGTCTGGCCACTAAGTCAAGCAAATAATTCAAATCTATCATTAAAGAAACTTCCATTAATTTAAGCAAAATCCTATCGGTTTTGTTGGAAAACATAATTAGCCTGTAAAATAATCTAGACCAACAATAATAATAATAATACAATAATAATCAACAACAGAATACATCTATACATGTATAAATCACATAACTGTGTTGGGATATCTTCGCTTGAACAAAATGAGTTCAGGGAATAACAGAAATGTGAAAAAAGAGAGAGGACACCATATAAATTAAAACAATTAGAATTAATTAGAATAACCAAGGGTTGAGAATATTATAGATTTTAAACCTAGCCACGTGGAACCTATAAAATATGCAGACTTTTACACCAAAGTTTGTTTGTTGTCTAAAATCTGCTGACTGCTGTACAGGAACTCTTAGCACTGCAGGTTTTTACTGAGCACTCAATGATTGTGTCAAAAGCTAAGTTCCATGCGTCTGAACTTGCAGTGGACAGCTCTCCCAATGTACTTTGATGTTGTGACACTGACCAATTAGAATGTTTGTTTAAAATACGATCAGAGCGTAAAGGAGTTAATTAGCAACCTAGGAAATTTTCACACACACAAAATCCCATTGAGGGCTCACAGGAATGGTGATCCCAGTTCCCTGTTCGGTTCAGTCAGGAGGAGCTGGCTTTGCTGCATTATGCAAGGCATGACTATTGTATATTCTGATCTTAAGTCACTTGAGCACTGTTCTTTTTGTATATATCTTTATTAGGACCCGACTTCAGAAGATAAGAGCAAAAATATTTTTGACATCACAGGTTGCCCATATGAAGAAAGACTCCAAAGTCAATACATTTCAAAATTAGCAAAGCCTGTGGAAGCCTTGTGTGATCTGAAGAGAATTTTAAAGTTCAAACAAGCTAGAGGGACAAGGGTGCAGTTTGAAACCCTGATGACCTGACAGACTTCTTGCTGGTCAATGGGCAAATGGGCATTTTAACAAATTCTGTGAACAAAAGCAACATTTTTAGTTTGCACCCTTGCTGACATTTGAAGAATGATTAATGAACATATTTATAATTTTCATTAATGCCAGAGGAGATGGCTAACATAAGGGACTCTTAATCTTATTTTTGGTCCACTCCATGTCAGTTCATTAGTTTATCCATAACACAGCTGTTTGTTACATAAATAATATTGAATTCACTTTGCTAGGCTCAAATATGCTATGAATTTAGTTAATGATGCTATGTTATATAAAACTACAATATATTACTGACTTCATATAGAAGAATGAGTGTATTTCGGTGGTCATCAAGGTATTAATAATCAAAAGAAATGAGCTTATTCTCACAGCAGCAAACTGGATAAAAAGTGACTATATAGCACAACTTCCTTTAAAATGCTGTACTTAAGCATAATGGACACAAAATTATGGAGCGACAAGGTGCAAATTGAAAAAAAAAAGGTCAGTTGCTGATGAACACACAATATTTCAGTGAGGGTTTTATCTTCAATTTCTTAGGAACTCCTGATTCCTAGGAAGAAGCTTAGAGTCTCTCAGATCAGTAAACTAATTGGAATTGGCTGAGCAGCCTGTTCCTCATGGCCTCTCTTTTGTAAAATCAATGCAGTACTGTTTAGGTTAATTTCAGGAAAGCAACTCTCACAGCATGCCAGACAAATTCAACATTCATTCACAATAACAGACCGGCGTAAAGAAGGAGATAAGGAAAATAATAACACTCTCCCGTCTCATTGAGAATGATAACAACCAGGACAGAGGGAGTGAGAATTAGGTTTTCTCAGAGCTGAATGCTACCTTTTCTTTTCTATAAGGATGCGTGCAGTAAACTGCTTTATCTGCCATGTGTAGGTTCTTTCAATTGTATTGTATTTTACCATGCAAACTTTGCCTGCACTCTGGTGACATGCATCTTCAGAGAAAAACTAGTACAAGTTAAATGGGAGAACCAAAGACAAAATAGAATTCAACGCTCAAAAAGGCCATGTGTTTTTCTACATGAGCAGGTAATTGAAGGAATGTGGTGTAATTATTATGCAACTAGTACAGTTTCTGGGGGCAAAGATCTTGAGCCTCTTGTGGGTGAGGGGCTTATCCTAAAGCCAAAAAATATATATGTTGCGGTAAATGTGTGAAACTGGGAAGTGTATACATTTACCAGCACCAAGAGAAATGTGTATTTCCCACAGATAATCTGTACATCTCCTGGTTAATTGTGCATGTCTGAACAGCGGTAGGTCGGTAGATTTGTTTGATACTCAGACTTTTGTTATCCTGCCTAGTCGGTAAATGTATACATTTACCGTTTTCATACATTTACCGTAACATATAGGCTATATATTAGTCAAATAAATATGCTTGTGGTATCAAACACTGTGTGTATTACTCCTCCTAAAGCACTGAACACACTGTCTGGGAACAGGTGGGACTGGCCACTGGCCCACTGCTCTGACTGTTACACAGAGTGCTGCATGCGTGCTGGCAGGAGGCACTCTGTACTTAACTGTCAGTCCGGAATGTTACTAATTCCCACCTAATTCGGTTCCTGACGTGCATTTAGCATGATAGGTATTAATATTGGCTCCAAACAGGTTAAAACTGCTTAGAAAGCCAGATCATTAAGGGGCCTTCAGAGCAGGGAGGTTCTCGGTCACAAGACATGATGTTTCAGTAGCTGGATTGGGGGGGATATGTCTTTTGCTAGGAACCACCATCTTCTCTGGTTGTTTAGTTCTTTATGGTTCATTCTACTGTAGTTTGATTTTGATGCCAAACACCAAGTGTGAGTTATTGATATAGAGAGGAATATCTGATATACAAATTAGTTTCCTACATATTTATTTAAAAGTTTGCTCCTTTGTCCTCATTGTAACATTATAGAAAAAAAATCTAACACTTGGTAGGCCTGTCTAGCACCTATAAGGTTTCTTCAGTAAACCCTTACCCCTTGGCATTCCTTCTCCTGCATCACCTAAGGCAGCAGTTTAGTTTAATGTCAGTGCTCAATAATGCCCAAGTGTGTTCGGTTATTGAAACCAATGACTCAGCCCCGTCCTGGCCTGGTCCACTGTAAACCAAGCTGACCTATATTTAGAGCAAATCTCGTCAAATGAAAACTGTTGGCATTTATAATGAACAACTGCCTTGATTGTTTGTGGTGATTAAACAGGCTTTGGGGGCTACAAAGGGGGGATTTCAACTCGGTGCACCCAGCTACTCTAAAATTAATCCCCCTTCTTAGAAATGCTATAGAATGAGGTTGTGTTCTATACATACAGAATCCATGAACCACTTGGGGGTCTTGTGCTGAAGGACAATCCCTCCTGAAGCCATACCTGCTCTAACACTCCATGGAAATTCTCGTTAGAGATTTCACAGTAAACATGTACAATATCGGCTGTTATTTCAGAGGTTTAAGCAAATGTCCACGTCTTCCAATGTTCACTGGCAATCAAAATCAAAAGAAACTATACTAGATGCTGCGGGTTTAGTTAAGTTATTCCTTGTAGCCAGATTTTTCTTTTGTTATATCCAGGCTTATAAGATTCTCAGAACAAGAATATCATTAAAAGCTGAAAACTCTTTTGTACCTGCTGAATTTCCCAGCTGTCTAAATCCTCCCACGTTGTTCTGAGGTTGTTCCTCCTTTCATATGTCATAGATCAGAAAACAGGCCTCACTTGAAGCAGACTGTGAGCATGCAAGGCAGGGAAGAAAAATGGTGTGGCACAGTGCTCTGAAGCCTAATGCTGAAATTCAAAGTCCGTGGGCAACAGTGACACATTTTTACATCTTTCACCTTCAACTTGCAGCCTCGAAGATTGTGTTCAGAAGCAGTTCTGCTAGTTTATTTCCCTCTTATTAAGTAATCTAGCATGGCAAATAAGTTACTAAACCAATGAACTACATGGAACTAATTGATCCTTTGAAAACCTATTCAATAAACAGTATTGTCTTAAAATAAAGCACTTGTCATAGGATACCAAAAACAAATGTCATGAACCAGAAGCCTGGGTCTCTCATTGTAAAGTGTCCCCACTGATGCAGGGATCTCCAGGCCACACTCTGTTTTCAGGATTAAGTCTCTTGCTGCAGTTCAGGAGAAATCAGAGAGGGCTCTGAGACGAACTGTTGAATAGCGTTGAACTTCAGTCGGCTGCCAAGTTCCTACCTGCCACTCATAGGCTTTAATTATTTGAACTAATTGAACAGCTTGCTATACATTCCATTAGCTACTTCAGAGGGCCAGAAAGACGTTTTCCACCTGGGCCGGAGTGGGGAAAAAGGAGAGTGCCCGCTGTGAAGTGACTCTTGGAAAAAAGAAATGTGCAGGCACGTAATATCTCACGGTGCCGCCAGACAGCAGTCAGTGCCGCTCCTTTGGGGCTAGACTACACAAGAAAAAGAAATTAATCAGATTTGATTTTAACACTCTGAACGTTAAAGGCACTGCTTGTGTATCAAGGTGCTTCCGAAAAGGAGATGCAAAATCAGAGAGATGTTCAGCTGACTGACTGATACACTGACTGCCTAGCGGAAGCAGAGTTCGCAAGTGTACAGCTCTGGTTACCCCGCTCTGCGATGCTAAATATTAAATCCCCCACGTAGTTTGACAGAGTTTGAATGTTAACCGAAATATGCAGCACATATTTCCGAGACGGTATTAAAAAAAAAAGAAAAAACACAAATACAGTAGTTTCCTGTTGTACTGTAACCCCAAAGCCGTCTCAAACACTAGACCGACAGGGTGTACGTGTAGATGGCTGGGGGCACTCTGCCAAGCCTGCATGACCCTGGGGACCTGACTGTGAGGGCCGCCACTGCCTGTCAACATCCATAGGCTATTAAGCCTGAGCCCTTTCAACCCCAGCACAGACCCACCCAACCCCACCTCCTCCAAGACTGGGGTTTCAGACTGACAGCCAGGAAGCAGCACCAACGTCTCCTCAGAGCGCCGCTTAGCTCTCAGCCAGTTCCAGTTGGAAACGTGTCGATTTACACGACTATTCTCACCACACTCCATGCTCCCATTTCTCAAATGTTCCTATACCTTGTATACTGTAGGTCATGGATGTACATGAAGACTTGTTGGCTTCCATGAAGATGAATCGCATACCTGAATAGATTGTTTTTTCCCCCATTCTCCTTCAAATACCTGTTTCCTGTTAGATAGTAGATGCATCTTTCTGGCATTCTGCAGATACATATTGAGGAGTCCACACTTTGCATGACACTCTGGGTTGTCCAATCTCACAATTGTTCTGACCCAGTAATGTAGTACACCTTCAAAGGAAGGTGAAGTTGGCAAGCCCTCCTCTAACAACTGAATTGAACCAACATTGCACTGCAACACAGAACCCTCTGACACTGGCCTAAAAGATCACGCCAAGTCATTTCCTCAAAAATGTTCTTAGTACAGATTTTTTTTTCCTAACAGATTCCAGCAAACGCCAGAGAATTAAACAACTCTCAAAAGCCAAACAGGCAGGGAAGGCTTGTTTTTGTTATCGTCTCTTGAAAGAGAGAAAGCACTGACTGTTTACTATTGTTAACAGTAAAGAAAAAGGAGATGATACAGACCACATTTTCACTAGATACACAGGAAGGCTATAGCTCTATATGTTTGGGAGGGCAGGGGGGAGGGAAACAGCCTGTCCTGCTTTTGAAAGTATGTGCCGTACCAGCCGGCACGTAAATATTTTGCAAACGAAGCCGATAAAAAGTGTCCCGGAAGACCTGAAGCAAACACTGAGAAAACACTGGGAGGAAAGTAGCCACAATCGTTTGGACTGAGACAAATATGGCGCTAACAAGGCCTGTACTGAAGTTAAAAACAAAGCAATGAAACATCCACCGCAGTCATAACAAGGTGCACAAAATACACGTCAACAGTTTGAGAGTGATGCGTTTGAGAGTGATGTGTTTGAGAGTAAGTGGTTCAAAGGGGAGAGTGAGTTCAAGAGCAGACTTCAACCTCAAACGCAGACACTCAGCGCTGAGCCAGCGACTGCCGCTTTGGAGTAAACAACGGTTTCCAGACGGATTCTGAATGAGCGCGGCAGGCTGACTTCTTGGGGGTTACCGTGTTGATCTGCAAATCCGCAGCCCATACAGGAAGGGAGAGAGACAAAAGAAAGGTCACAAGGACTAGCTCCACTCAGTGGTCACACTCAGGAAGTCCTGCAAAGGTCTGACCATCTGATTGTGTCAGAACAAAACTTTCACTTTGGGGAATGGCAAGAAATACCCCTACCCTTGTTGTTCATGGTCTTGTTTGGTGTTTTGTAAAACCACCTTCTTCATTTATTTTTCTTTGATCCCAATCTTGCAGGCTTGATACAAAACACCCTAGTGTTTGTGGAAGTTATAGGTTTGAGTCTCCTGTTCTCAGTGCTCTGATAAGAAAATGACACCGATAGTCCTATTATTACATGGCAAAAGAACCAAACACATTTACAGTGCAGGTGCCAAATTTGGCTTCTCAGATAAAGACAGACTGTTGTATTGTCTTGAGATCCAATTAACTGCTATGCAGAAAAGTGGGTTTTTACTATCAGCGTAGCAATCAGGCAATAACAAAAGGCAGAAAAAAGCAATGTCAGTTTGAGTCTGGCAAAATGAGGATCCAAATATAAAGACAGGGACAACATTAAGGAATTGGCACATGTTGTATTAATGCATCCTGGTGTACTACATTTAGAATTGAATTTTAATAAAATGTAAAATCTGCATCTTCGAAATAAAGGACAGCTGTAGTAATATAACAACACCCTTGACTCGAGAGATGTATACGTTTCTCATGCGTTTTTCCTGGTTAAATAATAAAAGGAGGATTTCTCCAGTAATTGGAAACCAGTTGTTCTGTAACTTACTTCCAGACATTCCTGACACAAACAGAGAGAACAAAAACACTGATACTTAACATGTAACAAATACATTAACATTATTACAGGGCTGAATGATGACACCACCCCAGGTAAGAGGGTAAGGAGTCAGTCTAACAGTCAGTGCTAATCTCATTCCACTGGAGAGTCAAACTATCTGGAACAGTGTTCTGATCTAAGCCCCCTCTGAAGAGTACCTGGCAGTTAGCTCAGATACGTCCAATTTTGTCTTATAGCTCAGAGAGATTAAGCTCTTTTAATACTGTACATCATAAATGCAGTATAGTAGGCATAAACAAAGCTAAGGATGCCAAGATACCATTCCATCCATTCTGTGCACAGTGGCAAGGTCCAGTGAGGGCATCCCACAGTGTGATGCAGTTACTCTGAACTCGTCTCTTATGAAAGTACTCAGCCATGCTCACAGTGAGACGATCAAAACATTAGAACTATTTGGATGAGTCGCACTGCTGGTAAAAGCTTTACAACATTTATAGCTTTGCATTATGCCCACCAGACCCACTTTCTCAAGTTTAAAAAGGAAAAGGAGGCTGTGTGGCTGTTCTGCACCAGATACACTCCTGACTGCAATATTGTATGACAGGAAGTTTGTAAAGGGGTATTAATGCCCACCCACCCCCAAAAGCATTCCATTTCGATTTTTCAGCTTAAAAAAGAACAGAAGACATGCAAAGGAAACAATATTACTTAAGACTAGGTTCACCAACTAGGAAATTTTCTTTTGTTTCATTACGAAGAGGAAATGGTCTGGCACAGGAGTCAGCACACAGCGTTGATTAGTTTATGACTCATTTTGGGTTTTAAGGTCCTTTCAAAAGAGCGCACTGCCAGCTTACTCAGCAGAGACATCCCAGTAAACTTGGCATGCAAACCACTGACCCAGTAGAAGGGCAGCACACGCACAGTACTAAACCAGCTGTGGCAAAATTCACAACACATTCATTTGAAAACAGGCTTGTTCTCCACGTCTGTGACCTTAATAGTAACGATAACCAGATAACCACCGTCTCTGGATCCAAGCCTGGCAAGGTGCGTACAGCAATGTCAAGAGAATTGATGAGCATTAATGACAAGCAATTGCATCATCTGGGGACAGAGACTAAAAAAAAAAAAAAAACTTAGGGTGTCAGTTAAGACACTACGTTAAAAATATAAATAATAACTAGGCCCTATGGAGAAATCAGGCTCTGTAATCAGCGGGGGTAGACATACATTTTCACAAACCCTACAAACAACTGAAGACAAAAAGCTTGACTAGGTGTGAAATAAATTAAACTATTTTATTTTCCTATTCCCTTTATTTATTTTTTTACATGTCACAACTGATCAAAAGGCAGAAAAAGAAGAAAAAATAAGGCAATAAAGCAGTCAGTCACAAAAGCAATCACTGAGAGACTTCATGTGGCTGCTGGTGGTCTAAAAATAACCCAGACTCGAGTCCCTGTCAATTTTTCATACAGCCTGGCACTGTGGTTTTGTGTCCATCTCTATATAGAGGCATGTGAAAATTGAATTAATTTCCAGTTATTGGTGCATGTCTGACAGCCACACAATCTGCTGCTATTGACGAAGCAAGGCAGAGAATGAAAATGTTAATTAAAATGAAAAGCTGGAAGAAGGCTAGGCAGATGAAATAAAAGTAATACTGCTGGGATTAACTCGGAGCCCTGACTCCGAGCACCTTATGCCAAGAGCTGGGCCACAAGGCTTCATTTGAAAACACAGAAACAGATTGTATTGCGATTTGATTTTGAGAACTTCTCTGTATTTTTTTTTTTAATCAAGGCTTGTTATTTTTTTATTTTTAATCTGAAGGCTATGTGTTTCACAGAATCTGAAGATCCCACCCAGGAAAAGTACTGTTTCTGAAACTCAGGCCTTGGAATGCCTAGAATCTATTCAACCAAGGAACGTTGGGAAAAATCTGTATTCCTACCTCTTTTATCATAAGCTAAAATAATCACTTGTGTAATTATCTGTGCACTCTTGGTAACACAAACCCATGTGTGCAAATGTGAATACGGTTTTAAAATAATGTCTTATGTGTAGAGTTTCTTGTTTGTTTATCCTAGAGCTTCAGAGATAACCTCTCTTAGCTATACCACCTGCTTCTCCGAATAACACTACAGTCCCATATTACTTTTGTTGTCTTCATAGTAATCCGTGTTCAGGGACATGTATGAACGAATTCCATGACTACACTGCTGTGGTTGACTGGCACGGTCCTGACCGACTGCTTATCAAATCTCTTGTCCTTCAACGTTTCCCCAGTTCAACTGATGTAATAATTTGCTCATATTAAACCCTTTAACGTAATCCAGGTCAAAAACATATTTGGACCAGGAAATAAAAGCTTCCAGCTAATAAGATCTGAAACCTCATTTCAGAATTAACAGCAGGTTAAGAAGGGAAAAGCTACTTTAGACTCTAAGTAAAGTAAAACATATGATAGCTTCTGCTCCTGTACAAGATGAAATTAAATCACAAGAAATAAAAGATGATTAGACACTGGAGGTTTCAGAACACAATACAAAGGCTTCAGGTATATTACAATATGCAGGGGACCAGCTGTAATCACTGCTCTCAATGTTATATAACAACAACAAAGAGTCTAAAGCTTCTGTATTAAATTAACCCAGTTCTAAAAATAACTTTTTTTTTTTTTTTTTAATAAACAATGCTTTTCTATAGTTCCTTTTTTCTTTTATCTTGATACAGGAGCTCATGACTTTGAGGAAATCCAGTTAAGCGCTCTAGAACTTAGAAACAAACAGGGGCATTTTCCTGTGCATCTCAGTGGGAAAGGAGTGGAAAGAAGAAGGAGACAACAATGCACTTCTGTTGCAGACAGGGAGAGGGAGATAAACAAATCCCAGTCTCATTAATTCAAGGTCGAGCCAGACCCTTTGCACAGTTTCTGTGGGTCACTCTATACCACCCCCCCCCCCCCGTCTGTTCAGAACATACATTTCTAAATTAGAGACTTAGAATATGAAAGATAATAGGGCAGCATTCATAAAATATAGCTGGCGAGTTATCAGCTCTTGAAAACAACACTCCCTTAAATTTAGTGCTCACAGGTGTCATATGCTTCTCCTTTTCCCTGAAATCTTTGCTTGGGTGCACATAGAAATTATAGATTTTTTTTTTTGAAGATTCTCATTTTAATGTATTATATTAGTTACAACTTTGAGATTGAAACCTGCATAAAAAAAAACACATGCATACATTTTATGGCCTGAAAAAAATATTTTTGGACGAGTGCTGTCAGTAAATGTTGCTTAATTGTACTTCTCTCGACAGTTACACTTGAACATATTAATACAAATTGCAGTCCAGAACACAATATGTAGCAAATAAAAAGAGCCCTTGGATATGAAAATACTGGAAATGAGATGAATGAAATGAAGTTAAAATAAGTTTATGTTGAGTAGATTATGTGCCACTGGAAGGATATGCAGAGGAACAAATATAAAAAAATTGCTGAGCTTTTGGAGAAAGAGAACCCTCAGTTAAGAGTTATAAGTCCACTTACTTACTGTGGAATCAATACAACAGATCAATAAACTGTTAGAATTAAATGTGATACTGCAGTCCAACTGTGGTACAGAATAAACTATTCCCTTCTGCCATTATTCCAGAAGTGATAGAATATTTGTTTCTTTAATTCATAATATATTTTATTTCGTATTTATATTTTTAAATAGACTAGAAATTGAGCACAACAGGAACTCTATTTGAATGCAATCTATAAAGATTAATTTACTTTGAAACAATTCCCAACATTTTTGCATGGTTCCCATGATCGTTGAATGGCATTAAGAATGCCGTGGGCAGAGAAGTGTATGAATCTATTTATATGTACATTTTTGTTTTTTAGACCTGTCTCAACCACATATGCATATATTATATAATATATACAGACGGGTGACAAATTAAAGGAAAAACCTGAATAAATTAGTGGAGGAACATAGTGAATGCAGATGCCTCCAAACAGGTGTACTGCATGATACAATTAAGCAATTAACATCCTATCATGCTCTGTGGCGTGTATAAAAATGCTGAGCAGGCCCAGGTAACCTCAATTTTGGATCAAGATGGCAAGAGAAAAGGATCTAAGTGATTTTGAAATAGGGGTCATTATTGGGACACCATAGGCACTGGTCTACAGAGATGTGGAAAAAAATGATATGGTCAGATGAGTCATCCTTCACCATATTCTCGACAAGTGGGCGGGTGCGTGTGTGGCGTACACCAAGAGAACGGTACAGGCCTGACTGCTTGACCCCTACAGTGAGGGGGTCCGGAGGCTCTGTTATGCTGTGGGGGGCATTTTCCTGGCATAGTTGTGGGTCCCTTAGGGGGAAGGGTCACAAATCATTACAAAGTTATTCTGAGTGCTCACCTTTATCCTATGATGAAACATTTCTATCGTGACAGAAGTGGTCTCTTCCAGGATGACAATGTCCCCATCCACAGGGCACGAGGGGTCACAACGGTTTGATGAGTATGAAAATTATGTGAATCATATGCTATGGCCTTCGCAGTGAACAGATCTCAAACCAATTGAACACCTATGGGAGATTTTGTCACCCATCTGTATATACATACATATATTACACAATACAATCACCATCAGCCTATATCGATCCACTGCTGAAAAAAGGCCTTCCTAAGAGGTTTCCACTATATTATATATATATATATATATATATATATATATATGCTATATTTCATTTCAACTGATGACAAGATCGACATGCACCTACTTACTTACAGTAAATAAACCTACTACTTGAATTGAATTGAATCACAGTTCATGCTACTAGCAAAAGTACTAGCCTATGTTCTTACATGTTTTTTTAAGTTCAGCAAGTTGACTTTCATAATATGTTTTTCTCCTCACAAAATGTAGGCCTCACAGCCAAACAACACCTGTTGACCAAACAGTGTGTCCCCAAGCTTCACTAAAACAGAGACATGGGTGTGTGTACACCCTGCCATAGGCTGTGTCTTGGCATTTCTTCGTTATCAACATGGTAAACTTGGCCATGAGTCTTACAGCAGACCTTGACGTTTATCACAGTAAATGAATGGCACATTGTGACCCCAAGAAAAAGCACTTGGAGGACTCTTACTTCCCTGACAAGCACAGAGATAAGCCGAACACAAACTAACACGTAATGCACATCTGTGCATTTAATATAGGTTAATAAAGGCTTAAGAGATTTGGCAAGGAATATAAAATAACTCCTTCCACAACAAATTTGTGACAATAAGTCCTGAAGATTGTGTTAATTGGATAACAATGTGCGATATCTAAAAACATTTTATGATAGGTTTCAGTAAACATTGCACTCACAGCTGCACCTCTGGCCAGAACTATGACAGAATTCAGGAGACTACAGCATTAAAGACGCCACAGAAAAGCCACAATTCTTGGAGGATACAATATTTGTTCTCCTTTCCCATACAATCATAAGTAGAATAATGGTATTGTTGCAAAATTACATCACAATAGGGCAGAATTGTACCTAGTACCAAGTCTCAGACTGTAAAGGCTGTCCAGTATTAGAAGGGAAAGAAGGTCTAGATTTTCAAAACTAAGAGAACAATTCAGGAACATTACAGAGACTACCAAAAGTATTCATTTTCTTGAAGACTAGTAAGCATGTGAAAACCCTTAATACTGAACACTTGACAAAACTCTTGTGTACTTTAAATTTGCACCTCATCTATCAACTACTTTCTGATGGAGTCATTTAGGACCCACACTGTGACTAAGCAAAGTTATAAAGGGTTAAATAAACAATACAAAATTATAAAATCTGAGATAACCTAAACAAATGAATATATGGATCAAAAAAGACTTATTGAAAGCATCTACAATCGAAACCCAGCAGCAGTGTCCAACATAACACATTGAACTGATAAACATCAGCACTACATAATATAGCCTACATCATAAGGATGAGGACTAGCCGAGAATTATTTGGATTCTCGTATCTATGTTATCTTGAGAAAACCTAGATAAGAACAGTAGGACGAGCACACTGTCTACACGCAAGATTTTTTTTCTTTTAAGGCTATTAGAGTTTATGCCCTGTTAAACAGGATTACGTTTCCTTGCAAAACTGAGCAGCAATAAATAAAAAAAACAGACACTGTACTTTGTACTTGGAATTCAGCAAACATAGGCCTATTTATTGTGAA
This sequence comes from Amia ocellicauda, assembly GCF_036373705.1. Lineage (NCBI taxonomy): Eukaryota > Metazoa > Chordata > Actinopteri > Amiiformes > Amiidae > Amia > Amia ocellicauda. Next base: position 4,703,218 of record NC_089869.1, on the reverse strand, counting down.
CCTAAAGCTTTTCCTTTCTTGTTCCGAGCCACAGGCCAACACCCAAAACATGAGGACACATCACAACTTTCTCAACCTCATAAAGAGAAGAAACCTAACACACACAGATCTATGGGGCGTCAAATGTAAAAACAATGCACACTTTATTTGGCATGTCTTTTTCACTGATTTAACTTAAATATTTCTTATATCTGGGGGAAAAAAAAAAGATCAAAGCCTTTTTATACATTTATAAATATTTCAATTAGTAATATAGTCAGTTAGACCAGGGTGTGAAGTAGTCAACTTTTTCCCCGTTGTTACACTGGCCAACACAACCCCACCAGCTCAGTGGTCATCACTGGTCCACTGTAAAAGGTTTGTGGCACGGTTCATGCTTTTAACCAGATGTTTTGTGAGATACAAAGGAAACAAGTGACTATAAAATACACACCATTAAGATTATGGAATTCTTTAATTTAGAACAAAACAAACAAAATATGAATTTGTGAAGTTTCAACATATTTGTTTTACATTTTCCCTAAAATTCCCATAAAGAATTAAAATAAATCGGTAGTAGCTGAAGTATAGTGACAGTGCATCCATTTACAGAGATTTACAGAGATGGACGGGACTCATTTGAATGTTAGATAAATATTTAATTTGATTCAACATTAGGTTTAGCTTAGATTTACACTACCAGTCAAAAGTTTTAGAACACCTCCATTTTTCATTTTTTAAAATTTACACAGTTTAAATTCAGGCTACTTGGTCTGAGTAGGAATAGAAACTTTAAGAAAATATTGACAATTATGACGGTCTGCTGATCAAAACAAGACCATCCATGTTTTGGTAGAAGCAACACACACCCGTAGAGAGCTCAAAATGTCAAGATGGAAATCTCAGTGTTTATAGTGCACTAATACACAATGATTTTATATAATTGGATCTGAACTTCTCTTGTGTTTGATAGAACATCAAATAATATATACTGGATTAAACTTTAGGTTGTTCTGAACAAAACAAGCGTATTTTCAAAGAAATCCAATCAAAAAGGAGTGATCGTCTGAATGAGAAATAATAAGGAATGTGGCCTCATTACCTGTGACTTAATGGGATGGCTACTGTGGTCATCAATGGAACGTCCAAAACCAATCAAAACCAAAGTCAAGGTCACCCTGTACCTAAAGCACTCGATCATAAAATCTCTTGGAAAATTAAAGTTACCAATTAAAAGAAGTTTGAAGTAGTTTTTTTAATTATTGTAGATGATTAAAGGTTTGTATTAAGTGTTTAGCTGATATGAAACATTATAAAAGCCATCAGCTTTTGTTACATGAGGTGTTCCAATAGCAGAGCCCAAACTGGTTGTGATCTCATCTTTAATGGATGTCAGTGCAAGGATCTGCATCTGTATGTGGATTGATTAAGTTAAATTCTTTCTGATGTGCTGAAAAAAAAGCTGAATTTTACAGAACGACAAAAGTACTGGCTTTTAAATTATAATAGTTAGGCTGATACACATAATGTATAAGAACAATATTTGATTTATCTAACATCAAATGGGCTTTGAGAAATCACACCAAAACATTAAGTACCCAAACTTCAGCTGCTATGGATAATCTTGTCTTGGCATTATCAATGAGAATATTAATAAATTAATCTAATCATTTTCAACACACTCACTGGTAGCACAGGAAGTGTAGGGTATACCATATAACAGAATGGTGAAAGTAATGAGAATAGTAACCTCACCAAATGTTTTTTTCTTTTCTTCATATGCAACATTCTTTGTGCATAACAGCCCTGAGACAATAAATGTATTCTTCTTGAAGAGGAGAATTTTGTCTGCTGGGTTATTTTGTTTCGGTTTCTTTATTTTAAGATTAATGTTATCCAGATTCCTCAAGGACATCCAGTCAGAAATTCACAAATTAAAAAAAAAAAAAAAAGATAACAAAAAACACCATTGCGGCACACAAAATACATCCAGCCAGCTGAATCTTCTTCCTTTCAAATAGTAATAATATTAATAAATTAAATCAATGCAAATGTTTTAATGTATTGTATCAATATCTGACCATTCATAGCAATACATTGTATATGTTTCTATACTACTATTACTATATCTATTATCAATAATTACAGTATGCACATTTTCTTATTAATTCAGCACCCTCGTGTAAATTACAATAGTATTTCTAGAACTATGGATTAAGACTGGAGAGACACTGAGTCTTAACCTTTGACAGGGAGGTGCAAACTAAAGAGATTTGAACACAATCTTTCAACACACTGGACTGGCAGACAGCAGGAGGTTGTCAATAACATGTTTATTGTTTTTCAGTAAAATTGCAATCGCCATCAAAGCAAGCATCTTGTTTTAATGGTACTTCTCATTGCCTTGTAGAGGCTCATTTTGATATTTACATGGATTATCCAACCGTTTAGGTTATTATTAAGTACATTATTTATATTATACAATAATGGAGATTACATTTATAAGATTGAACCATTAGGGTCACAAATGCATACAGTTACCAATCAAGTTTACAGTAAGCAAGTAAGCAAGCGGGCAGCATTTCATATGATCAGTTAAGATAACAGTATTTAAATTCATTATTATAAGCTCATGGTTTGATCCACATCAGCCTATACAGCAAATAAACTCAAGATCTGGTCAGCAATTAGCCATTTTTGATGCACAGAGAAATTCTAGATTTCTGACTGTCAGAGGATGCTTTCTCCTATTGCTAACAATTGGTACAATGTGTAAACTGAAAGGTCAGGGAATTATTACATTACTAAATGGTAGCAAGTTATCGCCTGTTCTGTCCTGTATTAAATTACATCTGAGGACTCTTGTATAAAGGGGTTAAAATTCTGAAATCCAATTATTCTTCCCCTATTACTACACTGTTTTAAATAGGCACGCATGGAAGTTTGAATGTTTGCAATTGCAGCAGGTGGTTTCCATTCACTGCAAATTCCATGCTTAAAAAAAAAAAAAAGAAAACAGGTGCAAACTGCAATTTACAGCGGAGCAGCAGGCAGTGCAGTGCAGTGTTCCCCTGTGGCTCTTTCCCAGAAATCCAGCCAGGAGCTCCCTGTCACTCAGCACTATAATCCCAGGGCCGCTCCCACAGCCGGCCCTGTGACTGAAAGCAGCACAAACCAAACTGGTACAACATTGCCAAGGGCAGAGCACATCCCAACACCACATGTAATGGGCAGGAAGGAAAAGAAGAAAAGCCACTCCAGAATGCTGCACATCCATTGAAGTGCAACCAAAGCCTACCACCAGGGCTGGGCTACCCCATTTCTGCGGAAGCTTTCCACATGGATTATTAATTCCTTTAAATCTACAACATAGCCGCTAGTTTGATCTGCTAATGTCAACCTCTAGGAGTGACAGATAAAAGGGTTAACACATCCCCATAAAAACAATTCGCCTTCCTACATAATTGAGTAAAAAAAATGATATACAAACTGAAAAACCGAAAAGCAACCTTTTCCTTTCGTACAGTACTTTGTGGTAACAATGGGGGTACTGTAGTTCTGGCGTGATGCTGAACAATACAAATTAATACCTGCAAACATGCACATTCTTGGCTCTAGCTGTTTACAGCTTCGTAAATCATAATTAATACCCTGATGAAAACAATTAGCCGTGGCTCAAAGCCTTAAAGCCACAACGAGCTAAGTACCAATAGAAAAGCTCTCAGGCCTCAGCTAAGCTGTGGGAATGTTGCTGGTCAGAGAAAATAGTCCAACAATGAGCAATCTATTAACTCTTGTCATACAATTCACTTCCATCTGCCCTAGCAAGCGCACACTCAACGGCGACTGGAACACAACAGACTTCTGCCATTAGTGTGAGGACAAACCCTCTCGCCTGGCTAACAGATAAGGCCTTAGCTGGGCTTTCCAATTTAATACAGAGTATTGGAAGGCATCCATGGATGGGAATTAGCCCTGTTTACACAGCCTGGGGTTTACAACATTCAGGGAAAAGGCAGGCAGACGGGAAAGTTGCACAATGCAGAGGTGATGGGTCCAGGAAGGCCACGACTCCCCCGTTCTCCCACCAAGTCCCCTGAGCTTGTTATTCAGCCGTTCACTTTGGTACCAGACACAGCAAGCCTTCTGTGCTTCAGACTGCAGCTGCTGGATCAATCAGTCTCCCATCTGGAGTGTCACTGATGGTGTCTTACCATTTCCCGACCCTCAGAACTCAATGTTTCTAAAGAGGTAATGCGATTTTATACTTATCACCTATGTAGTCCAGTCAGCGCACTCTTGAGATATCAGCTAGCAATGCTGCAGTGTTGACTTCCCAAGGCTACTATCTGCCTGACATCATTCACAGCCGCTACATAAACACTTTTCTACAAACCAGTGGCTCCGGCAGTGACCAGAATCCTTGACAGAGCTGTACAGATCTGGGGTCGTTTGTCTGGTAACCACATTTAATATCGGCTACACTCACACTAAAAGGAAAGGGAGAGTACCACAATGGACACCAAAGACAACAAAGTAACAGGGAGGTTGCCGCTTCACTCGTAGTAGTACTCGTAGACTTTTTCGAAACCTTCTTTTAAACCCATATCTTCCATAGTTCACCAACAGTCAACAAAAGCCAAGGCAAAGTCTAGGTGTGAGTTTAGTTTTTCAGCAATGTACTACTAAGGCATTTCAAAACAGGATCAATGGGGATTAGGCTTGTATGTATCAGCTTGCCTACAAAAATGTATCCTTGTTACAAGCAAACTGAATGCACAACTATTGCTGATCTGAACAACAACAACAACAACAACAACAACAAATAATGCCATTACTTTGAAATTACTTGACAGCTTTATTAATTATATTCTGTATTCCACCTAATTTGTTTTAGATGCCTGCTCTGTTGCATTGGACCAGTTAAACTCCAGGTGGAGAGAATAATTTGCTCATGGCCCCCATCAGAAAAAACAGAATACAATTAATTATATGAAGACCTAGTCCTGCAAATGTTGACTATTGTCATTTCCCATCCTATACCCAGTTAGATTTAAAGTGCTCTTCACAGAGTGATGAGGCTGTAAACTTGCGATAAATGACATAGTATATCTAACCTACTGACAGTGCTAACTCTCTTTACAGTCATGTAATGAACACTTCTCAAATTGCTGGCACGTGATCTTATTTTGCAATGGTTTTAGTTATTTTCATGGGGTTTACAATCAAGGTCAAAGCCTGATTAAATCCAAGATCCTGTGACTTCACACAGAAGTTAAAGTTCATTGCCCTTGAAGCTGCTGTATTTTCTCTGTGCCACTGTCACACCATCTATAATCATTCTAATCCTGCTTTAATTTTAAAATTATATCTCACACTGACAACATATCATAGATTTGTACTGCTTGTATCATTAAATGTGTCCATTTTGATGCTAGTTCCTATCCACAACTTCCATAAAGAAGACAATCAAACACAATATGCAAACAGTGCATCTGGAAAGTATTCACAGCTCTTCACTTTTTCCACATTTTGTTATGTTCTATTCTATTCTACAAACAATACCCCATAATGACAACGTGAAAGAAGTTTGTTTGAAATCTTTGCAAATGTATTAAAAATAAAAAACAAAAAAAGCACATGTACATAAGTATTCACAGCCTTTGCCATGACACTCAAAATTGAGCTCAGGTGCATCCTGTTTCCACTGATCATCCTTGAGATGTTTCTACAACTTGATTGGAGTCCACCTGTGGTAAATTCAGTTCATTGGACATGATTTGGAAAGGCACACACCTGTCTATATAAGGTCCCACAGTTAACAGTGCATGTCAGAGCACAAACCAATCCATAAAGTCCAAGGAATTGTCTGTAGACCGCCGAGACAGGATTGTATCGAGGCACAGATCTGGGGAAGGGTACAGAAAAATGTCTGCAGCATTGAAGGTCCCAATGAGCACAGTGGCCTCCATCATCTATAAATGGAAGAAGTTTGGAACCACCAGGACTCTTCCTAGAGCTGGCCACTCAGCCAAACTGAGCAATCGGGGTAGAAGGGCCTTAGTGAGGGAGGTGACCAAGAACCCGATGGTCACTCTGACAGAGCTCCAGCATGTCTCTCTGGAGAGAGGAGAACCTTCCAGAAGAACAACCATCTCTGCAGCACTCCACCAATCAGGCCTGTATGGTAGAGTGGCCAGACAGAAGCCACTCCTCAGTAAAAGGCACATGACAGCCCGCCTGGAGTTTGCCAAAAGGCACCTGAAGGACTCTCAGACCATGAGCAACAAAGATTGAACTCTTTGGCCTGAATGGTAAGCGTCATGTCTGGAGGAAACCAGGCACCGCTCATCACCTGGTCAATACCATCCCTACAGTGAAGCATGGTGGTGGCAGCATCATGCTGTGGAGTTTTGTTTTTTTCAGCGGCAGGAACTGGAAGACTAGTCAGGATTGAAGGAAAGATGAATGCAGCAATGTACAGAGACATCCTTGATGAAAACCTGCTCCAGAGCACTCTGGACCTCAGACTGGGGTGAAGGTTAATCTTCCAACAGGACAACTACCCTTAGCACACAGCCAAGATAACAAAAGAGTGGCTACAGGACAACTCTGTGAATGTCCTTGAGTGGCCCAGCCAGAGCCCAGACTTGAACCCGATTGAACATGTCTGGAGAGATCTGAAAATGGCTGTGCACCGACGCTCCCCATCCAACCTGACGGAGCTTGAGATGTCCTGCAAAGAAGAATGGGAGAAACTGCCCAAAAATAGGTGTCCCAAGCTTGTAGCATCATACTCAAAAAGACTTGAGGCTGTAATTGGTGCCAAAGGTGCTTCAACAAAATAATGAGCAAAGGCTGTGAATACTTATGTACATGTGCTTTTTATTTTTAATAAATTTGCAAAGATTTCAAACTTCTTTCACGTTGTCGTTATGGGATATTGTTTGTAGAATTTTGAGGAAAAAAATATTGAATTTAATCCATTTTGGAATAAGGCTGTAACATAACAAAATGTGGAAAAGTGAAGTGCTGTGAATACTTTCCGGATGCACTGTATTACATGTGCTTTTAGCACAGGGGAAACTAAGTAATCCTGGAAAACACAAAAACAGCACAGCATTTCTCTGGAGTGCCTTTGCCCATATATAAGCCCCTAGGTAGGTTGTGAAACACTCTCATATCCACATTAGCCACTGTCCTGTGATCTGTACTGCAACGTCCCTGCAAATCCACACAAATCGGCTTTCCCCAGCTGCCGGATCAAACTGGCACTCGTTAAATATCGGGCAATTCCATTAAACAGATGCAAGATGAGTGCCCTTTGAGATTAATTAAAAAGTCTATTAATAATAGTTGTTTGGAAAATTACATCATTTTGATTTATGAAATGGTCTGCTGTTTTACTTTGTCAATAGGACACCTTAAAATTATTAAAGTTAAAATTGTGTGAGTGTACCAGCTGAGCAGATTCATCATTCTCTATTAAGGATTAACTCAATTTAGTCCATCTGCAATTTAGCAACATCCAATCTGGTTAGTAGTTAATTATTGTGGTCTACTGCATCCACCTGACCCGTTTCATACGGTGTGTGGTTAGCTAATCTTGTGTAATCATTAAAATCAATTTTCTAAGAAAAATAAATCACAGGGACTGAAATGCAACACTAATGCAACCCATTTGCAACCTGATCATAGTGAAAATCTTAGTAGCTGGTGCATTTATCTGGAATGATGTCCTACAATTTAGAATCGTGTTGGTCCAAGCTTGGAGTATTGTAAGTGTCCCCAGGAGTCCAGTATCTTAACCTTGTGTCAGATCTACCCAGAACAATGTGATAAGTATATCAAGAGATAGGCATAGCAATGCAAACATGGAACACAAGATAGGCATGTCTTAATGATGAGCACAAAGATTTTTTTTCAGTTGTTTTTTTTTCCCCTCTCTAACTTTAACAGTAATAATAATCAATTTCCAGAAAACTTGAAACCTAGAGTACATTTTGCAAATAGAATTAACCTACATAAAGTTTCCTGCATATTAATTCAATCCCAAATGGCAAAGTTAATTTGTAATCAAATCACTTCACACTAATTAAGAGTTAAGGCTCTTGAACAGAATGAACACATTCACTTTATTCACAACTTCAAAGGGCCTGTTTTACGGACTGAAAATAATGAAAAAAAAAATAATTGTGTGCTAATTTATAATACATAGTATACCTAACTGATTATATAGGCCTATAACACATTTACATTCTTCAGGGGAATTAAACCACAGACCTATCATTTCCTTTTATGTATCTTATAACGTTATGTACTTTTTTTTTTTCTGTAGAAGAGAATTATCTGTGGAATACTCAAAAGTAGCTTTTGAGGAGTAGCGTAGAAAGAAAACAAAAAGTAAGATCCAAGTTTAATCTTCTGTCACATCATTAAACCTTCGATCACGTGATCCAACAACTTGAACTGTGGCTTTAATCTGAGAAAAAAATAAAACAGAAATCTGCCGTTTAAACCACAGTGGTCGTAATTAAAATGCTCAGTGGTCGGAAACCTTTTATTTTGCTGGCCACATGACAGTGTTGATTGTTTTTGACGTGCCTGTGTCTTAAAAGCAAGGTTTTGATCACTAAGGTATGTCATGCCTGCAATGACTGCATTTACCGTCTTTTGATTTGTATCTGCGGTTCTGTAGAGATAGTTATTGACCCTGTTAAACTTCTAGTCCAGCAAATAAAAAGCACCCTGAACCCTGTGCAATGCTGACACTGTACACAACTCATTTCAATATGCGGAGCTATCTTTTCTGGGGGTTTTCTTGGCAGCTGGAAAGTTATTTGAACTTAACACTGGGAAATCACTGAAATCAAAGATACAGAGGGAAAGGTGAATTAAGAAAATAAAGGGGGAGGGGAAGAAAAAAAGATGAGTAAGAGAAATGTAAACATTTTTAGTCTTCCAAAAATACATAATGATGATGATGATGATTTCCCTGAACTTAAGAGTCATTGAATGGAATTCCAGCATGGAATGCCCAAAACCGAGTAGATAATTTCACATCAGTGTTTATGTGGCCCCACTAATCCAGCAGCAAGCGCCCTGTGCTGTCAACATGCTGCCTCCTATGCCCTCGGACACAATGGAACACGGATTACAGGCCGAGAACACAAAGGTTGGAATTCTCAAGACATTATCGGAATTCAGGGAACTGGGGCCTACGTTAGCCAAAACAAAGCTTGGGGAATAATTAGGCACAACCTGACAGGATTGTAGTTGTACAGCGTATATGATTATTCTCTCTTTTTTTGTTTTTTCCCCCAAACATATAAAAAGCAATCACATACCACACGAGGCAGCGCATTTCACTCATCCAGATTCCAAGGAGTATGGTGTGGGAGGGGGGACAACAGCTCTGAACAGAGTGTACAAGTGCAGGACTGGGAATTGTTTTCCTGCGCTTCATTAACCCAGATGTCTGCCAGTAAGAGGCAGGAATTTACCATCATGCAAGGGAACCATCCCCCTGTTTGGAAATCAACTATAAAAATATAAGACCTCAAAACCAATCAGTTACAAACCATCCCTGAACTTCAGCGCAAAGTTTTGTTATGGTGTGGCTTACAAAAACACAACAAAGCAACAACAAAATGAAAACCAATGATTAAAACTCCAGCACAATGCATGTTCATTAAAGTCTTCTATAGACGCAGACCTGCACGTGAACTTAAGGATGCTGCCAGAAAGCGTGCCACTCCATTCCTAATTAAAGTAACGTCCATGTGCTTTGCAGCCTATGAGGAGTATCTGACCACATTCTGTTGTACTGGCCCTGCTAGCAGCTCTCTTTGGGAGTGGAATGGAGACTAGTTTCTTGGCAGATCTAATGAAAGCGAGCACATGGTCCAGCTCAGCACCATTCATAACACCACAATGCATTTCCTGACTTTGCTCACACTATACAGATGAAGCCAAAGAAGCAAACACTGGTCCATGTGTTTTTGTTATTTTTTCTTCAATTTGGAATCTCCAACTTGTGACCAACTATCACAGTAACACAACTGACTGGAAGCAACGTACGGACGTCCAGACTACTGGATTTCCATCTTGACTTAAACACTGAAAATAACAAATGTATCCAGCCTGAAGAACAGTACCCTCTTGTGTTCATAGAAAAATACACAATAAAAGGAGCTCTCAATTTAAACACCATATGGAAATGGACATTAAATATCACTCAATCAAAAAATGATTTTTTCTTGAAGATGGATAAGAACTGTTCCTATGGAAACATGCATCATGGATTCCTTATATCCAGGGTGCAGACAAGATGCATGTTATACTGTACTGCTTGCAAGAATACTTACTTCAGAGTAGTACAGGAGCATTAAGATTTCATAGATCCAGATGTGACCAGAATGGGCTCCAAATAGTAATACAGCAAAGGTGTACTAATTACAATATAGGCAAATTAAGACATGTCCCTTCTGAAAAAAGACAGGCATTTAAAATTAATTGGAAGTTTGTTACATACACTTTGTAGCCTCAAGTACAACTACATGACTAGTTACGCCATAGATAACAATATGAGAGTAATATGTCTTTAACGGAAGGAGTGGTGGTCGCAAAAACAATGTTAACAGCAGTGTCTGTGAGACATGGGATGTGTGTAGTAATGCCAGATCAGACAGGCTTTGTGAATGTACACAAGCTCAACTTGCGCTTCTCAATTGTTTCGCTAATCTGTTTTAAGTCAATTTTGCGCTGCACCAGAATTTGAGGAATGTGGGCCATTTCAAGAACAGAGCTTTTCATTAGGACTTCATATAGTCGGGAATAGCATTGCTATTAACACAGTAAAATGCAAAACTATCAACATACATATGCAGATATACAGTATTTCAAATAACAGATATACATACACGAATATGTTATCCTAGACTAACAGTCAAGCAAACCTTAGTATGTAAAAAAAATCCAGGTGGTATTTGGTGCAAACCAATCCCCCAACAACCATTCTACCTGCATGTCAAGTTAAAGTGTGTGTCTCTCTCTCTCGCTCTCTCAAACACAAGGAGAGCAAATGGCCCCATTAAGCATTCAGTGAAGGTCTATTTTTGCAGTCTGCATTAAAATTGTATATTGATTGCAAGGTTCTGAAAACCCGTTTCCATTGGTTATTGTTTTGTGCAGGAATACCTAGTCAGCAGGACAATTAATATGCAGATTTTGGGACAGACAAGCATGAACACATCCAGGATTCTTCAATAACTTCAAATAGTCTAGAAATTAATGCACATCAAATCTTTGCTAAAGAAGCAAAATGTCAAAATCTACAGTTGAACAATTGAACTGCAACTTGTGCTATCTCCACATATTTGAAATGCCACTAAAGTGTGAGCCATCTTTGTACAGAATAGGATTTCTACACCGATGTCAGCAGAAACACGTAATGTAAGCCACACATGAGTCACCACACCATCCAAACTGAACCCAAATGCAATCTGCTGGTGGAGGTTTGAATGACAAACACCTGACCACACAAAACAAAACAGAGCAAGTGCAATAGTTTAAAAGGAAATAACACTAGACGAGGCACGTTTTTTTTTTTTTTTTACATCCTTAATGGACATGGCTGTACACAGAATCAAAATGCCAACAATATTTACTGTAGTGGCTGCAATCTCTGTGAGAGTCTGCTCTGCTCATTACTACCTCTGTAAGTTGGCAGCACATCAGAAGCAGCATGGATGGGGGGGTAGTGGGGGAAAGCAGGTCAAATCTGCCAGAATGTTGAATTTGTCCTGCATACAGAGTAGCTGACCAGTTCAAAACAGTTGGGGGGTGGGGGGGTGGAACAGGTGCACCTTTCTTCTCAACAATTCCTGAACAAATTGTTTTTTTATTTGCTTTTGTTTTTGTTATTATTACTGTGAAATAACATAATCACAAACATTCTGTTCCAAAGTGTTTTGCCTTACAAACGATTGGGGGAAAACTCCACATTAAGGAATACATACAAAGTATATAGAACATTGAAACAGAAATGGAGGAACAACCAATTTTAGGCCCTGTCAAATCCAATGCATAGGCAATTTACTGAGCTCAGAGGTGATGAATCGCTAATCATGATTTAGGCCTACTCTTCAGGTATTGGCTTGACTAGCAATTTAGAAATCTTTCTAAGAATTAAACCTATACCTACATAGAACTAGTTTCACACTTCCAGATTATCATTCGTTTTTTACTAAACAGTGTTATTTTAGCCATGGTCATCCAAGACTATTGCTTAGCAAGGTCTATGAATCCAGCTGATCACGTATCTCACACGAAAACAAGTGGCTCTTATATAGGGAATGTCCTACTCACTACGTGTGGGACTTCAAAATCATGAAAGGTCTGCAGATCTGCAGGGACACACAGACCCAGGGACACAAATGGAAATTGGGCTTCAAGGCATTCAAGACGGAAAACTGGAGACACTTCTTCACAGAGAGAGTCCTCACAATCTGGAACAAACTCCCCAGCGATGTGGTAGAAGCTGAAAACTTGGGAACATTTCAAAATATACTAGATAAGATCCTTAGATCACTTAGTTACTAATTGACACCAAACAAGCATGTTGATGCGTCAAATGGCCTCCTCTCGTTTGTAAGCTTTCTTATGTTTGTATCAGTCTACAGCACAACTTTGCATACCACCACATCCCCAAGCAGCCTTACTCTGTGGAAAACAGGTTTGAGAGGTTTTGATTGCACGCTTACAAAGATGTTCTCCCTGGAGCACACTTCTTAGCCAAGAATGTTTAGGAAGGATTTTGCACACCCTAACAATAAGAAAAAGATGGCACTGATGTACAATAATTCAATAACAAAGGGTACAACCTTAGATTCAGAAGGTGACATTATTTTAATGAGCATATGTTATCAAGAGTTTGGGTCAATCAACTTCATGCCCAAGGGCAGAGGAACAGGAGATTAAGTATATCATTATTTTTATGTTACCAGTGATAGTGATTTCCTAGTTTAACTGACCATTTTAATATACATTGCTCTGGAGTTGTCAGAGCTGAAATGTGACATGGTGTGCTTTGTCAATGCCATTTTGACAACCGCACTCTCTCTGTGGCCAAAGGAAGTCTATCCAGATGACATGTTTCAGGAATGGTCTCCAATCATGACACAAGGGAGAGTAACACTAACAGGCATGCGAGTGTTTCACAGTAAGTTGGCACAGTACAATCCCAGGGTTGTGCAGGTCAGACTTTTCTTTAGAACCATCAAATAAACGGTGCCTTGCCTTGGCTTACTCCATTAAGGAACCACTTTCCTCTCTGCAGGAAAGGAAGGCCATATGCTGACCTATTCAACAGAAGGTGAACATATTAAGGAAAAAATAAACAAGATTAATGTGCCTCCTAATCAGGGTTACTTCCTTAGTGAGGGTCAGTAAACAAAATAAACATTTCTCACTGTCAGCTGCAGTTACTGCAAGAGTGTTGCTGCACACCACACAAAACGAGGAGAAAGACTTCATACACACCACTCACACGGTGCTAAAACACACACTTTAACACAGGTGGATGACACAAGACTGAATAGATATCTGCTGTTCTCCAATTTACACCTTGCAGGTCGCTAATGTTCATTTCCTAGAAATGAGAAGACTTGGCTTTATTCCAGGGGTCCTCCGGGGGGTAAAAAATACTTTTTAAAAGGAAACTGAATGAATGAAGCATCTGCAAATCAATACCAATCCTAGATAGAAACAGGAAATGTGGTGGGTAAAGGATACAGCATGTTTCTGAAACCATTAGATCAAACTGTGAAATCAGCAATGAGAGAAACTTGATAATATGTTACACACATATCAATTGTGCATAACTTGTACTGCCTGACGGACCTATAAACCAAATACAAACATAGTAATATAAACCAATTAACCAAAATACAAAAACCTTACTCAAGTTTCCTTTCCGATATAGCAAATGAACACTTCCTAATACAGAACAAAATCTAAGATCTATTAAGTTTGCTAATGCAGCACTTAAAACCACTTGTCATAAACCTGTAAAATGTCTTGTTCAAACATTTTCAGACCATTTACCCTCAGAACAGAAGGAACTATAAAAGCGTTGTTTCCGAAAACTAATGATGGATACATTGCTTTAATGTTTAGGTAACAGCCTCGACAACCATGCTACCATAGCTGCAAACTAATATTCTATAGATAGAGCTGTGATATGGGAAAATGCAACATCAATCAAGACTGAACAAGTTAAAAGGACACAGCTGAGTCCATGTGACTCAAACAATGCTGAACAGTACCAAAATAGTTCAAATGCAAATGCAGCAAAGGATAAATTCCTACACACTGTCACATTCTGACCTTAGCTAAACCTGTTGTTTCAGTACATCAGTCTTCATGAAGTTAGTCTCCAGGTGAATGCAGTGCATGCCCTATTTGCTTTAAAAAGGTAAAGCCCTGATCAGGGAGGGTGTCCGGAACAGATAGCGAACTTTTGCAACCTGATATAATTTCCCTTTTGGAATCCCGGGGGCTTGTTAAGCTTGTGCTGGCCAAGACAAGACTGCACCTGTCAGTCAGGGGGGAAAAAAATCATAGGCTGGGGACTGCACTCAGATTTAAGAATCATCAAGCAAAGATTCCAATCTTATGCACTCTGATGTGTTCAAATGTACTTCAAGCCTGTAGAAGTCGGCAAATGGGAAGCTATGCTTTAATTTTAGGTTTTAAATGGCATGAAATGTTTGAAGAAAAAAAACTACCTTACATATATTACTGTTCTCAGTTGTCAATATTCAAATTATTAAAAAGGTCCTGAAGTCTTAAAAGAATTTGGACTTAAACATGATATGAATTATTCAGGTAATATATACCTGAACTGAACTGAGAAAGTATAGCAAAAAGTTAAATTCTCATGAGGTTCACACTCAGAATATTTAGTGAAAATTGACTAAAACGTCTAGACCGAAAACACTCCATCCCGAATAACTTAATTGGATTTGAAGAGAACTGTGCAAGTTCAATAACTTATGCAAATTAAAGTGACGACAGCACGGTTCTACTGGTACTGTGATGTATTAATCCTCTTATTTTACAAAACCCTAATAGAGTATTACACAAATGTCCATTAAAGATAGACAAAGAAAAGAAAGTGCTGAATCGATCTGATGTTTATTGTAAGAGGGCATTCCCTGAGAACCATGTCGACGTTCTCAGTCACTCCCACTATACCAGCCACTCATTTTACAGAACTTTAAAAGGAAAACTTCTAGGGAAATGTGATTTTTTTTAAAGACACTTCTGACATTGCTATAGATATTTCAGTACATGGACTTCACAGAATATTTGAAACAGGGGACAAAAATGCCAGTAACAATAAACAAACAAATCGCTGGAAATGAAGATTCATTATTCATATTAAATAAAATATGTATAGGGGTCACTTTAAGATGCGTCTCGCCTAAACCAACAAAAAGTACCAAACTTATACTTCATACTAAAGCATTTGTCTGTCATTTCTGATTTCTGGTATTAATGCATCACCTCAGAAAAGGGGGGTTAGTTAGAGTTAGGCCTGTTATTCATTATCCAAACAATTGCATTCCAGAAGCCCAACAATGGTTATCTCTGCAATCACCCCGAGAGGCAGGCAGGCTTAATCAGAGAGCCAGCAGTGAAGCAGAAGGTTACAACTGCTTTAACCTGTGAGATTAGACCGGCTCATAAACAAGATGCCCCCACCCGATAGCCTCACTGCTGCAGCATTTCCACACGTCCTGTTGCCTTGAAAAAAGGAGCAGAGAGAGAACCTTTGTAAACAAAAACACTAGATTTATGGCGATGCCAGTGCAGGGATTACTAATGGAAATGAAAACCAGCTACATCATGCAGTTTGGTCCAAGCCTTTGGACGCATTTTTTACAAGTGCAAGTGTCTATTGTTATAGGAAACAAATGTCAAGTAGCTTAGCTAAACACACCTGAAACTGTGCATTTTTCACAGGAAACGTACCTAAATAAATCCTTTCTGTTTGGCTGGTTGTACATAGCATGGTCATACATTTCAGAACACAGTTTTTTATTTACATTTTAATTAAAAGTATGAATAAGTCAAAGGGTTTCTTAGTACCTTGTTGAACTGAATGATACGGTGCATTTAGCAGGACTCAAAAACACCCAATAGGTTATAACCAATCAGGCCAACAAACTAAAATCTCAGTACAATTTAACACTTGCATTTAGAAATATCCAAAGCAATACTTTTTCACTGGATTTCAGTTTACTTCAATGAACCTGTGGAGCCGTTAGCTGTGGGTGGCAGTGAATGCTGTAGAGAACAGCTTCCATTTAACTGGTCCAATTGCTCAAGTTTCTCTCACCTAGTAATATATGAAATCCTCTCAAACTGAGGGAGATCTAAAACCCCAGGCTGCCTGCAGGGTCACTGCAAAACCCTGACCCTTTCCTGGGAATTCAGGGTTACCGGGTTTACATTAATCCAGCACAAATACCCAAGAATGGAATACTGCTTTCTACTGTAATCAGTGGCAGGCATTCCTACCAAATTATTTTCCTTGCTTACCATTTGCACAGAGGTCTAAACATCTGTATGTACTGTACAAAACATGCAGTGATGCTAAATAAGGGCATGTGAAAACATAAAGGAAAACTGTATTTCATACCTTAAGCTCAGTGTTCATAAATCATATTATATTTATACTATCCTCTGTAAGCCATATTTTGTAGCAAGAGACATCAATAAATCACAGCTAAAATTAATTTCGAATTAACATCCGAACTGAAGTGCAATTCAAATGCAGATTGTTGAAGGTACAACATGATAGGCTATACTGAAAACACACAGGGCTATCGGCAAACAGCCTAAGTGGCCTGAGAGTCCAGTTGGAAAAACAGTTTTTTGGAGCGTTTTGTTTTTAACACAGTGGGTCGAGAGTTTTAGAAAGAGTGCAGATCCCAGTACTTTCATAACAACTCCATTTTATATTTTCAACCTCTCTAAAAACAAATCAGCAACGGCAATTGTCCATAACCTCAAGGGTAATAATATTACTTTAGCTGTTAGATGCAAAACAACTCTTGGCTCACTGCACAAGATACACAATAACAAAGCAGCTTCATAAAGAAAAAGGCAGATGTCAGACTTTAATTAAAATCATTGCCATCTCCAAACAAATACCTGCTGTACAAGTCTTCAGCTATCAATTTGCCACTTCACAAAATATAATGCAAATGAAAATCAAGCCGAGGCATTAACAAACAACAAAACATGCAAGGTTATTTGATACTTTCTACCCGAGGTGAGTACTTTGTGCATTTATAGTACATGTATAGAATAGCAACTGTGTATCCCATTTAAAATCTTTCAGTTGCATTAAAGGTATTTATTTAGTCTGCTTAGAAATAAATAAATAAACCTTGAAGCTGCAGAAGCAAAGAAAACAATATCATCCAAATCATTGCAATGAGCAGCATATGAAAACAAGAACAACATGATCAGGCACAAAGTTGTGTAGAGAAGAAATCATTTTAACTCCCATCCATGCACAGTGGATTACATTTGTTATAGTGAACTGTCCAAAGCTTTACAAGTCAACAAGCAAAGCAAAGCAAATCAAAGCTGGATTTTGGTGCTATACTCTAGGGATTCTTGAAAAGTGTTGTGCATAAAATAAGGCAACGCATAATGTAAATTCAATATTACCAAGGCAAAAACAAGTCTCCTATTTAATAAGGTGTACCAACTGTTGGGAGTACTTGAAAATACTTTCTTCTAGGTTGCAGATTTGTAACCTTAAACTATTGCAGGAGCATAGTAAAGAATGAGAGCAAGGTCTACAGGATATTTTCTATTCGTTTCATCGCCGCAATTATAGCGTTGCCTTCTCTGCATGGGGATGATAGTTTTCGTGTAAGTGGTAAGCATGTATAAATTACATTTTAACTCTTTAAACAAGCAATTAAGTGTTTGTTTATTGCACTCCATACTTAATGTTAACTAACTTACAAACTAGGCTAGTATTATTAATAATCATCATCATTTATGCGTCATTCCATGATGTTTTGTATTTTTCAAACACTTCAAGGAACAATTGAATCACACATAAAACAAGAAAGTTACTTCGGGTTTTTATCTTCAATAGCATAAAAAAAAAGTTTCGCTTTCTCCCAACATCCGGATAAAACTGACTGTTCAACGTTTTAGCTCAGAATCGCTATCTAACACTTTTTGAAACATTATACAGTTAAACAGGTAGTGCCCAAATAATATATTTGTACGTATCAGTTATTGAAAAAAATTAATGCCCACTGTTTCACTTCTTCAAAACCACTGAAAATTACAATTAAAAAATAAAATAAAGCGAGATCGGATTGAGTGAGATAAAGTGGTTGTTTTTTATAGTTACAATCTGGAATCCGTTCAGTTCAATACAGATATTGTTTAAAAGCAGTATATCTTTTTGTTTGACTGCTTGGTTTTGTTGCTGGAAATGCTACCGTTTACTAAATCTGCCCTGAGCTTTTTGCCTTGGTTCACTTCATGGTTCATGCAGCACTCAATGGCATGAAACGGCCTGGGACAACAGCGATGAAGGTCGGCCAATGTAATTTTATTACCCGAACTAAAAAAACAATGATTTTATAGGTTTTGTTTTAAACTGACTAACAAATATTAACAACAGAAATCCAAACACAAATGTGGTGCCTGGTAGTTGAAGATGAGGGGTTTGGCGACAATTAATGTAAATTACACACAAATACACACACACACACATTAAATATATTATTGATTATAATAATAATGATTATAATTATGATCATAATCACAATACTAGAAAAAACAACGTGTGTGTATATATATAGATAGATAGATATAGATTTTATTTAAAATAAGAAATCGCAAGCGTTCAATCGAAAGCGCAAAAAGCGTGTAAATAAAAAAAAACTGTAGTTATTTAGCCCAATCCATTATAATGGTCGGGTTATTTTAGAGCAGATTTCCGAAAATCTGCACTTTTAAACCAATTACGATACCAGAAAAGTGCGGATCTGTGCATAACTGTGGAAATCCGCGGTACATTATCTTGACCACTGCCATCACTGCTCATAAACCTCTCCGTACAGTAGAATCTGAGACCCGTGTCCACCAGATAGCCCAATGCGGAAAACCACATACAAAAATACACACGGCAATCGTTTTTAATTATTAATTATTAAACTTAAAGACGAGACATCTTGGGGGGGGGGGGGGGGGGGGGGTGCATGAATGCATGATGCAGTGAGATTTATGGTTTGTTTACCGCAGGGTCTTGCAATGTGTTTGTGTAAGCGTTCATACAACACTGCTTCCTCAATTCTGCACAGTC
Organism: Amia ocellicauda; assembly: GCF_036373705.1. Classification (NCBI taxonomy): domain Eukaryota; kingdom Metazoa; phylum Chordata; class Actinopteri; order Amiiformes; family Amiidae; genus Amia; species Amia ocellicauda. Next base: position 4,683,828 of record NC_089869.1, on the reverse strand, counting down.
GCAGAGATATACTCATCATCATCATCATCATCGAACCCTGTCTGATTATTTTATGAATCCACACATCTATCTGAAACTGTATCAATCTCAAATGTAGACCTCTCAGATACAAATGCTGCACTGTGGTATGAGCAGCCCCGCCAGGGTGTGCGATCAAGCCTGCTTTATGCCGGCTGAAGTGTAGTGGCCACCGGCAGAAATGCATCTATCCGCCCATATCCACCTGCTTCTCCCAGGCGCTCCGCACTGGCTGCGGTTCTGTGCGCCGCTGCGATTTACTGCAGTCAAGAGCATCCCTTTCTCCTTCAGCTGCACCAACTGCAGCCATTTCCTGAATGACAGTAAATAGTATTTATAATAATACATTTAAAAAATAATAATGAGTAGCCCACCTTTCTTGAACTCTTCCAGCATGGCATCCAGTTTGGTGTCATTGAACACAAAATGCAAGGGGTGGCTGTAGAACTTGGTGATGGTCTTGAGCGGCGTGCTGTCGTCCGGGTCCACGAAGGCCAAGTCTTTGACGAACAGCAGGTCCACAATGTTAGATCTTTCTCCCTCGAAGACGGGGATCCGGGTGTAGCCGCTCTCCATGATCTCGGACATGGTGTTGAAGTCCAGGATGGCGTCGGCGGTGATCATGAAACAGTCTCGCAGGGGGGTCATGACATCTTCCACGGTCTTAGTCCTGAGCTCCAGGGCGCCCTGGATGATGTTGAGCTCCTCTTTGACCAGGTCGTTGTAGGGATCCGTCACTCTCAGCATCTCCAAGAGCTTCTCCCTGTTGTACACAGTGCCTATCTCCTGCCCCAAGACGCAATCTAAAAGTTTGCTGACCGGGTATGAAGCCGGGAAAGTAAGCAGCATGAAAAATTTGGTCAGAAAGATGGTGTTGGCACCTACAGCCAGACCGTGCCGGGAACAGATGGCCTGGGGAACAATTTCTCCGAAGATCACGATCCCAATAGTGGAGACCACCACGGCTATCAGCCCAGAGCCGGCGATGTCATCAAGCAGGATGGTCAGGGTGGTGTTCACCAGAACGTTCCCCAGAAGAAGCGAGCAAAGCAAGTAATTCCCTTGACTGCGGACCGGCTCGATCTTCTTGGCGTAGTTCTTCTCCTTCTCTGTGCCGCAGTTCTGCACGATGCGTAGCTCCATGGGGTCAAGTGCCATCAGCCCCAAGTTCAAGCCACTGAACATGCCTGAGAGACACAGCAGCAGCGAGATGAAGATGACCTGCAACCAGAATGGCAGCAAGAACCTTCTCTCCTCCACCACTATCACTTTAGTGTCATCTCCGTCGTGGTAGATCCAGGTGGTCTCGGTCCAAGGGTCGTGCACTCCCGCCACAGTCGGTGTTGGCATGGCAACGCACAGGTAGTAAGCTTTACTCTTCTCAGTTTTCCGCAAAGGCTTGATTTCAATTTCCACTATCCCGGACGTCTTTCTATTTAATATAATGTTAGGTAAAATAATTATATCCGAGGTCCTAATGCCACAGGGATGGTAGTTCAAGGGATCCTCTTTGCTCTTACCATCTCCAGCAGTGCTGTCAATGCTGCCTATGACTTTACTCCGCTCATGCTCTGTGAAAGCAATTTTGGACCACGTCTCGTTGTTAATGTTTTGCCCATAGACCCTCAACTTGACCCGGGTCCTCTCGCTGACCCGCAGAGAACCCCCGTCCATAAAGGAAACGTCGTCCGTGTCCTCCAGCCTGAGCCCTATGATGACGGTCTCCTCTGCCCCTTCATCGGCGCTGGACAAGCTCACTAAACAGCCGCTGACTGTAAAGAAAACCAGAGCCAGAACTCGAACCCGGCTGAGCGCCGCCATCTTTAAAGTGGGCACTGTGGCAGAGCGCTCTGCCATTTTCACTGTGGGCAACCGCTTTTGAAAGAAGAGGGCTTTTAAAAATCACGACCAATCGGAGTCCGCCTTCATCTCCGCTGCGGGTTCCCTTGGCTCGGGCATCAGACCTGTCCGCTCCCTGTACGCGTCTCCAGCTCCTCTGACCGACAACACAGCTGAGCTAGCCCAGTATGAACTCGTGCTCCTCGTGATGCCCCCCGACCGACGGCCCCGTCACCCAATCAGGCAGCAGCACTACAGGGAGGCGGGGACCCGTCCCTTGCTGCAGCCAACGAGAAAAGACAACAAACACTGGAAGGCGGGGTCCGTGTTCGGGTTCTTACTCGTGACTTGTTTGCAAGGGGCTTGCGGGCAGCCAATGCGGAACTGTGTGGGGAGGGCCTGATGAAGGGGAGGGGAGAACGCCGGCCAATGGCTGCATCGTTCCCGCCTTCTTCCTGAAACATCTGTCAATACAGAGGCGTGCAGCTGCAGGTGGATAACAGGTGTAATGGCAATAAATAAGGGCTTTAGATTTCGTCCTCACTTAAAATCATTTCATCCGATCCTTTAACCTCGTGGATTTTCTCACAGCCTCCACACAACAGTTGTATTATTTCATATATGGTATAAAAAAAACATGAAACAAGGTCGGCTGGAAAACAGTCATATAAAGCATTATTTAATGCTGCCATTAAACTCTTGTTTTTATTACGATTGTTTAAATGAATATGTCCCTTTGATATATATATATATATTAGAGAGAGAGAGAGAGAGAGAGAGAGAGAATATAATACATTAAAGAAATCTTGGCTGTGTCACAAGTTTTTCTTATTGAAAAAATTATCACACACACACCATAAAAACCAACATTCATTACAATTGGAACCTTTTAACGAAAATAATACCTAGTTTGTTTATTATTAACGCCATTGGCATAAATAGTCAGTTATCTCCTTACCATAATTATGTTGAATGTATATTTTAAACATCAATGCATTTATTGGTGTTCACTTGGCATAATTCTGCTTTAATTTTAATCTGTATTTTAAATTGATGTGCTAACACTGGACGGTTAGTTTTCTAAATGTGTTTTTTTATTGGTTTCTTCAGAAAATGTAAGACCAATAAACTATTTTCAAAGGAATGGTTACCAAAAATATCCAGTGCTTCCGAATAATTATATATGCTTTAGAAGTGTATGCAGCAAAAAAAGAAAATCAATTAAAGTTTTTATTTGAATAAAGTCATTTTTCGAGAATCATAAATGATGTATGAGGAACGATAGTGTTCGTGTCGTCAGCATCCCAGGGGCGTGTTCTTCGAAAGCGCTGCTAAGGGGTGTGGCAGAGACTGTAGAAGGCGTAGTTGTCACTCATAACACATAGGAAATAATAGATCTTCCTAGAACAAAATCACTACAATTAAAACGCCACTAATTAATTTTAAAGAATGTAAATATATATGTCACAATTCCCCCCTTTGCGTAAATGTGTAGTTTGCTCTATAAATTATATAGTGCCACATAGAATGACTTACCTTTAATAAATCTGTGGAAACATACATCGACCTGTCTAGTTCGAATTGATTGATTTAATTTTCTATTTATTAGCAAAAGCACTTTACAAGGGTGACTCAAACTTGTAACAAAATAGATTAGAATAGATCACAGTCCTATACTTGTAGATGTGCTCTTACGTACAGTATAATGGTACTCTACACAAAGACATGTAATAGACCGGCTATAAGTGATACACCGTGTACAACATTTAAATAAGTAAATTGTATTCCTATGAAAAAAAAACAGAAGACATTCTAGTTGTTCTGTTAAGATATAACATAATATGAGCCTTATGGTATAATAATAAATACTTTTGTGGAGCTTTAGTAAAGTGTGCGAGTTCAATTTGTTTGACTAAGATAACATGTATAACAGCGAGAATACTGGGATATTAGTAATTACAATTCAATTTTAAGAAGTAAGTATTGCAGGGTAAGGAGTATTGAAGAATATGCAAAAGGTGAGGTGTGTAGAACATGTTAATGCCTAGTGTAATGGGCAGGGGCAAGTGTATGGACACAAATGATCTGTCCTTTAGCAATGCTCCAAATCTAGCTAAGCATCAGTCTTTGGGTTCATAGTATGGAAGAAAAACACTATTACTCTCTTACTCCAGCTTTGCCTTTCCAGAAGATTCCACACTGCTTAGTGCAAAACCCTGGTATGGACCACTGAACCACTGAAATGTTTTGCCTTAGAAGATGCTGCTGCAAGTATTGTGTGCTACTTCCCCCCCCTGCTGACAAATGGCAGTAGTGCAAAGTCATTCTGTAATTTGCATTGACACCACCATTCTTCTGGAAGCTGTGGTGGTTCTTTATTCACACATTTGAACCTTACGTTTTTGTGATTTGCAAGTAATCTGAATTAGATTCCCTGAATTGATGTGGGAAAATTAATTTTTAAAATGTTCAGGTTCCCTTTTTACTGGTTTTGAGACAAATGTGAGCAAAAGGAATGACTCATCTAATAAACACTTTTATTTCTTTTATATTGCTCTAACTCAGCATTGCTGGAATCCTCCTACAGAATTACTGAACCTTTGACATTGGTAAGGAAGTAATAATCCCAAGACCTTAACCGAGGGGCCACTGCTTTCTTATATATACATAAAAAAAACTGGTGTTTATCTGGGCCACAGGAGAATCATCAAACATTATTAATTTGCAATGTTCCCAAAAGGCCCATTGAATTAAAATATTCACATCAGCTGAAAACTAAAACAAAATACTTGTTGTTTTTTGACTGAAATTCTTAATTGGTATTTATTCTGGGTATACAGTTCAGTAGATGGGAATGCATCACCTCAGCCATAAGAGGTCATCCCTACACACAGCCTCAATTGCTCTGTTATATTGCATCTGACACAAAACAACATAACATCCACCAATGTTGGAAAGAATGTGTGAATACAAACCATTAAACAAAATTACTACAGCCAACAGATGGTGCTCCAGAAGTTTGTCCCTTTATAATTATACAAATAATTAATTATTTCCAGATAAGTATGGAGTATATTATTGTATACAACAAACTAGCCACCATTCATTTTCTAGTTATAACCCATAACTAGATTGAAACCATTCATTCTGAAATGTAAAACGATAGTCATTCCTAAGGAAATCAATTGACAATTTGTATTTGCATATAAGTGCTATAAGATCAAAAAATATTCGTAAGGGCATCACAATGTAATGACTGATTAACAATTAACAACAAATTAATAACATATAAATTGATACTCCTTGATCTGTGCTATTTGTATATATTTCTGTATATTTATTTCTGCAAGTGTCAGGAATTAATGCTGAAACAAAAGACTATGAGATCTCCAAGGTTGTGAGGCTCACTGCACTAGGGTTTTTCAGATGAGCCACCAGGGAGTGCTGAACTGTCTGTCTCTGGAAGGTATGTGTGAGTTGCACAGAAAGGTATCTGTGAGCTAGTCAGTATATTGACACCGAAGCACCAGATCAGTACGATCGGTCTGTGGGAATGACCTGCTTCTGCTGCTCCAACCGCTTCATTTGGATTCCCTTATTGGCAGGCCGATCCCTGAGAACCACAGCACCCTCCGGTGGTAAGTTTCATTCTGCCACTTTCCAAACGCTCGGCTACTTCATAAGGGTTCACAATGCCTTCCTGGGAGGAGGAGGACAACAAATAGTGTTAAAATAGATTTGGAACAAGACTAATCAATCATGGTTATATAATAGGCCCCACATTTATTCACACTTGTTTTTTTCTTAATAACTAAATGATGATTTAGCAATTAATGTAAAGGTATATTTCTAGTATTGTTTTTTCATATACTAGAATCAAAATGTAAAATAATGTATGACTATCATTCATATCAATAGCATAATAATAAAGTTTTGCGACATGTGAACTTATTTTCAATACAAACTGATTTGCACAATGTCTATTAGAAAATGTGTTATAAAGGTGAAGAGAGTCTGTATATATTAGGATCAGGGATTCTACAAACTGATGCATCGTGTCTCCATATAACCAAAGAGAGTGGTGGTGGAAGGGATTAATTATTGGCAAGGTAGCTCCAATGACCCTGAATGACACTAGGAGCTGTGTGAAAGCCAACACTTGAAAAGCAGATTTTCTTCCTTTTAATCTTATCTGTATCACGATTAGCTGAGCTTGAACATTCTATATGCCCAGTAAGTTTAAATTCTTTTATGGCCCTGATGAAAAGTACATTGAACTTGAAGCGACAGAAACTAAATAGCAGGCTAGGTATAGCCCTCCTTTAATCACCACAGGGAGATCACTGCCGGGTCCATCTCACATTGCACCCGCGCACATACCTGAAGTGAGTTTCCACTGATGTAATCAAAAACAAACTATGGACATGTATGGGATGCCAGACTGTGCACAAGTAATTAATTATCACACATGTCAATGTTTAACAGCTATTGTACCTTTAAAGTAAAACATTGGCAAAGTGGATTACATTTTATGCCCACACTTACAGCTGCTATAGCCAACTTTACACTTAATTAACATGCCCTTGGGTAGGAACGTGAGGGCTGTGCTATAAAGCTATAACTAAGGTTTTCAGGGGTTAATATTCAGTAACCCGAGATCATCTAGAAGGATCACAATCTGTATGTTTACATGGGAGATCTTTTCGGAATCCTTGAGCATTCCAAGTTTGAAAATTCGAAATTATTACATAACATAGAACATATTCAGAATACCCAAATAATATTAGAATATGAATATGCATGTATACGCACTGATTTTCAATAACACTGCATACACCACAGCCTGAATGAGTAATGTCCAGAGTGAATCAATCATAAATTACAAAACCCAAGTCCTGCTGGCAGCTCTTAATTTGCCAGAGGCTTCTTCTCATTACATAACTGAAAAGGACCTCTAGGGCAAATTACATTTCTGATAAACTCCCTGCACCTACAAGAGGACCATGTGCCATTTATCTAGGTTAACAGGTTAATTATATATATCAATCTAAGTTTAATAAATGAGAGTTCAAATAAAACCTGAAACATGCCTTATCTTCTTATCATCTTCCTCAAGTCCTGGCAAGGCCACATAGTGTGACAAGGTGACATAGCTTCAGTCCCAGCAGGAACATTCTCTGCTTTGGCAGTCCCTATACAAGGTTCCCAGCTCTCTCTCTCAGCTAAGGCCTGAGGGGCCCAGAGTCTGCATTCAAAAAGTAACTTAGATTTAAACATCCATTTCACCAGAGCAAGTCAGGTTATTGTTCATTGTTTTTATGAAGCTGCATTTGGCCTATGTTGGAAAGTATGCTCTACATTTTAATGGTTTGAAGAATATCTATCTAAATAAATCACAAGGTTTTATCTCAAGGACAACCAGCTGCACAGCCTTGATTGTTAGAGTCCTGACACTAAGCGAGGCACTGTCACCTTACACTGGAGTTGGGTTTGCTAAGGACGAACCATTATACTCCTTATTCGACATACTAAAATGATTAATATTTTTGTTTGTAACATTCCTTAATGTGTATTGAAATACAAAGTTGTAGTGGAGCCACTGCATTAATGTGATAAAAAATATAATAGTAGCTTTGACTACTGGTTTCTATAACATCACTCAAGGCTTTAAAGTTTTTACACAACCTTAATTTATTTTGGCTACATGTCCAGCATAATGATAGATATACATGCTTTAACTAGTACACAAGAGTGTTCAGGCTTGTGTAGCTGGGAACACTGATTGGTGTCAGCATAGATGGAAAGCATAGATGACAACTGCTATGGGGTGTCACGGAGGTTGTGAGGAATAATAGGTAATGCAAAACTTGATTTGTTTTATTAAGAACTACTAATTCTTAAAAAATCTAACAATACATATATTTTAAAACTATTGCTTAAGTATTTCATTGAGATCATATACAAAAATCTCAATTAAATATAAATGACGACATTTTATCAAATGTATAATGAACAGAACTTTTACTGACAGATAGTGTTAGTATTCTCCCAATCATTATTTATCATATCCATATTAAAGCATGTTGAGGTTTTGAAAGTTAGCACTAAAATAAAATAGACAAATGTCTGAAAGCCAATTACTCAAATACCTGTCAAACAAATTCCCCTGTCATTATCCTTCATCTTGTGTGATCACACATATACACAGATGGATCCATTAAAGAATTCATCCATTCAGCTAATAGAAACTTGATAGAACGAACCTGTGGTTGTGTGGGACAACATCCAGCAGGGGTGGTACCCATGGGCTGGAAGAGAAACTCATCTGCAAACCTGGAGCTCTTCAAAATGGCCACCATCTCCCCATCAACTACCGTCACCTGACCTTCCTGAGAGACAAACAAACAAACAAAATCAATGCATATATAAATAAATCATCAGAAATAAGAGAATATTAATATCCACTGCTTTGCATATCCTTAAGGGTCATGGAAATACACACTAGTGCAGAAATATACCAAATCGCTACAGTACATTTTGATCAGAATGCCAAGAAATGTCGAACAAGTCCACTATTGTGTCTGGATGAGAATAGTCCTACCCATCATTCAATAAAGGAAGTCACGACTCCTGTTTTCTGACCTTAAACATGTAGTTGACATCAAACTCCAGCACCTCCTCACTGCCAGTGATGTTCCCATTGTAAATGACCTGGCACCCCACTCTCGGGCAGTTCTTAGGGATCTTGAACAGGCGGTACGTTGCGGAAACAAATTTATAGTCACCTGGATTGGACAGAGGAAAGGAAACATGGCTGATATTGAATGATGCAGGCAAATGCTTGTTCAGCCTTTGTAATTATGCTATCACCAATTATGCAAACTAAGACTGTAAAGATATTATTATCATTTTAATCTGCGTAGTCTACCGATTCCCGAACTGATAAGACCCATGGAAACAGAAAGTTGCATTGCATAGCAGAGAGATCCTCTGGCACTGACCAATCAGGCTCTCCAGTTCCTTGTTGTCAACGCTGATGCGGTTGGCAGTGACCAGTCTTGGGATGCTGAAACCAACTTCTTCAGCCAGTCTTGCAAGGTCCTCCCAGCACAGAGCTCCACCCAGACACTCACCTAGCAAACAGAACAAATACAATCTAAACCAATTTAGAATAATCAGTTAATAGTAGCTCATCTTTTTATTAATCTGATTCTATACTATAAATCTTCTATAAAGCCTTTTTAATGCATTAATGTGTTACTTTTTGACACAATACTCACCCCATAATACTTTGCAAGTCTTGATTTCCTCAGGCAGCGTTTTGTTGCAGTAGACATCACTGAAATACAGCTCTCCACCATCCTGAAAACAGAGCAATGTTGAGGGACTCGTCTGATAGGCAGTAGCGGTTTCTACTTCTGATGCTTGACTTGAAAGTTGGTCAAGAGAAATTCTTTCTTTAAGGATTTATTCCTGAAACTTTGTAGACCTTAACAGACAAGCATGTTATCTCACTGCACTTCACACAATACAGCAAACGCAAACCCTCCATCATATACACCAACGCAAGCTGCCACATGCAAAGGGAAGTTACTGAACTTTGTCTGAAGTTTATCTACAACTGTATTAAAATGCGATGTGTATCCTGGTGTGATTGACGGCTCTACCTTCAGCACAGTGTAAGCTTCCCTCAGCACAGCAGCCTTATCAGGAGACAGGTTGATCACACAGTTTGATCTGGAGATCAACCAATCACACAAACAGATTAGTACCTTGCAGGGTTGTCATATCAGAAAACTGACTTCGTTCTACAGTAATTTGAGTTGCCATTATAAAGCTACAGACACAAAGAACGGGCTAAACACATTTCTAAGTCAGAAAACTAGCACACACTGCTCTCACTTTTCAGAAAGAAAGAGATTCAGTGTACTCACATGATGATATCGTAGGTATTCTCCGTCAAACCCGCCTCCCCTAGGGCTTCAATATAGCCCTCCACAAAATCCACGTTTGACTTCTTGAAGCCAAACTTTTCAGTGTGGTAATCTATATACTTTCTGGCCACAGTCAGCTGAAAAGAGACAGATGAAAGTGTATGAATGTACCAGTATCTAGTCTAAAGCGATTCCAGATAAATACCAGGGAGAAAGGCACAGGCAGTGCTGGGACTCAATCCTCTGCACAGCAAGGAAACATGTTAGTATTAACAATAAGAATATGACCCTCTTATGAGTCCTTTGCATTACATTAATCTTCTCATGTAACGAATGTAGACCGCATCTACATCCATGTCACTCTCACTAACCGTATGTCACACCTGTTATATGTTGATCATGCCCTTCAGGGACAGAGTTATCACATCTCTCTCCATAAACAGATTACAGCTCCCTCTGGTGGTTAACTGGAATGGCAGCCCTCTACCTGTTCTTTCGTCATGTCGATACCCGTGATGTGCCCATTCTCTCCCACCAGCTGACTCAACATATAGCAGTCTTGCCCGCTGCCACTGCCCAGATCCAGCACACTGCAGCCCTCCAGGCACTCTGGTACCACTAGGCCACATCCATAATACCTGCATAGGAAAGGGGAAGGTCAGTGAGGTCAGAGAGGAAATGATCCAAATGCAGGAAAGAAGGACAGGCAACAGTCCAGAACAGTGAAGGCCATTAGAGGAGGAAAGGCAGGTTTAACCTTCAGGAAATGACCTTCCCCATCATCTCCAACTAATCTCACACACACACTCACAAATACACTACTTGGCAGTGACTTCAGGGTGCACATTCTGCAAGGCCTTGCGGATGAATGCCGGGCAGGGTTTGGCTGGGGCGACGCAGGCGTTGCTCTTGAGATCCGAGGTTTTCTTCAGCTGCTTCCCGTAGTAATCCTGGGGGAGGACCAGGAGAAGCGCAATCAGGGCTTCAAGGCTGTCATTTCTACACCCCCAATCTCTATGTATTTAGACTACTCCGCCAGATAGCAACACAGCCTAACCTAGCCACACTGGGAACGGCTGACTTCTGTTCAGTGTGCCAAGTGTCCGAGTTTACTCAACCTTTGAAAAGAACCATGTCCTTTCAAAAGAATTCTGAGTGCCTTCCAAATTATTCGTAACCAAATATCTCGTTTTTTGAATGAACAAAGAACATAAGGTGAATATATCCACCCAACATTAAAACAATGCAATTCATTCTGGCACTATAGCACAGGCACATAAGAATGTAATATACATGTATAATACACATTTATCAGCCTTCAATTGTACATTACCTTTATATCCTCGTGTTTCACCCCTTGGGAACCACATTTCCTAAATAAAATAACATCATTACATACAACAAAATATATAAAACATCAATTAAAAATGCATTATATTCATTATGAAATGTTTAGGTTTTTTTAATTATTTTACAAGTAGTTTCAAGCTGTCAGTACTATAGATAACACTTGTTTTGTCCGTCTTTTAACCTGGCATTTCATTTTATAGCCTTCAAAACAGTAGATGATACCAAATGCTGGACTTTGGTAGTCTCAACTAGTCCCAACCCATTCAACCTGCATACACACCAAAGAAAGGTCCAAAGTCTGGACTTATTTAAAAGCGACGCAAGCTAGTCCAAAATATGAGGAAGACATATAAATATTATAAATTACAATAAACGCGGGTCATGTTGAAAAAATTAAGGACAGAACAATTCATTTTACAAATACGTGTCTAAAATGCAGGAAAACATGGTTTATAATGACAATGACCAAAACAGAGCGCAGGAATGTGTTTATTGTTTGTTTGATTGCGTTATTAATATTCTGCATTTTACTTGTGTATAAAACCTTTGCTGTTTAATTGGAGATTCAATTCTGGCTCAAGCTCAGCTACTTGACAGGAGAGAAAAGCATGATAGACAGACTGACTACACTAAGTAAATGGCCACGTTATAAATATAGCCTATTGTTTGAATAGTCGTTTATTAATAGCAATACTTATTGCCTCTATCTTGGTTTTAATTATATTCTAGAACAAGCCACGAAGTCAGAAATGATGCATATTTCAATAAAAATATATGATAAAAGCTGGGAATGCTTCGCTTTATACTGAAACTTACCGCATATTCATGCAATCGCTCATTTTTCTTCTCTAACCGACTTCCGGGAAAGTAACTTACCCAGAATACCTCGCGAACCATACATTCCAAGACTGTGTATTATTGTGCAGTGATTAGCTTGGTGTGTGTGTAGTGTTAAATAGATCATAATCTGTTAATCTGTATATAAATATTGTATTAAATATGGAATTAATACTCATGTAAGTTACAAATACTGGCTACTCAAGTTTAATCTTTTGCGTGTTTTTATAAATATAAAAAGACATCACAGACAAATAAAACAATCAGATTTCCACTTTATTCTTGGCCAGAAATTAACATACATTAACAAGGCTGATGTAATCTATAATCATTGCTTGGCAGATTTAATATGTCCGAAACAAAGAAAATAAATAAAAAATGTTCTGTTATTTACATTCTAAATAGTTGTCCTATTCAAAATAAAAATCAGTGGTTGGTGTCAGGTTACGCACCATTATACTCGGTTTGATTCCAACTGGGCAACTGTTACAATCTGAAATTAATCGGCAGCTACTTGGCGACACATTGTTGTTCATTGCTGATTCAATGTATTAATATTAAACCTCTCATCTTAGTTTTGAGACACAAAGAAGGCATTCTCACATTGGATGGCATCCACACAAAACATATTCTACAGTTTTGTTGGTCTTTATCTTCCAACAAAGTTTATATCCATATCCGAGCCAAGGCAGCATGTTTTTTTTTTTTTTGTTTTTTTTTTAAGACCCATATCAACTCATTGAGCAAGGTTTTAGTTTTTTAGAAATCTTTGGAATGTCCGCACATCAAGGTCTCCTACTGAACCAACCAGGTTGCTCTGCTGGCTCAAGCTACTACTTCTGAACAGCCTTGGCATTTTTCAAAATATTCCTTGTGGTTTCTGAAATATCGTTCTTGCTTTTGTAAACCCTTTGCAGCATTGGGGTGTTGAATGCCTGAACTACCACAGCAACACACATACAGCTACACGTAAAGGGCAAAGAGTTCCGAATTATTTTAGCATCCTAACATGAAACGGAAAAAAGTAACAAAATGCAGAACAGGTCTCACAGGTCATGCATATTGTGTGAAATATGAAACATTTCCGAGCTCCATGGATTAATGACATTTAGTCATAAAATCTGGAACAAAACTCAAGAAAGGTCTAAATCCAGAAACATGGTTTACTGCTCATGACAATGCTGTGTAGTCAAGAGTGGCGATTCCTGGTAGGGGCCTTCTCAAACATCCTGGCAGAACCACTAGACCAATGGCCGCTCCAGTGGATTCTTATTTCAGTAGGTGATTTAACTGGTCCTGAAGATTTCTGGAATGTTCAACACTATATATATATATAAAAAAAAATAATAATAATAAAGTAAGTGTGTGTGTCTGTGTATATATTCACATACAGTGAGGGAAAAATGTATTTGATCCCCTGCTGATTTTGTACGTTTGTCCACTGACAAAAAATGATCATTCTATAATTTTAATGGTAGGTGTATTTTAACAGTGACAAACAGAATAACAACAAAAAAATCCAGAAAAACGCATTTCAAAAAAGTTATACATTGATTTGCATGTTAATGAGGGAAATAAGTATTTGATCCCCTATCAATCGGCAAGATTTCTGGCTCCCAGGTGTCTTTTATACAGGTAACGAGCTGAGATTAGGAGCACTCTCTTAAAGGGAGTGCTCCTAATTTCAGCTCGTTACCTGTATAAAAGACACCTGTCCAAAGAAGCAATCAATCAATCAGATTCCAAACTCTCCACCATGGCCAAGACCAAAGAGCTGTCCAAGGATGTCAGGGACAAGATTGTAGACCTACACAAGGCTGGAATGGGCTACAAGACCATCGCCAAGCAGCTTGGTGAGACCATAGTCACCAAGAAAACAATTGGTAACACACTACGCCGTGAAGGACTGAAATCCTGCAGCGCCCGCAAGGTCCCCTGCTCAAGAAAGCACATGTACAGGCCCGTCTGAAGTTTGCCAATGAACATCTGAATGATTCAGAGGAGAACTGGGTGAAAGTGTTGTGGTCAGATGAGACCAAAATCGAGCTCTTTGGCATAAACTCAACTCGCCATGTTTGGAGGAGGAGGAATGACCCCAAGAACACCATCCCCACCGTCAAACATGGAGGTGGAAACATTATGCTTTGGGGGTGTTTTTCTGCTAAGGGGACAGGACAACTGCACCGCATCAAAGGGACGATGGACGGGGCTATGTACCGTCAAATCTTGGGTGAGAACCTCCTTCCCTCAGCCAGGGCATTGAAAATGGGTCGTGGATGGATATTCCAGCATGACAATGACCCAAAACACACAGCCAAGGCAACAAAGGAGTGGCTCAAGAAGAAGCACATTAAGGTCCTGGAGTGGCCTAGCCAGTCTCCAGACCTTAATCCCATAGAAAATCTGTGGAGGGAGCTGAAGGTTCGAGTTGCCAAACGTCAGCCTCGAAACCTTAATGACTTGGAGAGGATCTGCAAAGAGGAGTGGGACAAAATCCCTCCTGAGATGTGTGCAAACCTGGTGGCCAACTACAAGAAACGTCTGACCTCTGTGATTGCCAACAAGGGTTTTGCCACCAAGTACTAAGTCGAAGGGGTCAAATACTTATTTCCCTCATTAACATGCAAATCAATTTATAACTTTTTTGAAATGCGTTTTTCTGGATTTTTTTGTTGTTTATACTGTCTCTCACTGTTAAAATACACCTTCCATTAAAATGATAGACTGATCATTTCTTTGTCAGTGGGCAAATGTACAAAATCAGCAGGGGATCAAATACTTTTTTCCCTCACTGTACATACATACACACACACACACACACATACATCCTTAACAGCATTTTAGGTTTCATTCATAAAGAGGTAAGGCATTACTTTAAAAATTAATAATGTAGGTAAACATCATTACAATAGTCTTCACACATCCTTAAGAGGGTTCTCTTGTTAAGAGCAGCCCTGGATTCTAAAAGCAAAGAGTTTTTAAATAGTTAACTACCTCGTTTAACTACCAAGTAAATTGGTTTAAATGAACATTATTCTTCCTTAGATTTTTTTCAATGAACTATGTCTGAACAGTTAATCTAAAAGACATTTAAATAGCATACAATGATTCAACTAAAAAATGACATGTATTTCTTAAAACACAGGTGCAAAAAGTGATCATGTTAACAAGTAATCAAGTAACTGGACCATCATTAAGCTAGCTGTAACAAACTCCAATTGTCAGTGTTAGATTGTCTCTAATTTGCACTTTAATTGGCAATTGGTGTTTGTTACTCTTGGCTTAAAGATTTCAACAAATCATTGAGCTTAACTTATACATGAACTTTCTGAGCATAAACTGTTTTGTTTTTCTCTCACATGAGCACTTTTTGCACATTAAGACCTGATTATGTTTTTTAATGAAAGGCAGTAGGTAGTTCACAGTGGTATTGATAAAAGGCTTAATCTATCTAAATGTGATACTTTGTATGGCAAACTAAATTACGGCTTTTACTTACTTTTTCTGTATGGCTTCTTGTCTGTTTGATAGCAAAAAAGGAAAATTGTGAAAAAATAACTTATATTGACAATATCAAGATTAAATATTTAATCAAACAGAAATGCTTGAGCCATTACAAAAGCTTTGCTATGTAAAAGGCTTACTTACTGGTATTGCAAGTGGGTGGTTATAATTGACATTTTTCTTAGGCTCTGTAAAAACACAAAAACAGCAATGAAATGAGCATAGTCCTATAGTGTTGGGGATTTTACAGGTATTAATGTTATTTAATAGTCTCTAAAAATACCATATGCTACTACCACGTGTTCTGCAATTTATTACTTTCTATGAACATTTCGCCTTTTCTTAGGCTGCAAATAAGTACAATCGCTACAGAGAAAGAGGGATACTGTACCATGGACTGCATAAGCATGTCAAAGTAAGTAAGAAAAGCTACACTCAGGGAATAATTAAAGTGAAAAACACCACCAGTTAAAAAAACAAATTAAAACATGCCCAAGCAAGTCTGGTGGTGGTGTAATACACGTTCACACATGTCTGCTGCTATAGTTTTAGGTTTGTATTATTATAATTTGTCCTAGAGTTAATATGCCTCAAGTACATGGGCAAAGAACATTAACATCTGTTCAGCTTATGTGGTCTAATAAATTGACTTTAGCTGACAGATAATAATAATAGTCTTTCTATGTCAGAGTTCTGACATTTGGCACACGCGCATGCGCACACGCCCACAACCGGTAGCTCAGATGCTGCTCCCTGCTTACATCCTCCGAATGCAGTATGGCGTCCTCCTGCATCACCATATTCCGGGCTGCCTGTCCCAGGAGCTGCAAAACAGTCATTGAACCACAATCAAAAGCATATCGAGAGCTCGGGGTAACGGGGAAGAGCTAATCTAACCAGTTATAGGTCGCGATCTTGTAGTGCAGATTTCCGCAATTCTGCGCAGATTTGCAGAATCCCACCGACCCCATCGGTGGAGCAGCGCAGATCCGCGCAGTACTACGGACATCTGCGCAACGGTAGCGATATCGCCAGCATTTAGCAATACTTACATACGATAGCCAAAGACTGATATGTTCTTTGTGGCTTTTCAGTTGAACATGTTGACATGTTCGGTCAATTCTAGCAGAAGAATAAAACAAAGGAAAGACACTCGTTCACCACGATGTCAGAATCCGATGAGATAATTGTACCTTTAATAACCACTAAAACACATGTTGGTACATTGATTTAAGGTGCATTTAACAAAACACCGGTAGTGTACGACTGGAGTGTAATTCATGCTGATCAGACCAACATGGGTTTTCAATACAGTGGCTAATAGGCTATACATTACATTAAACACAAAATATTCTACCTCCTGGCTGCGGGACCCCTTCAACACTTGGCGAGTGAGGGCGATCACGTCCCCGCTGCAGGAGCTCACTTTCTCCGACAGTAAACCCTTCACAGACTGTCCGAAGCGAGGCTGAGGTTCTGGAGAAGCCATCCTGCTAAAATTGAAGAACTGAAAACAACGGGTGCGACCATTAGGACAAACCGTGCCGCTCTCACAAAAACGCGAGAATCCAGATGGTACACAGCCGCATGTCACTTTATGAAGTAGTTCAGAAGCAGTCTTTCATCTAAACTTCGCCAAATGTATTGAACAAGACATTGTATGGGAACATATTTTGTATTTTTGTTTCAAGGGGGGGTGGACACTTTTCATATACCGTTAAATTGCTAATGCATAGATATAACTAAATGCTACAATAGGTTACTTAATTTCTCATTTATAAAGCATGAGAGTTTAACATTTTAATGAACTAGTGTTTTCATGGTTTGCTCATGAATTGTTCAATACTTCGTTATACAATACGTTATCTGTTATTTGTTCTTTTGCTTTAGTTGGGAACATTCAAAGGTTGGCTCTGGTCAAGGCAATGGCATTGAAGAAAACACATAACCCTCCCCCACTTCCTTCACCTTACACGGTAATCAAGCCACACCACCCAAGAGAACTCTAACAGCTGATGAACCTCCCATGCATAAAAAGGCAAATCAACACCCATACCAGTTCAAACTGCACCTCAAATCTGCACCTCACAGCAATCACCATGGAGTTGGCCCTTTCTGCACTGGTGCTTGTGGCAGTAGTCCTCACTGTAGTGTTTGTGAAGGGAAAAATGAAGAGGGCAAGGATGTGCATCAACAGCCCCCCCAGCCTGCCTTCACTGCCCATCATCGGGAGTTTGCTGAGCCTGAGAAGTGACCTGCAGCCGCACATGCTCTTCCAGCAGCTGCAGAAGAAGTATGGCACCATCTACTCTCTGATGATGGGCTCCCACTATGTGGTCATCATCAACAACTACCAGCACGCCAAGGAGGTGCTCCTGAAGAAAGGCAAAACTTTTGCCGGGAGACCCAAAACTGTGAGTTATAAACCTCCCATATGAAGATGATACTTATTATAAAATCTTACAATCATCAAAAAGTATTATGTAAGTCTTATTCACAATAATGCTGCAATACAAATACATCTTTCAATGCATTTTATTTTACTTTTACATTTTGAGGGTTTTTTAATCAAGTCTGATCAT
Source organism: Amia ocellicauda (assembly GCF_036373705.1). Classification (NCBI taxonomy): domain Eukaryota; kingdom Metazoa; phylum Chordata; class Actinopteri; order Amiiformes; family Amiidae; genus Amia; species Amia ocellicauda. The sequence goes on along the minus strand of NC_089869.1, from coordinate 4,665,764 downwards.
ATTAGAAAATGGCATCAGTCAGATGTTATTATTACATATGACCGACTTGGTAGTGCATTATTATACTTGTTTTTATTTTATTTAAACTTTATTCTACTGCAAATCAGTATTAATTTTGGGACAGAAGGGAAGAGAAACCAATTAGATAGACAGACATAGATATAACTACTGTACATATCTAAGAGAAAAAATAGGAATTGTTAATCCCACAGGACATGGATTTGAAGATTATTGGTTAGTTGTAGAGCTGTATGCATGTATACACTTTATTCAGTAAATAAATAAAATAAGTGAAGGCAATTAACTTTCTAACAATTACCTACTGACTGCAAGTTGTGCCAGCAATACTTAAGAACAAAGATTTTCCTCCCCAAGGTGACAACAGACATTTTGACGAGGGGAGGGAAAGACATTGCATTTGCAGACTACAGCCCCACTTGGAAGTTTCACAGGAAGATCGTGAACGCCTCGCTGTGCAGGTTCAGAGAGGGATCAGCGTCACTGGAGAAAACCAGTGAGTATATGTATTAGCTACTCCATGCCCCCATTTAAAAACCTTATCTTATTTTAAACCCTGCCTTTACATTCATGTGTCACTGTCCCTTTTCAGACCAGAAAGCATAATTCTCTATGGAACCTTGGTTTCGCCCAACAGTCATGGTGCGGTTAGAGCTGTGTATTACTGCAGACCCTTCTGAACTCCCATCCCATTCCAGTTTCTAGGGAGGCAGATGCCCTGTGCCAGACTCTTGTGGACCTGCAGGGCTGTGCAGTGGATCTGGCCCCGGAGCTGACCCGCGCGGTCACCAACGTGGTGTGCTCTCTCTGCTTCAACTCCTTCTACCAGCGTGGGGATCCCGAGTTCGAGGCCATGCTCAAATACAGCCAGGGCATTGTAGACACTGTGGCCAAGGACAGCCTGGTGGACATTTTCCCCTGGCTACAGGTATGTCTCAAAGCCAAATCAGGCTACTTTCACGTTAAAAGCAGTTGGTGTGCAGTTCTTTACCGAGCCGCGTTGTAATCTTGACCATGTCTTCACCTCCCTCAGATGTTCCCAAATGAAGACCTCAGGATTCTAAAGCAGTGTGTTGCCATCAGAGACAGCCTGCTGCAGATGAAGTTTGATGAGCACAAGGTAGAATCATAAATATTCAGCGTCTAGACAAGATTTGTAGACTAAATTTATTGTTTTTGCTCAATCAAGCAAATGTAAACTCTTCAGGATTTCCCACTCTCTGTAATTAGCACCTAGCACCTTAAAGCCTTGATTATAAATTTTGTCATTAAGTCGGGCTTTCTTTTTCAATTTAGGAGACTATTGAGCAGTGTTAGACTTGCCTTCTGCAAAGACCCTAAGGGCTTGCCATGACTTTGAATGCATGACACAGGACACTGTTTAAAAGGTGCCACGTGTCGCCCCCAGCAGGCTGATTTCCGGAAGGAGGTGCAGCCGGACCTGCTGACCGCTCTGCTGCAGGTGCGGCACAGCGCTGACAACAACAACACTGCACCCCAAGACGTGGAGCTGAGCGACGACCACCTGCTCATGACGGTGGGGGATATCTTCGGGGCAGGGGTGGAGACCACCACCACCGTGCTGAAGTGGGCCATTGCATACCTGCTCCACCACCCGCAGGTCAGTCCTGGGACACCTTTTCCCAAACTCATGTTTCTCTGCAAAAATCACAAAGTCCTCTTCTTTTTGGAAAACTGTGAGGATGTGTATGGTTCAATAGCAGCCTGGTGCTTTTCAGGTGCAGAAGAAGATCCAGGAGGAACTGGCAAGTAAGATTGGGCTAGACAGACACCCAAAGCTGAGCGACAGAGGGAGCCTGCCCTACCTGGAGGCCACCATCAGAGAGGTGCTCCGAATCCGGCCTGTGTCACCCCTTCTCATCCCCCACGTGGCCCTCGCAGACTCCAGGTACCTCCTTCGCCACACACAGGCATTCCACATCCACTGGACAACTTTAAAAACATAACAGTATGCTTCCTCCCCCCCCCCCCGCAAGTTTTATTTCTGCAGCTGGCAGCCATGCAAGAACAAAATTTAGATTGTTTATAGTCTTAAATATCCCCCTCACACCTTAGTGTGGTTGAAAACTATTTTCTTGGTTTAAATAGCATTGGCGACTACACAATTCCCAAAGGCAGTCGAGTGATCATCAATCTTTGGTCTATACATCATGATGAAAAGGAATGGAAAAACCCAGAGCTGTTTGATCCTGGTAAGAAACAAGTTTTTGTTAAGCTGCAGTTGCAGGAGCATTATTTTCATATTTTGCATGTTTTCAAATGAAGGAAACTGACAATTTGGCAGGTGCATAGCTTGTCACCACTTCTGCAGCTGCTCTGAACTTACATCCGTGACCTCCGTCTCTGGTCTTTGGCGAGCAGGGCGCTTCCTGGATGAAGAGGGGAACACCATGTCCTCGCCCAGTCCCAGCTACCTCCCGTTTGGGGCAGGGTTGCGAGTGTGCCTGGGGGAGGCTCTGGCCAGGATGGAGCTGTTCCTGTTCCTGTCCTGGGTACTCCAGCGCTTCACTCTGGAGGTGCCGGCCGGCCAGCCTCTACCCGACCTGCAGGGGAGGTTTGGGGTAGTCCTCCAGCTGAAAAAGTTCACAGTGCACGCCAGGATGAGGGATGCCTGGGTCGAAAACTGAGAGATCACGCCGGCGCTTACAAACACACGTCGGTGAGAGCACAGCAAGCACTCCACAACAATGCCAGTTTGATCCCCAGCACTGCTGCCACCAGGGGGTTTGGTCTTAATAAGCAGGGGAAGATGGGTTGGTTGAAGAGAGCAGGGTGGGGGTGCTGGGGCACAGTCCTTCTGGGCTATTGGTTTCTTTCAGATCTCTCTTGCTTCATGCAATACGTTAGATGGAATGATTCAAACCAAGGGCTTTTTGTAGGTACCAACTACTATACATACGCTTAAATGCTTGAAGTTAGAGTGGTTTTATCAGCTGAGCTTCAACTTCCTGAATTCTGACTGTAAGATAAAGCTCATTTTGGTTTTTCATTAAACTCTTTACAATGTTATTCATAAGCCATCATACATAATAAAGGTTGAAACATCCATTGGTGTACGCATTGTTAGAGGTTTTAAGGTTACCAATTTAACATTAGTAACCGAATGCTATTTTATAAAAAATACCTTTTCTGGATGCCTGAAAAATGTTTGTCTTAAATTATGGTTTAGTGATTCAGTATGCCCCTGTAAGAGAAACTATTGTGATATACCATTAACTGTAAATGAAATGTTTTTAATAATTATACATTTAAAAAACAAAAGTGTGAGTCAATGGCCTTTTAAATGTTTAACATACATTGGGAATATAAAAAATAGAAATCAGGAAATGGAACACTGAGGTGCAATTATACTGGAGGTGAGGAGGGCAGTGTGTGAAATAAGAGGTTTTATATTCAAAGAGCAAATGCAAAATTTCAAACAAATAATGGTATAGGCGAGTATAGGCATGCTTGCGTGCACAGCTCTGCACTGACAAGCGCTGGAGGGAGGACTCAACACCACAAACGGTCTGTGGTCAGTGGTCCACAAGCCACACTCAGGTTATCAGCCGGTCTGTACGTTTGTGGGGAAGGCAGGGTTTTCAGTCAGCTTTTTAAAGAGCACTGCACATTATCTCTATCAGTCCATGAGCAGCGCTATTTTTTTTATTTTTTTTTAGGGCTTGGTTTCAGTTGAGCTCTCCCAGCAGACTGCCTGTACACAGACAATCAATCCATTTGTATTTTTATAGCACCCTTTACAGGGTAGCCACAGAGTGCTTTACAGAGTGATAAACATACAGCAAAATAAAATAAAATTATACCTTGAACAGTTGAAAATTAACTATCAACAGGCACAGAGGAGAGAAAAACAAACTCCTATGGATGGCATATAGGAGAAAATAAATCTCTGAGGGTCCACGGCCAAGGTCAAGGCTTAATGGTTGCCTCCCATTCAGACAGAGTTGTTACAGCAGCAAGGAGATCAGAAAGCTCTTAAACTGTGCTGCCGGCTGTGACAGTACATTCTACCTGCAGCCCAGGATCTCTGCAGAGGAAATGCCAAACAGGCCAGAAACGTGCAGCAATTAATAGAATAGAGGCCGCCAGAAGCAAACATCAGGTAAGGAAAGAGTCAAACTTAGACAGCTCGTCGGTGTTGGCTTTAGCAGGTTGACTGGGATATTCACTTCAGTTTCTGGAACTACATTCAAATGATTTCAAAATATGCATTTTGAAAAACACATACCGAATACCGAAACACATACTAAATGTTTGGAAGGTTTTTTGCCAACAGAATAAACTACCTTAGACAGAATAAACCTCAACATGCACTATTACATTTCATTTCACACCATCTGTGTAAAATATTTATTAAACATACAACACATTTTACATTCTAAACTAACAAGAGGTTGGTTGAAGGATCATAAACCAGTCCATTTGAGCCAATAAGTCTACAAAAGTAGGAAAAAAAACAAAATTAAATCCTCCGATTGATTAAACAGTCAATATTCTATACTAAACTAAGATAGGTATGGTTAAATTTGAAAGACAGATTAAAACATTTTTTTTTACTATCAGACATTGAGCTGCAAGTAATCTTTTGATTATTAATAGTTCCTCTTATAAAAAGGCAATCATAAATATACAGTTGGCCAGAGATGCTTAAAGTAGCTGCAATGCTTTTTAAAACCACAAGATGGGGTGGCGATCTTGTATATAATAACAGATGCCAAGCATATACACAACTCAGATTTCAAACGTCAAGTTATGGACAATTATTTTTTGTGATTGATTTAAAGACATGTTTGGAGGATAACAGAGATTAATGTCAGTCTTCCTGCAAGAATTGGAGCCTAAATCAAATTTTAAATGAAAATGTAACTAATCCAGAACATTTCTACAAAATAACTTACTTTTTGGAGAGAAAGTACAAAGTTGAAGAGTGCAAATTGATTTATTTGTCATTAGAACTACAGGTTAATTCCATTCATCCAATGGTGATGTCATATCCTCAGACCTTTTTTCATAATCCATCATCTGTGAGGGAGTGGAGAGGTAGCAAAAAGGAATCCCAATGTTCCAAAAACATTACTGAAAACTGCATTGTGGTAAACAGGGTGAATGTTTAGCATTTTCCTAAAAACATTCAGAGCGCTGCAATTCTTCTCCTGTGATCTGTGACCAAAAAGTATGCAAAATGCTGTGGCTAAAGCCTTCCATGTAAAACTACTTTCACATATGATTTACTGCTGTTGGAGTTCATATGTTCAACAATATTTTCTACATTATTTTAGAATGGAAAAATACAAGGAATTTACACCATCCGGTTTCAAACATTTACGTATTATTGGGATGAGTTTTGCAAATGCGTCTCATAGTGCTTTCATCAAATGAACAACGGTCACAGCTGGGGGCCTTATGCAATAGGCCTCTGGACTCATGAACCGAGAATCAAGGCGCTGAAGTCTCCAGTGCAGACTGGGCTGTATTATCCTCAAGCTGGGTACTCTGTCCCAGCTGTATAAATTAGTTTTGGCATGTATGGGTAGTGAGGAACTTGCCTAATCTGGCAAAAACAGCTTTTGGCTATTGTGATTTTTTTTTAAAGCAGATGCAAGTTGGAAAAAACTGGCTAAAGCAGAAAATCTAAACATCCTTCATAACCTTTAATGCATCTTAAACTCAATGTTAGTATGGTGCAAAGTGTAATCCTGGTTTAAACATTTAAAAAAACAAGGACAATTATAGAATTAGTAACCCCCACACAAATGACACGTTTGAGCTAAAAACCTTTCACAAAGTCAGACTAAAACTAAAATTACTGACCTTAAGAAAAAAACATCCCCTCAGGTGCTCCTTGGTGTTGATGAATATAGGGACAGAAACAAAAACAGACATGTTGGTTTAAAGTTGTTTTAATTTACTTGACTTCCTCAGTAAATGTACATACTGGCCCTTCTAGAAAATGTTAAGAGAAATACAAAGGCATCATGTTGACATAGGGAAAAAGCTATGATTAGTGCCTGACAGATCATACCTCATTGTCTTGTATCCCTCAAGGATGGCTATCACAATGTCTAGACAGCCTAGCACAACATCAACTGTAGTTCGCCACTTCGAACAGCCATTGAAAAGAGAGAGGAAATGAAAATAATTAAGAAACAGTGCAATGTTACCCTGTCGAGGTAAAACCTAGTCAAGTCCAAAACATGACATGAAGACCATTCACCTTTCGCTTAAAAACACAAGAACATTTTTTTGGTCACAGAACATGATAAAAACAAATTAATGCTAGTTTCTCAAATATAATTGTTTTCTGTAAAGCAAGCAGCTTACTGGGTTGTACTTAAACGGATTAAATGGATGACTTGATCTTTGAACATCTTTTGTACTTTTGGAGACAAAAGCTATGGCTTATGATATTGTAGCTGAGTAATAACTTATTTTTGGTTTACATCATGAAGGTACAATAAAGCAGCTAAGGTTAGGTAAGTACAGCTAAGGTAGTATGGGGGCTGGGGGGTTTACAAAAACATTTTGAATACTATACTAAATGTGTGAAGTCAAATGTGTGATTTTTGCAACTGTAATTAAGTCTTACAGAAGTTCCACCTATAGACAGGATGTGTATAGAAGAAGCCATACTGTCGATTTGGTGTAACACTGATCTACCTCCCCTCAAGTATCCCTTGGATGCTTTTCAAAAGTTATTATTCAGGAATACAGTACCCGATAAATTGTCAAATAATCTAAGCAGAAAATAAGCTTAAAAGATATTACAAAAATGAAAATAGGTGTATAAGTGTATTTTAGGGCATCACCTGTTGAAAATGGGGGATGTTGGGACTTCTTCAGATACTTTACATCAGGTTTCAGAACTCTAGATGGGATAAATTCTATTACGTCCACTCCCCCTCACACACACCTCCTTAATCAAATATTAGTCCTAGAGTCAGAGTGCAGGTAGAGTTCAATGTGGAGTAAAAGCCAATAGGGTTAAACATTTCAACATGGTCTTCTTTAGATATTTTAATTTTTTAGGTTTGACTACATCCAACAATTCAGAAACAAATATCTTGCATTTTATGTAATATTTCTTTTAAGTGACCAACGCTGCTGGGTTGAGAATTTTGAGAATATAATGGATACATTTCAAAAGATTCTTACTTCATTGTCACACCCAGAAGCTAACAGGAAAATCAAATGTGCTTCTGATACACAGCTCAAAGTAGTCCTAGGCAACGCAAAGGAAATTCCACATCATCTCCAAATATCTAAACAGAGAAGCTTTATGATTTGAACACTGTAAGGCTAGACTGGAGAACATGGCTAACATAGCTTGTTTCATTGAGATTAACTGCCACTGTGGCCAAGTGAAGAGCTGTGTGTAAATCTCTTGATCTTTTGAGAAGTTCCAAAGATCAGAAGAGAATGGTGTTGAACAGATTTCCTATTATGACTTGATAAAATACGTTTTTTCTTGACAGGACTACCAAAATAATATATCATTGCTCTTTTTACATGGCGTGTTCATCAAGATATGAACCGACAAAAACGTAAAAATCAAACATGAGGTAGCCACAATTAACGAACAAAACAGTTAGAATAGGAAAAATAAATGATTAAATCGACTGGAATGACAACACACTCTCCATGTCATGTTTGAATTTGGCTTTAGAACAAGATGATTCATACTTTATGTAAAGTAATAGGTTAAGTTTCCATCTGCCACATTACGTACACTCCAAATTATTTTCTACTGCCAGGTGAACAACTTCTCACTATAGATAAAAACATTTTCTGCTGAACTACTGGAACGCGAACAGGTGAGATCTGAACAGTTAAGCCAGATAAAACTCTTGTACACATCTTGTAGCTTGGTTGAGAAATAGCCTCAAAGTCATTCCTCTCACCAATGAATAAAAGAAACCTGTGAAGCAATCTAGGCTTAAACTATTTTGATGCTCATTTAAAAACATCTAGCTGTTGAAGCGCCTTGTTGCTATGGTCCAGTCTAAGGCACACTGAATGGGTAGCACTTGGTCTAATCAGACTGTGGGTTGGTGGTGTTCACTGCCCACTTCTCCATGCAGACAGAGGGCTAGTAAAAAACATGCAGTAGATCAGGTGGCAGGCATACTGAATGATGATTTCAATACCAGAAAGGCTGCAGATGTGTTGACATTCTATGTGAAGTTCGCTTTAAGCAAGACTAAAACCCTTCAAAAAACTGCAATAATCACCCACAACACTTTTGTGCCTCTATTCTAAACCATTTTATAAAGCTTCATTTAAGATAATTCATATCACTGGTGAAAACGATTGAAAATAAAAAATCTATTCAAATTCCCCATTTAAAAATAATGCACCTCCGTCTTATTTTCTTTTACAAGATCAACTAAGAAAATCACATACATTAATACAAGTGTAATGGAGATAACGTTAAAGAACTCATGGGGATGTTTGTAATCCTTCATACTACCACCAATATACGAGTTGTGTAAAGCTGGAACAGCGGGATGTGTATTTATGTACTGCATTACAGTATGCCAACACCCAATATTAAGGTTACGTGTAAAGATTTCTGGCTGTGTGATTTTGTCTTGCGACATAATTAACACCCTGTATAAAACACGTGTATGCGTGAACATGTTGTCTAGATAATTCGCTCTAAATGCTTTTTGGCGTTTGGAAAAATGAATAAAATCAAATACAAACAAACCAAAAATAGTACAATGATCAAAATGATTAGGTCTTAAAAGTACAAGGCCTCACTTGCACTATATTCCACACAGCTGGACAAAGTAGGACTGGCTGCAAAATGGTTAGAAGGTTAACCCTTCTAGATTTTCAGTTACATGAAGTCTTCCAGTCCACTGTGTGCTGCTATCCAAAATATTCTAGAATATCATCTCCTCCATGTAAAGATAAACAAAGGATGTGTCTTTGCAAGAAGGACACAACCTGCTCATGGGATTTTCTCCTGGGATCTCAACTGGCATCCTAAAAAAGGCATCATAAACCCAGCCCCCTTGGCCATGTGTTCCGATACAGCCCCTCTGAGTGATGGGCTTTGCTGCTGGTCTGGGCAAACCTCAGATGGAGGCCACAAAATCCCACACTGGGGAGGTGCTAGAACACTGGGTGAGAAGCAGTCTTCCCCTTTCAGCGAGAGCAGCTTCTGCGCATCATCTCCATCAGTCCCTCAAAGTCTTTAGTTCAATAGATTGGTGGAGGCAGGAGTGGTGTCCTCCTCTTGGCAGGGAAAGCAGGCCAGCACTCCTTCCACTTAAGGCGTCATCGGGACGGAACATGGAAAGTCCAGCACTTAACGCAAACCCCAAATCACCACGCAAGTAGGCAAAACTAACCAAAAACAAATAAAAAATGAAAAGGAATCAAATGCCAGCCAGTCTTGCTTGCTTCTCCCTCAGTGTGCCAGTTGTGCTCAGGTATGGGGCTCCGTGTTGCCGTTCTGTGGGTGGGGGGCCTCCTGCTCGTTGATGGTGTGTAGCAGTAGGCAGACAGGGGGCCGGGCCAGGGGGAGCTCTCCAGGCTCCTGTGCTCTTTCAGGGCCAGCAAGGCCCTGCTCCTCATCCCCGGGAGCCTGCGGGTCGCAGGATGTGCAGCTGTCACAGAAGTCCATGGGCCCGTCCAGGCTGTCGTCCAACAGCCCGTCCAGCTCCTTCAGCTCCTCGCCCTCCCTGACCCGGCTGCACACACAAACCTCTATGCCCGAGTCGCCCGTGAAGCGCCGGTGCCGTCCTGGTGTCTTCTCCTTGTCCTCTGGGCAGCTGTCACAGCCCAAGTCCCTCAGCAGCTCCTTGCTGCAGTCTGCTTCCTTGTCTCGGCATGGAGGGTCCTCTGCAGAAGCCACCTGGTGGCCACCCTGCTCAGGATCCAGGTGGATTTTACGGTCACCTCGCTGGATGTAGCCAGCAGGGGGCTCGGGCTCCTCATGGCAGGGTTGCGGAGAAAGAACAACCGGGGTGGGGCCAGGAGGACCAGTCTGTGTGCAGGAAGGTCGTCCGTCTGGCAGCTCAGGGTTCTGAGGGCTGGCACCAGCTGGAGGGCTGGGCTGCAAGGCACTGTAAGGAGGAGGAGGTGTGGGGGGGCGGTTGACTACCTCTTCATAGGCGGGCAAGAGATAGTTTGGCAAAAACCCTGGGAAAGCGGTAAAAAAAAATAAAAAATAATATAGATATATATATATATCTATATCTATATATATATACAAAATTAGAAGTGTGCTAATGAATCTACATACATACACACACACCATTGGGAGAAACTCCTCTACAAGAGAACCTACAACACCTACTGAAGTAGAAGGGCAGGGAGGTGTAGTTGTGCGCCTCCCGGTATGCGATGAGGTTGATCTCGTGCTGCCGCTGCTGCTGCTGCAATCTGTGTTTGGTGCGTCGGTGGTGGCAGACACAACAGCAGCTCAAGATGATGATAATGGTCCAGACTAGCCAGAACCCTGACAGGAAAGGAGCAATCCACCATCAGTACATCACAACAAAAGCATCATGGCCAGAAATTACTGCAAATTGCACCTGTAATCCAATGCTGTGTGAGCACAAAGATTCCCATCATATAGGTATTATTGGGAGAAGCTTTACTGTGAGGCAGTATCTTAAGCAGCTCTTGCAAACCCGACACAAGCACTTTACATTAATTGTGACTTAAATTAAAATAAAATTGGAAGAAAATCATGGTAAGATAGCATCACTGCAGAATGATCGCTTGACTAATGTTTTTAAATTATGAAAAACAATAAGTGAAAAATAAGTGTCAAAGCAAAGGCACCATATACAAGGAAGAGGGAGGGTAGTCTGCACCTACAAGATAATAGGGCAGAGGGTGGCCGGAAACTGTAAAAATAAATTGCAGGGATGAAAAAACATGTGAGGGGAGTAAATGCACCACAGACCCTCCATCAATTCTTTCAGCAGACAGAATTAAGAGAACCAAAAGGTCACAACATCTTCAATTTGTTTATATTTAGTGCAAAACTTAATCCCAGACATTTCTGGAAGCTTCAGGGGACTGTCTGCTTTGCCTAAACAAGCTATTGGTCCCAGGCAGCTGTTTACAGGGGCTGCAGGGGTAGAGTTACGAGAGGCATATCCATCCGGGGCTAATTTATCCTTCACGATGTGAAAAACTAAATGGAGCCCTTGACTCAGCAGATACTGTACCTTAATAAACAGGGCTGGGAGATTAGACTGAGCACAAAACATGGGGTGGAGGTGGGGGAGGGGGTCAACAGCACCACAATATGCCGAGGGAATTTTGAGAGACCAGGGTGGTAACTGAAAAGAGAACCTTTATGTAGAGGCTATGCAGTTCTCTCATTGTGATGTCATACAATTTTTACAGATGAAGGGGAGCAAGAATCAGAACAAGATGCCTCAACCTAAGACAATGCACTCAGTTCTGCTTTCATATACTTAATCTCCCATTTGGACTTCTCTGAACTATCAAACGGTCTTGGCACTTCTCCAGAAAAGGACCTCGGGCCACAAAGGAAAATACACATCAGTGGTACCTCCACATGGATATACAAGGCTAATGAATTCCACATGTATTGTCTAAAATTATGTACACAATGTTTTCATAACTGAACAATGCAAAGACCAAATGGTAGCTTTTTATTAAAATACTTTTCTGAAGGCTGGCTGTCCATGCAAGACAGTGGGAGAGGGGTTATTTTGCATCTTACACAACCACTGATTTCTTCTGCTCGGTTGTTGTTTGATCTGCTAAATAGTGTGAGGATTTGAGCAAAACTAATTTCAGGAAGACTCAAAGCATCTTCCACAGAAACACTCGGGAGACTAAAACCAGCATCACACCATGTTTGCAGCCTTTTGATAAAGCATTAAGCTTTTAAGCCAGTGCTCACAAGCACAGCCTCTCATTCTGCCTAGAGAAGTCAGGTTCAGATCATTATTTTTTAGATTTCAATTTTCTGCTAGAACAAAAAACAAAAAAACAGTACAGAACACATTTGTGAATGTGACATGGTAAGAAATGTGTCAGGGAAGTGCATATGACAATCTACTTGCTCAGGAATCTGGTTTGGCAGATTGAAATTGTAGCATAAAGTTGGATGGGACTTACACCACAGCTCGTAGTAATAATTACAGCACTGAGACTCCCCACAGCAGTGTCCTGACTCGCAGCTGTAGCTCTGATTGTTCACCCCATAGCAGAGCACTTTGTTCTGAAAGAAAACATCACCACTGTTACTACTTTCCAGGATTTAAAAAAGGGAGGGTGGGAAATCAAAATCAATATCATTAAGAATGATTACACAGGAGATCATAAATGTGTGGCACTTTACTTTGTCCAGTGATGTCTTCGGGTAGATGTTGTGAACTTCATAGTCACAATTAAAACTCAAATAATGGGAATTAAAAATGTGTTGGTTTTGTTTTTTAGATTTTCTCCATCAATATTCCATGTATAATAATTAACACAAATTTACAATACAAGTTAAACCATTACAATATTAATATCCTTACAATACACACACACTATTTCCAGACTATGTCTGGATGGTAACAACCTTAACGAATCATTAGAAAGTCACTTCAGGAATACACATTCAATCTGAAAAGAATCCTCAGTGTCAATCAGGTTAAATACAGGAAGACATCAGTTGCTGAGACTTATTCACTCCAATTTGCTTGACTGTGCACCACGCTATACAAGAAAGGGGCAATCACTTTTCCAATTCCAGGCAGAGGTTGACGACTAGGCCTATTCTTTCAATCCTAGCAGGGCTCAGTAATGGGTCGATAATGTAGGACAGTGTCTCATTGATAGTGTCATGGCTAAATTGATTCTGCAGCTTCCTGCACCCTTCTCTCTTGCAGTTAATTATTCTCAGAATTGGGATCTATGCCAGGCAATGTCCAGAACCCTTCCTGTACAACAGCACAATATGGCTGGCTGCAGTCTTGCTTTCAGCACAGCTTGTCCCTTACCACCTGGACCAGGCCCCTAACACTGACCTTTGTGGGGAATGTGTTTAAGCTCAGGGTAAACTTGAATACATTCAGTTTCCATCCACATTAACATGCTTGTAAGACACTTTGAAGAACCAAGAACTTCAAATAACATTGATCTAGTCTCTGCATGTCAGTTGTTTCAAAGTAAACCTATGCATAGAAGTATTGTGATCAGTATCAAAATGCAAGATCTACTGGGACTGAGTAGTGCCTGTTTTTAAGTTCTTGAAAGTTAAACTTTTAGTAGTTCCTACCATGAGGTCTATTGTACTTTAGACTGCTAACTGCCAGTGGACATTAGTCATTACCCACCAGTGTAAGATAGATTTAATGAGAATCCTGAATCTAGTGCACTGCAGGACCTTATGAATAAACCTGAGGCATGCAGAGCTGCTAGATTACCCAACAGCAGTAAAAGCAAATCCTCAGAACATTGAGTAAATATTAGCACACATCAGGGTGTGAGTTAAGTGAATATCAACATAGGTTCATGGCAAAATAAATTAATTAGTTTGGCTTAATGCATGCCCAGTAGGGCTTTAAAGTGCTTCAGTGCTACTGGAGGTTTGTTTGCTAATGTATACATTAGTTGTAAAAACTGTACACCAACCCAGAAATGCAATCATACTTGTTCTTTTGGAATGTATCCCAGTAAGACTGCAACATTATTTGAGTGATGGAGGCTTTTTTGGAAGAAGAGTTTTTGCATGCACAAGAATATAACTCTGCTGCTAAATAGGTTGTTTTTACTAAAGCTCATTTCAAGTGCTCTGGTAAGGAGGTTTTAAGCATATGGAGTTGCATTTATTGCACAGCTTTATGGCAGGCAATAGGGTCGGGCCAATTGCACTGCAGATGTTTCAATGGTTTAGAGACACTCACTTTCACATGGATATGTATAGTGAAATAAGAAGTTATTCTATACTTTTGTAGCCTGGCTGTGGCACATATCGTTGGGCATTTGACAGATGGGTGGAGAAATATGGCAACAGCACAGTTTCTAGTGCAGCAAGAGCAGCTGGTCTCTGTGGGGCCTTCCAGACTGTTCTTTGGGGAACAACTGAAAAGAGGTTTTAAAATTTTAAACCATGCAATGATGTCCCCTGCCTTTCAAAATTGACACCAATACTTAACCACTAATGCACTACTGCATGCACCTGAATTCAATGGTTACTAACTGACAGCGGATAGAAGTGTGGCTTCTTGTTGGCTAGTTGTTTCAGTCAACCACAGAATGAAGGCATCTCAAACCAGATCCTAGCCAAATGTATATGTGGTTGATGTATTCAAACCTGATAGTTAAGGCCATTTCCTACAACATCTGCCTTTACACTCAAGGGTCCCAAAGTGCTGCCTAAAATATTTCTCCATTTGGACACTGAACCACTGAAGGACAGCCTCAGTCTGGATGGAATAAAGTGCCTGATCTGACATGCCACAACTCTCCAACAACAGGAACAACCATGGAAACCAAGTGAATACAGCAGCAACCACACTGCAAGACAAAGACCTAAGGCTTGGCAGAGAAGGGATTATTTTTCCCCTGTAGTGAACTTGTCTTGATCAATGTGTTTAGTTTATATGCAAAGAAAGGTAAGATAACCTGTTCAACCAGTGACCATGTGAATAGTGAGCAATTAAATCCCTTTCATGAGCTATGAATAAATACTTCAGATAATTTCATGATATTTAAAAAAAAAAAAAAAAAAAAAAAAAAAATGGTATCAGTAACCTTTATCACACCTCTGAAATTGTTTAAATCAGATAGTAGCAACATTCTGAATTCATTACTTAACAACTAGGAGTACAATTTTAAATCTCAGCAACAATAAGGAGAACCACTAAGGGGTATGATTCTTTTATTGACTACATATTAAAATAGGCTTCTGTTTTTTTGAACCCAGAGGGAAATCCCACCACAAAACTAATCTCTTGCTTTGTAGCTTTTTCAGGGCTTAAGTGGTAAAAAATCAAATCTAACAAGTAACAGAAAAGACCAGCACGTAGCCTTACAGAAGCTACAAATACATATTGCTTAAAGCAAATGTATTTTATAGACTGCCAAAATTCTTCTATTGCCAATAAGCCATTCACTTGTTCATGTAAACCGTTTCTTGCAATGATCGGAGTATTAAAATGCTGATACAGAGCTATCCAAATGTTGGCAATAAAAGTACAGTGTCACAAAGGTACATTTAAAATAAACAGCTTTCCGTACCATAGGCTCCTATAATACATAAAACCATACAGAGGCGCTCCCTCACACATCTACTGGTGCTCATGCTCAGTTAGAAGTCCTCTGATATTAATCAGTTAAATAAACACTCTCAGAGAAGCTCTGTTTAAGTGAAGCTGACGGCTAGACTGATGCTTCCCAGACGTCCCCTTCACAGCATGTAGGAAAACACAAAGGCAAGGCATTTATTGTGGTTATGCAATTCACTTATACAGACCACAGGCTGCGGTCTAACACTGGTGTTACCACACTGTACGGTACTTTAATTATTGCTCAAATGACCCTTTACATCCACCTACATTGCATTAAGATAAAAAAAATACATAACATGAATGTTCAACAAAGTAAATGTTTATTGGAGAAAACCTTAAATGTATTGCAAGCTGACATGGAAATGGGAATGAAAAACTGCAGAACTGTAAATCCCACATTCTAAAAAGTTAGTTTCACGTCTACCATGTTTATATTTTAAGAGGGGAAGAGTTGACTAAGCCATTAAAAATATTTTAGGATTGTCTGCTTGAATGACAAAGCATGAAAACAGCTGTGTGAAGTGTGTGCTTTAACAAACTGGAAACATACACAAGCAGGAGTAAAAGAAGCTTGTGCAAGGTTTTCATGTCAAAGTATAACAGTACATGACTGCCAGATAAGAACTGAAGAGTAGAATTAGGTTCATTATCATGCACTGTTCATTATAATTGTTAGCACATAAATGCATTTTGTGGGGAAGCACACCGTGTAATACACAGGCAGAGGACTTTGCTTTTCCTGTAATAATGAGAAGTGGAAAAGGCCTTGGTAGCGGCCATTACTTCTGTGACAGTTTGTCAGCATTCAGCATGGAACCACCTTTATGAACGTCTGCAAATGGCTTTCCCATGCTTACACAATACATTTCTTGAGCCATTGTGCTATGTGTGTATCATGTTTTCCAGGGGATTTAACCATGTTAATTCACATACCAGTTAGTGCCAAAACTAAAAATCACACAGACGAGGTATTAGGTCAACCAAAATATATTCAACAAGTAGGCCTAATATAAAAAGTAATCTGAAAAAAGCCACACTGGGCTAGGGTCCTGTAGTGCAGAGGAAGATGCTTTTACAGGGTTGGCTACAGCTGCTGACAGCTCTGTGTACAGTCATAGTGCGATTCAGGCAGATTCTGGATGTTAAATTCAGATTTCATACAAGACACATACTGAGCTCTTACTGTAGGATTCACAGACCTTGATTAACACTACTCTTGGAGTATTGGGATTGCCAATAAAATACATCAAAACCAAACCCAATATCCAAAACTATGCAAACCGAAATAAAAATTATATGCTTCCACAGAACCCAATTGTAACAAGAACTGGAGAAGAATCAAACTCAAATGGGAAATGGGCTAGGTGTAGGCTATAATTGAGCCTAATATAGCCTCTATATAGTATACAGTGAGGGAAAAAAGTATTTGATCCCCTGCTGATTTTGTACGTTTGCCCACTGACAAAGAAATGATCAGTCTATAATTTAAAGGTAGGTGTATTTTAAAAGTGAGAGACAGAATAACAACAAAAAAATCCAGAAAAACGCATTTCAAAGGGAGTGCTCCTAATATCAGCTCGTTACCTGTATAAAAGACACCTGTCCACAGAAGCAATCAATCAGATTCCAAACTCTCCACCATGGCCAAGACCAAAGAGCTGTCCAAGGATGTCAGGGACAAGATTGTAGACCTACACAAGGCTGGAATGGACTACAAGACCATCGCCAAGCAGCTTGGTGAGAAGGTGTCAACAGTTGGTGCGATTATTCGCAAATGGAAGAAACACAAAATAACTGTCAGTCTCCCTCGGTCTGGGGCTCCATGCAAGATCTCACCTCGTGGAGTTTCAATGATCATGAGAACGGTGAGGAATCAGCCCAGAACTACACGGGAGGATCTTGTTAATGATCTCAAGGCAGCTGGGACCATAGTCACCAAGAAAACAATTGGTAACACTACGCCGTGAAGGACTGAAATCCTGCAGCGCCCGCAAGGTCCCCCTGCTCAAGAAAGCACATGTACAGGCCCGTCTGAAGTTTGCCAATGAACATCTGAATGATTCAGAGGAGAACTGGGTGAAAGTGTTGTGGTCAGATGAGACCACAATCGAGCTCTTTGGCATCAACTCAACTCGCCGTGTTTGGAGGAGGAGGAATGACCCCAAGAACACCATCCCCACCGTCAAACATGGAGGTGGAAACATTATGCTTTGGGGGTGTTTTTCTGCTAAGGGGACAGGACAACTGCACCGCATCAAAGGGACGATGGACGGGGCCATGTACCATCAAATCTTGGGTGAGAACCTCCTTCCCTCAGTCAGGGCATTGAAAATGGGTCGTGGATGGGTATTCCAGCATGACAATGACCCAAAACACACAGCCAAGGCAACAAAGGAGTGGCTCAAGAAGAAGCACATTAATGTCCTGGAGTGGCCTAGCCAGTCTCCAGACCTTAATCCCATAGAAAATCTGTGGAGGGAGCTGAAGGTTCGAGTTGCCAAACGTCAGCCTCGAAACCTTAATGACTTGTGTGCAAACCTGGTGGCCAACTACAAGAAACGTCTGACCTCAGTGATTGCCAACAAGGGTTTTGCCAGCAAATACTAAGTCGAAGGGGTCAAATACTTATTTCCATCATTAACATGCAAATCAATTTATAACTTTTTTGAAATGCGTTTTTCTGGATTTTTTTTGTTTTTATTCTGTCTCTCACTGTTAAAATACACCTACCATTAAAATTATAGACTGATCAAATCTTTGTCAGTGGGCAAACGTACAAAATCAGCAGGGGATCAAATACTTTTTTCCCCCCCTCCCCCTGTACATATACACAGTATGGATTTCCTGTACCATAACAATAACAAGTAATAGTAATCATGCAACACATGAACTGTAAAAGGTATAGATTCAGGTAGATTTAGCACAGCCGGGTTTACACTCACCTAAAGGATTATTAGGAACACCTGTTCAATTTCTCATTAATGCAATTATCTAACCAACCAATCACATGGCAGTTGCTTCAATGCATTTAGGGGTGTGGTCCTGGTCAAGACAATCTCCTGAACTCCAAACTGAATGTCTGAATGGGAAAGAAAGGTGATTTAAGCAATTTTGAGCGTGGCATGGTTGTTGGTGCCAGACGGGCCGGTCTGAGTATTTCACAATCTGCTCAGTTACTGGGATTTTCACGCACAACCATTTCTAGGGTTTACAAAGAATGGTGTGAAAAGGGAAAAACATCCAGTATGCGGCAGTCCTGTGGGCGAAAATGCCTTGTTGATGCTAGAGGTCAGAGGAGAATGGGCCGACTGATTCAAGCTGATAGAACAGCAACTTTGACTGAAATAACCACTCGTTACAACCGAGGTATGCAGCAAAGCATTTGTGAAGCCACAACACGTACAACCTTGAGGCGGATGGGCTACAACAGCAGAAGACCCCACCGGGTACCACTCATCTCCACTACAAATAGGAAAAAGAGGCTACAAATTTGCACAAGCTCACCAAAATTGGACAGTTGAAGACTGGAAAAATGTTGCCTGGTCTGATGAGTCTCGATTTCTGTTGAGACATTCAGATGGTAGAGTCAGAATTTGGCGTAAACAGAATGAGAACATGGATCCATCATGCCTTGTTACCACTGTGCAGGCTGGTGGTGGTGTAATGGTGTGGGGGATGTTTTCTTGGCACACTTTAGGCCCCTTAGTGCCAATTGGGCATCGTTTAAATGCCACGGCGTACCTGAGCATTGTTTCTGACCATGTCCATCCCTTTATGACCACCATGTACCCATCCTCTGATGGCTACTTCCAGCAGGATAATGCACCATGTCACAAAGGTCGAATCATTTCAAATTGGTTTCTTGAACATGACAATGCGTTCACTGTACTAAACTGGCCCCCACAGTCACCAGATCTCAACCCAATAGAGCATCTTTGGGATGTGGTGGAACGGGAGCTTCGTGCCCTGGATGTGCAACCCACAAATCTCCATCAACTGCAAGATGCTATCCTATCAATATGGGCCAACATTTCTAAAGAATGCTTTCAGCACCTTGTTGAATCAATGCCACGTAGAATTAAGGCAGTTCTGAAGGTGAAAGGGGGTCAAACACAGTATTAGTATGGTGTTCCTAATAATCCTTTAGGTGAGTGTATAGTGGCGCATTAACATCTGCTAGACAGGGACATTTCTCCTCCAACTGTCGCGTTTCGATTCTACTTACAAGTACAGCACGTTGTTAATACAAAATAGTTATAATAGTAATAGTAATAATAATACTACAACTGTTGAAGCACTGTTGAAGCTTGCAGATCGAGTTCAGCCCGGCGACGAGAGCGGGGCTCTTGAGCATTAAAGAATCTCTTGGTTGTGTTGGTTATTGCGTGTCAGTTCTCTCTCCTCATGTCTGTGTGTTTCTGATGCACATTTATTGCCGCATCCGACACGTGTGGAAGAACCGGGAAGAACGCAAAATGTCCTAATGACGAAAAATAATGCCGTAAAGATTGAGATTTGCGACACCACAATATAAACGATAGACGTTTTTCTATCGTCACACGATATATATCGTCATATCGGACAGCCCTAGTCAGTGGGCACACGTACAAAATCAGCAGGGGATCAAATACATTTTTCCCCTCAATGTATATGTTGGCTAATATAAAATAAAGCCGATATTGGATAAATATAAATCCAGTTGGGTAACCCAATTCTATAGAAACCTAAGCCATTTTCATGAGCGGACATACAAGACTAAAAAAATAGATTGATAGTAATAGATGGTAAATGGAAATTTTACAGACCTTTGATTGCTCCATGCAACAGAACTATTCACATGGGCTGCGTTCAAAGTGGTAAATGACTGAACTCGATTTTCTCTCACAAATATGGATCTGTAATTTGCATATGTTTTCCAATGACACCGGTTTTGTTAATCTCATGGAAATAAAAACAAGTTCAGTCCAGCGAACCACTTTTGTAACCGGACTAATATCACCGATTACTTTTCCCACGCAGAGTTAATCGCGTGTTACACACAAATTAAGATATGGTACATGGCGTCATAGATATTATACAGAGCACTTCACTGTCAAAACAGATATTAAAGTACAAAGTACAGGGGACAAACTTTAAGCATTAAATGGACCTTTGTTCAAACGGAACAGAAATGAAAAGCACTTTGATTTTTTTTTTCCAGAACAGGTGAGCAATTAGTCCTTTAAGCAACAGTATTCAACCAAGTGTTTTTTATTACTACAGCTTGCAGTGTAAGCATACAAAAGAATAATGAAGTGTCTTACCGTCTCAGCAGTTCCGAGATCAACTTGAGATGAACACATGCCAATACATTTTACAATTAAAATCAAATTTACATTATAAACTGTTCTCACACTAAAAGTTAAAGGTTCTCTGATTTCAAAGGTGTGAATTGCTTATTAACATAACAGTCTGAATTAAAAGTATTTTTTTGCTTATCATATAAACATTATTGTTCATA
Source organism: Amia ocellicauda (assembly GCF_036373705.1). NCBI lineage: Eukaryota > Metazoa > Chordata > Actinopteri > Amiiformes > Amiidae > Amia > Amia ocellicauda. Next base: position 4,644,950 of record NC_089869.1, on the reverse strand, counting down.
CAATGGAGGAGTGGAGAGATGCCCTGCTCAAACCCAGTCACCTGAACCACAGCATTCCTTCCACTGGTCACAGCGCCTCAGTGCCAGACAGTAACACGATACACACTTCCAGCCCTCAAATTGAAGCTGCCACAGACAACAGCCGGGGAGCACGTGTCATTCAATAGCCAGATAAAAATCAAGAAACTCAGTGACCATGTTTGGCAACATTAAATTCAGACCAAACACACACATAAAAAAAAACAAAAAACTACAAAGGAGTTTTCTGCAGGAGAATGTGCCTTATCTTAACAAAATCATCAACAACCTACTCTTCCTGTCCTACTGTACCCTGTACAAAAGTAATCTAAATTTTAGAGAGTAGTTATTGATGAATGAATTAATGAAAAATGTATTGGGTACAGATATAGGCTACATATATTTTTCCCCGTACGCAAGACTATCCAAAGAGACGAGTCGGGGATCTTGAAGGACTTTTAGCAGAGAAAAGCCACTGTGCGTACTTTGATTACCTGTCTCATTCCCAGCAGGAAAGGCATGCTGCAGCAAGGTGGCTCTCTCCAACTACAGAGATCAGACACGACGCATGGAGATGGCAGCAGCGCCCAGGCAGGAGGAGGCTGCACTGTGAGATCTGGACATCTCCTCAAAGCAGTATGACCCAGCCGTCAGTTGCAGGGCTCTATTTAAACACCCAAGCTCCTCTTAATTTAAAACCCGGGGGAAGCGTGCCAGGGAATGCTAGTAAACAGGGTCACGCAAGCCCAGTTCACACCCACCCACCCTGCAGGACACCGATGACATTCGAATGTCTGACATGGCACTGTGTCGTCAGCATATAGACCTGAGGGAGGGGTATGTGTGAATCCACTGGAACCACATCTAATAATTTCAGGGTTACCAGCGCTCGAACTGGGGGAGGAGCGAGATAAAAGTGGTAAGCCCAGTGCTTACACTAGAAGTAAGATATGAAGTCTGCTCGTAAAAAAAAAGCAACATTGCTTCAATATGACATTCTGACAGCTCAGACACAAATGCTTATTAATATCATATGATCGAGTGTGTGGCACTTAACATTCTATGTAAAAAGTATTTATATTTTTTACCATGCCAAGGAAACATCTAGCATTTTCTGGTCAATTATAAATTAGAAATTGTCAGGATTGTGAAGTTTTGAAGTCTAAAAAGAGAATGTTTGCTGCTTTAAGAAGGTAGAAAAGTGTGAGGAGGGGATGGGTGGAAATAAAGAGACTCCACCATAGGACACCTGTCCTGTGTTTTGTGTAATGCTCTGCTGGATTTTGATAAGCAACCTCTCTACTAATGTTCTTTAAAACACAGGCTCCACTGATGCTCTATTGGGAAGATTTTGCCCAGTTCAGCAAGACTGCATGGAAATTAAAAACATGGACAAATCAGTGGGGGGAAATTAAAATAAATTCTCTGTACTACCACAAAGTAATTGGTCTAATATTTGAAGGTTAGCATTGTACTGGAAGTCTAAGAATATGAAAATCATGTAGCTTGTCTCTGGCTACTGATCCAACTAACATATCAGATAAAAAAGATTGCAACAGGTGTATGACTGCGACAATTAAAAACTGTTTCTCAGAGGACTTGGCAAATACTGCTATTACTGTACAGCAAATGCATACATTTCAGCAGATCTCTTTCTCCAGTTAGTCCTTATCTGGAATATTAACACATTAACACTGTAATTAAAAGGAGTGTCAAGGTTGTCTGCCCAGATTCTTGTTACAAATATATCTGTATAACAAATGTATTTTCTGAACCTGGTCAAAAACAGAAGAAAAGCTTTCTAAACTCAGACAGAGACACACACAAATAATGAGACAAAGAGCATGCAGACAAACAAGATTCCACTGATGAAAACTGGTTCTGAGTACAATCATCCATTCTTATATTAAGACAAAGACTATGCAAGTTTTACATTACCATGAGCCTGGTGGTAAAATAAAACTAAACCTTTGCAATTTAAACGGATTTAATAAGGAACTGCTGAAAAGAATGGAGAGTGTAATAATGGTCGAAAAGTGCACTCCAGTATGCACACTCTACTAAAACAAGTTTACAGTGTTCTTGTGAACCAAGGCACAACATCACTTTATTGCATGTTAAATATGATATGTAGGGATGTACAAGAGAAATCCAGGCAGATTCTCAGAATAATTGGCTGACAGGCACCTCTACGTTCTTGGTTTCTCTTTTTTGCTGCTTGACTGCAGCCATTTTACCTTAGAAAGTCAACATGACATGCTAGATTTCAGCAAGTTTGTCTGATAGGCAAGGACTTAAGTTTTCCTTGCATGATTACCTCCAGCTACTCTTAACCAAAGTGTCATTCTATTTTTTATTATTGTAAGATATTCAAGGTGGAAATGAAGAAAACTAAGGATAGAATGTCACGGTGTTTGAACTTTAACATTAGAAAACTCAGCTGTCATTTTCAAAAGCAAACTTGTAAAGATGCAAGTATGGAGGAACCAAGTGATTCCTCAACCATTTTGTTCTCAGCATGTGCAAATGCAACTCTTTGCTCTGCTTTACAACTCAAAAGTTGTTTGATTTAAAGAAAACAGAGTGACAAGAGCTGAGTGGCAGCATTAAATCCAGTGGCAATGACAAGTACTTGTGCCAAACGTTCTAGAACTTTGCCTCTTCAAAATGTCTGAAATCAGTAAAATACGTGCAACAAGATCACAAACCCAAACAGAACATTAATACAGTAATATAGACTGTAGTATTATTGTACATGTCATTATACAGTGTCTTGCAAAATTATTCAGACCCCATGGGGTCTCATTTTGTGAAGTTTCAAAATCATGCACTTTTTTTAGACTTAATATATTTTTAAACTTCAATGCACAAACTGAAGACTAAGAGTAAGATAAGTTACAGGTAGATGTCCGCAAGAACTAAACTAAATTTTGATTCCATAAGTACTCAGACCCATCAACTCAATATTGGTGGAAGCATCTTTGGCAGCATTTTACAACCACTTTTCTAGGTATGTTTCTACCAACTTTGCACACTGTCTCTGTAATTTGTACCCATTCTTCTGGGCAGATTTGCTGAAGCTATCCATTTGCTTGGGGATCGCTTAAGTCTTTCCACAGATTCTCCATAGGATTCAAGTCAGGACTTTGACTGGCCAATTAAGGACAATCTTATTCTTAAGCCCTCAGTGTAGCGTTGGCCTAGTGCTTTGGATCATTGTCCTGCTGAAAGGTGAATTCTTGCACACGTTTTAAGTCTTTAGCAAACATGTTTCCTATAGTATTTGCCTGTACTTTGCACATTCATTTATTTCCCCCCTCCGCATTCCTAACAAGATAATCAGTCCCTGCTAAGGAGAAGCATCCACATAGCATGCTGTTGCCACCACCATGCTTTACTATAGGGATAGTGTTGACAGATGTGACGAGTTGGAACACAAAACATTAAGCTTGGCATTTAGACCAAAAAGTTCCAATTTGGTATTTTCTGACCACTACACCTTTGCCACCTAACTATGGAATCTCCCAAGTGTTTTAGCAAAAATTCTAATGGGATTCAAGGTGGGCTTTTGACACCCTACAATACAGGCCAAATTTGTGTAGTGCTTGCGATATTGCTTATTCATTCATTAACTTAATCAGTCTGTTTCTTCAAAAAAGTCTACGGACACAATCAAACAAGGCAAGAGAACAGGAAAGCAAATTCATTTTTAAGCAGGCCAAGGCTTATGTCACCCCCTTAATTAGGCTAGATCAGTGTAGCAAAACATTGTGATTTCTGTATTTTTCTTTCAAAGTAAAAAAATAAGCTTATTAGGTACTGCACAGGAAGAAGTCACTGTTCAAAAAGGAACACTGTATTGTGGTTAAAAACGTGCAAAAGTCAATGTGTTAAACAATGAAGACAAAAAAAACCCTACAACAATTACTGATTGACTATTAGGGTCAATAGATGGATGGATAGTAATACAGATGAACCCAATTAAACCTGATTAAGGTGAAGTGCTTTAGTCAGGGAATGAAAGCTAAGTCAGCTGACTGACTGCTGCTCAAAACAACAAACGGGGGTAGGGTGAGGGAGGCATGGCTACCAAAGTAAAGTTGCCTTTGAATTTGTTAATTTCTGAGTAACTCCTTCTGAGCTGTGGGGCTAATCCAGATACTTCTACCCTAGGACTCACTGCCCCCACAATGTTCACAGTGAGAGCTTGGATTTAGAAGATCCCTCAATTTAAGTGGAGTTGTAAATCACTTCTTAGCTATCCATCACATTTTACCTAATTCTGAAAGTAAAAATCTAAACATTACATATAATGTAATATAAAATTAAGTTAACCAATCTGTTCAACATGTGCCTGTAAGTGTATAAGATTAGATCTTCACTTAAGCAATTTCACTTTATTCCATACCAACTGCTGAAAGCTTCTGAACATAACACAGCCATTTGATTACAAGATGTTAGCCTAATTCTTTATCTTCCTCTATTCCTACATTGTTTGTACAATCACATTATAATCAAGCACCCGTGTAACACACAAGAACCACTTTACCCATGTATCGCATAACATGGAGATCTGCTTTTGAAATATCAGTGTTGCTCATGAATTCGATGAGTTAGCATTGTTTTTACTTCTGATAACACTAGGATATCTGGATCTGCATCATTCATCCATTTCAGTGTCAGCAAACAAAACAGCCATCTGGAACACAATCAGTTTGAGTCAAGAGGATAAACGTTTTGGGGACGGGGAGGAAAAAAAAAAAAAAAAAAACTTCTAGTTGTGGAACATGGCATTTAAATGGTGCTTAAAAGTCACTGGAGTTAAGGCTAACCCTGTTTACTGGCACATTGAAATACATTTTCAAGGCCACTGCATTGTCCCTGATGTAGATGTTTGCAACCAGGAGTATCTAATGTACTGGAACAGACCTTGGCCTCTATTCTCAGACAAATAAAATATGGTAAGGGAGATGGCAGAAATAGTTAAATATATCAGCCATAAGTCAAAGGGAATCCTCTTTTTCCACAGGAACAATCTGATTTTACCTAACAAGAAACATTTTACTGAGAAAATGCAACATTGCAATGTTTATTTTTTTCCAATGATTAGGAGGAAATTGTGAAATTTCATGATGGTGGGTAGCGATACAATTCTGCGTAAGGACTGAAGGTAGACTACCTTCGCAAAAACACAGAACAAACACGTTTGTTGCCAATGTTTTTTTCTCCCCATTGCATTTGCCTTTCAGTTTTTCTACTAGAATGTTTGAAGTAATGGATAGACTACCACATGGAAAAGACTGACAAGTGGAGAGAAGAGAGAGAGGAAGGAGAAAAAAAACATTACAGTCAGTCAGAAACGTTGCTACAAACTAGCTACTCTTTCAGAATAAAACAGGCGTTTTACTGGGAAATCCTAATGTCTGCAGTTATCGAGGTTGCCTAATTTGACAGGGTTCCCCTCAGGGATGCTTTACAGCATTGTACACTTGTGGCATGAAGTATAAATGAATCTTTGATCCACTGTATTTTGCAGGAACATTCAGAAACCCCACTGTTTATTATACATGCACAAAGACTGTTACACCTACAGTTCTTCAGTTTTAAATGAAAGTAGCCTGTAGTAGTTTATTAACCATGAATTATGGACCTGTAACAAATGAGTAAAGAACCATTTGCAGGGGCTGTTAGGTCTGAAAACATAATATGCATTCCAGTAATGCTTTGTTAATCATGAGATGATAGAAATGTCTTGGTACCTGTCCTGACTGCAAAAAATTAATCCTTTACACTGGCTAAAGGCAATACCTGCACACATTGTTGTATCACAATTTCATCTTACACAGGCTAAACTGAAAAAAAAGAGTACGAGTGATTTTAAAATATCCTAAAAATAAAAGATCTGCTATATTCTCTTACCATCCATCTTAAAAAAAAAAAAAAAATTGAAATGTACAGCAGTACATTAATGTTCATATGTGAATACAAAAAGAAAAAATGTTCAATATGGTAAATGTGAAGTTGTATTATATTGCACGCTCTAGTTGAGAAGCATTAAAAAAAGTGTGAAGGATTCAGCCCCTTGGCTACACACATCTTAACTACATGTGAACGGAAAAAGATGCAGGCGAAAAAGTGATGTTTGACATTGTAATAGGAGAACAATTTTGGAACACGGTCTGAAAGTCCATCACACATACTCGGTAGACTAAAGTGTAGTCTACTTTAAGCACACGTGACCCTCTCAGTCAGGCCTTAAGAAAGACCCATAAAAACAGCATGTTCCTTGTTGAGAAAGTGCATCACTCCTCCTCGGCAAAATACTCAAGAGATTCTGATGTGCTACAATGTATTTATTTCCCCCAAACTAAATTAAATAACCACATTTTCTACACAAATTAAAAGGCTGTAATGCTTGTACTTTACAAAATCTGATCATGTGTACTGTGCTCATACATTATTGGCATCTCAGCAAGTCAAATATTTTGCCGATTAAATCTTCATTCTGATACAGATCTTAAGGACACAAAAACAGACACAAAATAAGATAATCTATTGTGGAATGTTAAATGACGAGCAAAAAAACAAGGACATTGGAAGAGGGCAGCTTTAATCCAGCTTATGCAGCTTGTTATAATCGGTGAACCCAAATAATTCCTGCATCTTCTTACATCTAAACAGTTAAGACATGGTCTTTGGTTAACAAAGTGGGTGTTCATGTTTTTCCATCTAGAAAATCAAAACTAGCAGCAACTTATGTGGAGAGTTATTTTAGGTAAAGGGGTTGATGACTAGACAGGTTGGTTCCCAACTACTTAAACACTGCAGAAGACACCTGTTAACACAACCTGAACAAAATATTCCCGGAGGACAAATGATTCATATTCTTTTAATACGAAATGAAAATAACTCCAGTGCATTATCTTCCACTTGAAATACAAACAGGTCATTACCACCACAACAATGTAACAAAAGCAGAAACCAGTGGAGCCTTTCACCAAGAGAATCACATCATACTCTTCTGCATGCTGGATTGTCAGAGACAGCAGCTGTGATTGCACCATAGCAGGGTTTTATATTATCCTGTCATAACAACCTGAACAAACACATTTCGATCTACATAACTGGTGCACTGTTTGTTCATTGACATATTCGGGTGTCTGTGCTAAAATGGACATGGTATGTTTCATTTTAAACCGTAAGGGTATGGTTTCGTTTATTTGTATGCATTATTGAACTTCAGACTGTGACGTCAGGCTCCGTCGGTAATACGAAGTTATACTGAAGTAATTGACCTTGAACAGCGATTCAAACCTCTTTTTTTCGCGCAGCCAAGTCATCCAGGGTTCGGGTAATCTTCCGTGACAGTACTACGGCGACGGTAATAAACAAAATGCTATGAATCCGAAAGGTAAATGATACACGATGTTCTTTGCAGTCCTGGCACTGTCCGTTTATTTGTACTGCCAAACTGCAGTGCTCACGAAAGGGTCGTGAGGCGTGCAGCGCAGATGTCCGCAGCTCTGCGCAGATCTGCAGAATGCCAACGACCCCATTGGTGGAGCGGCGCAGACCTGCAGAAACCTGAACTACACCAACAAACGGTGCCCGTACATCTTAATAATACTCCCACATGTGTTACAGTGTTGGTTAGGTTAGCACGCCACGGGGCCAAACAAACAAACCAAAACTTCCTGCTTTTTCGTCAATTTTAAGGGGAGGGAGACCACAGGGACACAACTTATACAAAAAGGGAATACTGCCCTCTTACTGTAATAGCAGTATTGCCACCCTGACAGACAAAGGAATAAACAGTTGACACTACTAGTAGTATAGGGCCTTTCTTTGCTCTGTGTGGCAATATAATAACAGGGACATGGCACAAGCAACAGCTGCACATCAGCAGCCAGTCAATATGTAGCCCGTTTAGCTGGCGAGCAAATGTTTTGATCCCTCTCACAACTAATGCATGCTATCCAGTCTCCATGCCGATTTGCCATTTGTAATCACATTATTTTCTTCCCAATGCTCGCGTATACACGTCCTGGTAAAAAGACTGGTAGACAAAGTAAGCACAATCCAGTTTAAACGGCACGTTAGCCTATACATAAGTATAAAAGCGTACTGCAATTGTTGTGTATGCACAATACACACGTTTCACGTCCTGCGTCAGAAGGGAAAGCACCAGCAAACTAGCGCAAAGTATACAGAAAGAAAAGTTGCGGGTAACTTACTCAAACTACTCCAACCTCAACAATGCCTCAACAAAAAGTGATTATACAGCTACAACGTGGCGACTTTCGAGTAGCACAGATTGGATAACTGTGGCATTAAGGAGTTGTCCGCACAACAATACAAATTTGGGTACAACGGTTATATACATGTTATACGCAAGTGGGCCCCAAGCAACACAACCCCAAAAAAACAACAACCGAGACTAACTGCTCAGCAGCCCAATGCACTACAATGTTTCGGATCTTACCTCTGTGGCAGTCTTCTCTGTAGTAAGGCTGACGGGTACAGCGTGGAACAGGAGCAGGCTCATTTTAAGAAGACGACAATCCATTGCCTTTATTATCCCCTGTTTTCCCTCACTGACAACACAAACACACACATCAAGAGACAACAATACCGCACATCGAGCCTCCACACTCAACTGGCTCCCTTAGGTTAAAACGAAAAAAGGCCACCGAAAGCCCCCGCCTCCTTCTATTTCGCAATTGGGCCATTCGAGGGCAAACTTCCTAGGTCCCCGGATCTCCTTCGCTGTCATTGGCTGCGCCGGCTGTCACTCTCACGCCACGGCCTCGCTGTCAGGGTAGGTTTCGCCGTCCTGGGTGTGACTTCATAAGCGCTCGTTTGCAGAGAAGTCAGCTGATCGAGGATTTAAAGAGACAGGAAGTGTCTTGCGGGGTCGTTTTTCAATATATAATTGTTTCGGTTTCAACGTCCATCTCCGCCTTACAAAGTACACAGTACGAGCCTACCCATGAAGCCCTGTTGTCACACAATTGTTATTTCATCCTTCCATCTTGTATGTGGTCTTCCTCCATCTTTTGGCCATCTTTGGGTTGTTTTTCCTGCAATGTATCTAATTCATTGCAATTTTAACCTTTTCAGCTTCTCAATGATGTCACATATTTTTGTTTGATCTCGGTTTCCATTTATCTGTCTCTACTTGTTATTCTAAGCATGCATCTTTCCATGCTTCCTTGTGTTGTTTCCAGTTTATGTATAGTTTGTACTTTTAGTGACCATGTTTCAGAGTCACAAGTGAGCACTGGTATCTGCATTGATCAAATACTTTGCTCATCATGCAAATTGTAATGTTCTTAAATAGTGTACTATTTATTCCAAATTAACGTCATCTTCACTATTTTGTAGTTCTTTCTTTAACATCGCCATCTGCATGTATTTGCTGTCCAAGACATAACTTCTTCAATAATCTTTTCATATTCTTCAGTTTTCTTAGTTTTAACAAAATTGAACATAAGTTCATTTTGATTAATTTTCTTGCTTGCATCTGAGATTTAATGAATTTGAAGCTGCAGGTCTTCAGGTGTCAGTGCAAAGATTATCGTAAGTTGTTCATTTGTCTTGATTCCCTTTTCTTTCCATTCCAAAGTCTTGAACACTTCTTCAAGTGTTGCCACAAAAAGTTTTGGAGAGGTTGTGTCTCTGAATCAATACATTTCCATGAAAGAGAGCAGTATTACACAATGTAATTACTTAAACTCCTCATTAGAGCAGAATAACTGATAAAGCCAAATGTCAAGCTGTTTTGGAGTTCAGAGAGGAAATTTATCAAAATAACAAAAAAACATTTTTCACTTCATGCTAGAGTGGATTTCATTTTGAGGGATTGTCTACCGTAGTATCATCTAAATATGAAACTAAATTATAAAGAACTTCAAAAACACATTTTGATAGTCTTTAAAATCTAAAAGCCACAAACTTTATTTGTATAGCTTTTAGGCATTGTATGTAAGGGATGGATAAGGATTGTAAGTCAGGTTTATACCTACACATGATTTTAGATTGAGAGTTAAGTTGGGGTTGAAGTTAGACATGCATGTGGGGTCAAGATTAGGGTTTGGGTTAGGGTAGTGAAATATTTCAGAATATACAGATCAATATACAAAGGGCAATGAATTGTAAACAATCTTATTTTAAAACCATTTCAAATTAAAAAGGGCATAATTAGAAGACTGTCAACTATTTTAACAAGGTATAACTAATTTACTAACAGACCCTATCAAAAATCTTAAGGCTAGTGGTACTAAGCAAAGATAAATATATAGTTTTTAAATCAACCATTTTCTTTTCAAAATAGTCATTGTCAAGTGACACACTCAGATTATGAACCTGAGGGTCACCCATATCCCATCTGCTCACAAGCACACCACATATGTAATCAAATAGTCTAGGACATTTAGTAATGACCTTAAAGTATGATTAGTTTTGTTAAAATTGCACAAGACGCGTCTACTTTAAAACACTATCTATTTCTTATACTAATATGACGACAATAAACTCTGCAATTAATTCCTGAATGGCTATTTCATCATCGAGTACTTTAATTCAATCTCTGGACTTTAATAACTTATTTGAAGTAACCTTGATTGCCACAGAAGCATTAGTCTATATCATTCATTATCCATGTAAATACATTTGAATATGTACATTATGCCATTGTATATTACATGATTTTCATACAATTTTATCTTTTAGCTTTACTCTGGAAAAATATGAATACGCACCCAAATGTTCTTTGGTAAATCAACTTTTAGTCAAACTTCATCAAGAGTATGAACACAATTAGAGACAACGCTACATCAGTCTCTACTAAAGATGTTATTCAAATTGTTATAGTACTATAGAATGGGCCCTGTTATAATACTTTCATCCACACGATGGCGTACAATCCCTAAACAATTCTAACCCCACAAGATTGAACTCCCATTGGGAGACTAAATTAGCTGAAACACAACCCTGACAGATCTGGATAAACTGTTGGTCTTGGAAAGTCCTTTTCATAATAGAATTCAAGCAGGCATAAAATAGGATATAAAATAGTGTTTATTTACTTTACAGTGCAGTTAATATTTAAAAACAATAACATTCACATTTCATGATCATAAAAGCTTCCCCATGGAGAGGCCTCTTCCCTTTTTTAATGTAAATAAAATGCAGGTTTTGTCTAGTTTAAACCTGGTCAATTTATTGTGCATTCTCACAGGTTAAAATAGTTCAGACCTACATACATAGCTTGAGATCAGGACAGTAGATAGAAGGCAAAAACAGTTTTAAGGTTTTGATAAGAAAGCCTATTAAAAAGAGTTTCCAGTACATAAAGAATACTCCCTGCCTTCACATGCTTTGTTTATAGAGGAGCCAGTACCAATCCCAGTACAAACATATTTTCTTATAGGTTTTTCTCAGAGAATCATGATACATTTTAATTTTCCTTAAAAAAAAAAAAAAAAAAAAAAAACAATGAAAAGAAAAAAATCCCTGAATTCCTCCCCTGCAGCTCACAAATAAACCTGGTATCTAGCAGCTCTCCAAGACAAGCCAAGGAACACACCATTAAGATCCTTAAGACCAAAATAAAACCAAAGGTAAAATTGTTAGACAGCTGCGTATGGTTGTTTTACCAATCCCTCTCCTGTGGTTCCCTGTAGGGCAGGCCCAGGTGAGTGAAAATGTCTTTCTCCGTAAGCGTGGGCAGGGGCAGGCCGGTGCTGACCTTCACACTGCCTGTGCGCAGCACATCTTTGTTGAGTGAGTGCTCGGAGAGGCTCATCCCGTTGGTTTTGGCCAGGGCCCTCATGGAGCGGTTGAAATGTGCCGAGCCGGTGAAGTACATAAGAGCGCAGGCAAACTCACTGTAAGGCACCACGATGATGTCCAGCCTGCGGTGGCGGTGTCCCAGGCCTGGAAGGAGACACACCCCCAGGTATTTCTTCTGCTCCCCGTTCTCCTCATGGCTCACCAAGTCATCTGTCAGGAAGCCTTTTATCAAAAGAGGAAAACACTGTACTCACTTCCAATTCTTTACACACAGGGGTCTAGATTAATTCATACATGGCAGATCCCCAAAAATACTAAAGGACATTGACATTGTTTTCTAATCTCCCTAAACTGTCCCCATAATGACTGCAATACAAAACTCTTGCTAGGGTATATTGTCAGAAGTGTAGAATTTAAAATGAAATGGGAAGTAATGTTCAGACTATACAATGCACTAGTTAGAGCTCATCTGGATACTGTGTACAGTTCTGGGCTCCACACTTCAAGAAGGATATCGCGGCTCTAGAGGCAGTTCAGAGGAGAGCAACCAGACTTATTCCAGGTCTGAAGGGAATCTCCTACTGATAGACTAAGGAACTGAACCTTTTCACCCTGGAACAGAGGAGACTACGTGGGGACTTGATTCAAGTCTTCAAAATCATGAAAGTCATTGACCACATCAAACCAGTGGAGCTTTTCCAGATCAGCAGGGACACACGCACCCAGGGACACAAATGGAAATTGGGTTTCAAGGCATTCAAGACAGAAAACAGGAGGCACTTCTTCACACAGAGAGGCGTCACAATCTGAACCAACTCCCCAGCGATGTGGCTGAAGCGACAATTTGGGAACATTTAAAAATAGACTGGATAGGATCCTTGGATGACTGAGTTATTAATGGACACCAAACAAGCACGATGGTTCGAAAGGCCTCCTCTTGTTTGTACACTCTCTCATGTTCTAGGAAAAAAACTGGAGATAATGAAGTTGTTTTTGCTCAGTCCATCTATTTTTTTTTCTTGTTTGCTTTGGAACAACCTGGACAAGTCATCTTACCAGTTTGATGGAGACTGTGCAGTATTTTACTGAAAACTCCTTTGTGAGATTTGCCATCGGGGTGAGTGATGAGGACATCCACATCTCCACAAGAGGCCTTCCCTCGGCGGTACGAGCCACACGCCATCGCCAGTAGCCCCCCATTCAAACGCAGGGCTGCTTCCCTCACCTGTCGCCATAACACAACACAAACATTCAAAGAAGAGCAACCTCAATCACACTTCAAATGAATGGGTTCAAATAACTGAATCTTTTTAGCCTGTGGGGATTTGATTCAGGAATTCAAACTCCTGATAGAAACGATCAGAAATAAACCCAAACATCTATTTCAAGCTGTACTGGGGAACTAAGACCAAAGGACACAAAAGATCAAGTGCACGCATGACAGTCAGCTCTCATTTAAACAAGGAAAAAGGAAAAAACAAGGAAAAAATCCACCTAAATTATGTGAACTGATTCACTGGGATTAGTAAAAAAAAAAAAAGAGGCTTTGAATCAAGAAGAGGAGACATTGCAGTAAATACGAGTGAAAACGAAACTGAAGAAGTCAGTTTCAGCGCAGATTCTGTAGGGACATTCTATATGCATGTTTTTACAGCAGAAAAAAAAAAATACCCTTCCCTTTCCAATCTAAATAAAATACAGTCATTTACTGTGAGCAACTTCACGGGTGACTTTTTGATTATTTGAAATCTGAGATATTCTACTATGAGCTCGGGGATAGTGGTAATTTAGGAACAGACAATTCTGAGTTGTGTAAAGACCTCACAAAAGTCAACCTGGATTCTTTCTCCTGAAATGAGTTCATTTCAGAGACAAAAAACCAAAGATGAAACATGTATTCGCCCTTTTTTGAATAGAATATGGACATTTTCATTCAAAGGAGAAAAGATGGTTTCTTTAACCCAAAGCCTCCTTCTTCTCTCCTTAGATGCTTCCTCTCAGTCAGCCTGTATCCCAGAGCCTCTTTGAACCTTTCATCTGAGTTAAAGGAACAACAGCAAACAAATCGCATTGTTCCTTTAGACATTTTTCTTTTTCCAAAGGCTTTTATTATTACTATTATTTAGGTGCCCCTCTCATTCAAGGCAGAAAAGTCAATGGCTCCTTAGATCTTAGTTTGACAAGTTAGGAGGACACAGGCTAATCCCCTTAATCCTCCCATTCTCCCTGGCAGACCCAAAGGGAGTGAGAGATCTAGGACGAGTAATCCCATAAGAAAAACAATAGGATTAGTCCCCAACTCTCAGAGTGACAATTGGGATTGTACTGATTGACTTGCGAGGTGGGACGAGATTCTCAAACCTGCTTTTCTTGTGTGCTTTTATTGAGGGCAGGGGGAATGCCAGGGAAAGAGGGGCTGGAGGTCCCCAGGACGGGTCTGTATTCTTCAGGTCCAGGACCCATAGATGACTGACAGGACTGGGGTGGCTGCTGCTGCTATGGTTACCATAAGGAGGCGGGGCAGCTCGGTTGGACCTGTCAGTCACACTTACCCCCTCTTTCTTATTTTGATTTGAAATACAGTGCTCTAAAGGGGAACTAGATTGACAGTGTTTAGAAAGGGGCTTTCTGTGTTTTCCACTGAACAGGTATACGGGAAAAAATGAAAGGCTCCCACAGTGTTAACACAAGTAAGGGGTTTCAAACCAAGTTTCCACATCAGTTATATAAACGTCACAGCTACATTGTTATTGCTAAAGCAGGCACAGATGGCATCTGGAGGTGGACTTTGAATATTTTTTCTTTTTATATTAATTGAAGGAATTGAATTGGTACCAATTAGTCATACTTTTACACACATGTACTAAATCAAGAAAACTGTGTAAAAACTGCATAGATTTAAGACTACACACACCTATGTATACAATTAATGTATTTAAATGTGTAAGTGCTGAAAAACACTTAGTGGCCAGATAATAAGAGTGCCAGAAAGAAGAAAAATGTATTACATGAAGTCATAATCAACCAGAATCAGTCATTTGATATGTTTAGTCGATATTCGGTTTCATGCAGCGTCACTAAACTGCTCTTACCGTTTTTTCAATCTCAGCGGCCTCCTCTCTTGGCATGCGATCCTGGAAGTCCTCATAGTGTTTCAGTCCAACTGCCTGCTGACTTGACAGAGTGGCTTTGGTACGAATGTCTTCCAGAGTGCGAAATCCCTTCATATAAAGCAGATGGTTAAAAGATTAGTTAAAAGGTACAGCAATATTCTGAACATCCCAAAATCTTCATTTTAAAAGGTTAAAGAACAGAGTATATTCTAAACTCCCCCCTCCTTTCCTCTACCTGTTGGTACCACATCTGCGCAGTCTTTGCCCCAGCCCCCCAGATGTTTGTGAAGAGCTCCAGCACTGGCACACTCTCTCCAATGTGGTCCAGCTTGCGAAGGTGGCCACTCTCTAGGATCTCCTTGATCTTGTCTGCCATCCGCTTCCCAATGCCCTGGATCTTACAGGCCTCCTGCAAGCAAAAATTATGAAAGTCACCGCACCTTAAAGAACCATCATTTTGTATTATACAAGATTATATTAAGTCCTTATGGACTTGTTAAGTGTTATGCTGTGACTCACCTCATATGAAGTGACAGGCTTGTGGTAGCTCTTCAGTGCGTTGATGGCTTTGGAGTATCCCAGCGCTCTCCACTTGTCCCCCTGGTGGGTGTAGGCCTTGGCCAGAACCTCGAGCTTGTCTGTGATGTGCTGATTATGATTGTCTTTCTTGGCCTGGGAGGAGTTAGCGCAAACCCATTTCGCAGAGACAGAGGGCTGTGCTGAGCTGGATTTCCCAGGACTGGGGTACTGCCCTGAGATCAGAGCCTCCAGGTCACTCTGGGAGACACTCGTCTCTTCTGCATCACTCCCTTCATCATCACAGGTCTATTCAAATCACACCAAAATAAACAAACACAAAATATACCCTCAAACTTAATGTTCCAATGCATCTGTTGATACTCTTATTTAAAGAGTTTGAAAAAGCCATAGGATTTCGTACTTCTAGGGTCGGATTAAATCAAAACTTTGACCCACCCGCTAATAGCAAACTACAAACCTGTACTTCATAGCGGTTTGATTAGAAGAAAGTGTCCTCTAACTGAAAATGAAACCGCAACCGAGTACAGATCTGTAGTTTTGGGTGGGTCAAAGTTTTGATTTAATCCGGCCCCTAGTCTTTGCATTTGAACCATACAAAGTGTATTTTTTTATAACTAGAAATCTCATGCTGTCTATTTGGATTTTTAGAAAATGTAGTGACATGCATACACACAACATTTTAATAGGGCCATGCTGGTATTTCGTCTTAAAATGTTATTTGGGGAATATCTTTACCTCTCAGTCTTAATTTTTGTTTATGTTTAAAAAACAAAATAGTGAAAGTTTAATCAAACATCCAAAGGCAGAAAACCTGTGCTCGGAGACTAGCAGGAAGTGTGGATGGTGCTGCAGGCTCCTGTGGACAAACCGTGTGCTGAATGGTGCTCTTCTCTTTGTTCAGATCAGTATTAAACTGCGGCAGACTATCATTTGTCCCCAAAACAGGTCCATCACCAGGCTGGGAATCTGCTCTTGCACCCTCATGACTTGAATCCAGGTGCCTGAATGGAATTGTTTAAACAGAGAGCATATTTAGTGTGTGGGGGGGAAATAATCCCTTGATTTGAAACAATGTGATTCTGTTTCACTTCATTGAATATTAAATGTTAAATGTATTTTATTTAGTTTTTACTGGTGCAAAAAAAAGGACTATCTCCTACATAGAACTTTTTATGACATAATACATAATACAGTACATCACAGCTACTACAGTATATTTTACATACAATTGTACAGAATACAATAGTAGGTAATATAGATGTGTATAGTATTGTATAGATTTATTCAATTGGGTCCCCCGAATAGTTAACATTGGCTAGCTAATTACAAATATGAAAGCTAAAGCAACAGCTGAGATCTGAGATGTGGAGTGGAGCTGAAATTATATTTTAACTTCTTTTAAGTCTCCCTTACTTAAAGCACCATGTGTTATAATAATACATTAGCTAATAAGCTACGTTGGTAACGTGAATAATGACTCAAGTTGAAATCTGTCACATTTCTTAATTTCGAGTGAAGAATTTCTGAATATTAAAATCATGCCAAGTTCAATATAGATTCTCGCAGCTTCATCCATTGTTATGTTTAATCCTCCATCTAAGATCACATGTGAAGCAGACGACTATGTAGGAGAAAAAAGGTTCTATGATTTTTTCTTTTTAATGGCACCAGGATGCTTATTTTGTACGGTTGTCCTTTTGTATGAGGCTTGTTTTAATTGGTAAATACATATATTCATAATATACTTATCTATCAGTGTTAACTTGTCATTGACTGTAGATTTAGTCTAGAGAAAACTGTAAAGATTACCATTGATTTAACTGAATTTGTTGAGTTTATAAACTTTCAAACTGAAGATAACCATCCTGTGAATGTCAGTGAAGAAACAGTGCTGGTCTTTTTGTGTTCAACAGCAGTTTTAAATTGCACCTGTCAATCATGAAGAGGCTGTAGCCAGCAGTGCTGAGAAGCTTCTTTTCAGTGATGCACAGACTCAGCCAGGAGCATCTGACCAACTGAACCGCCGGGGGAAGCTTGTCAATCTTCAGCAGGCGCAAAGCACGGTGGCAGTCCATGGAGTCATCCACAATGACGTGAGTGACACTGGGAGAGAATGTGTCTCTGACCTGGCCACCATTTTGGATGATTTGTTTCTGAAAGATGGTGGTCCTGGCATTCCCAATCCCAGCTGGGATGATGTGCGCAGACACACCACTGAACCAATGACCTAAAAAAGAACAGAAATTCTATCTGGTTACCTTGTTCACAATGCACTTTTCATTTCCAACTCACTTGTGAGTTAGAGATGCTTCATGAGAAAGTGTTTCAGATATTTAAAGCAGGAATTCATATCTGCATCCCCCTGTAGTTTCAGGTGTGCGATTGTGAAGTGAAGGCTGGTTGACATGACTTACCGCTGACCATTTCCTCCTGTTTTCTTTTATTCACCGGTTCATCCTTCTTTGTAGGAGCGCCTGGCCTCTTCACTTTGGGAAATGCTTTCAAAATACCACGGGCTTCCATACATCCACCAGCCTGAGTGACGGACAGGGCCTGAAAAGAACTGGAATATGGATCAGAATTCAGTTTTTATAATATTTGACAGTGATGTTTATTTTTGGTAGATCATCGAAATCATATTTGCATAGGAATGCGTTGTTTCAGTTGCAAAACAGCAGGAATTCGCGTAAAAGTCGAGAAGGAAAAGTAAACATCCTATTAAACCAACACTATTTCTGTGAATGCTCAGTGTTGTGTTGTGGAGCATGACCGATCAGTAACATCCTCGTAACTCAGTAGTCTGATTAGATTTAAATCGGTACAATTTATTATTTGGTTAAAATGAGAAATACTGTAGCCGTAACTTCGTACCGCAATCATGCTGAAAGTGTAAACAAATATAATGTGCGCAGAACAGCTGATCTCAGCTTCCTGTGATCCACTAGATACTGGGAGTGTTCACCGCTTTCTG
The DNA here is from genome assembly GCF_036373705.1 of Amia ocellicauda. Taxonomy (NCBI): domain Eukaryota; kingdom Metazoa; phylum Chordata; class Actinopteri; order Amiiformes; family Amiidae; genus Amia; species Amia ocellicauda. The sequence continues at coordinate 4,626,515 of NC_089869.1, read as the reverse complement.
AGTTTAAACAAGCTATCCTTATGGAGCTTCATTATGTTTAATTATTTTTAAATATTTCGCATTCAAATAATACAACTGCATCATTTCATTGTTTAAAAAAACAAAATTACCAGCCTTACCTCGTTACACACAACTGCCTTAAAAGTTACAAGTTTAAATATCAAACCACTTCCGGGTCAACTACAACATGCATGGTCTAAACAGTAAAAACAAGTAATGGCAATTGTTATTTTAATATATACAATATAATTTTCAAAGATTTTGGTGTAATTATAGATACTCATAAGACGATCAGTAGGGTATTTGCATTAAATTGTATTTTAACAGTTTTGGTTTCCTTGACTACCGACACAGCGTTGCGGAAGTAGGGCAAGTATCGGTTTGGTCAACATGGCGGTGCAGTGCTGGCTGGACTCGCTGAAAAACGCCAAGAAAACAGCTTTATTACAGGATGGTAAATGTATTCAATGTATAATATAATTTAATTACGGCGTTGACGACACTTCATAGTCTATACTTTACGTTTTTACATATTGTATTGTATTGCTAAGCATGGGCTCATGCACATGTGCGTCAAAATGTTGGAACTTGATTCCAGCTATGCAGATTAGAAACTACAGAGACTGGAGTGATATTGTTGGCCTGTTTTGTCTGATTCAAATATATTGATTCTGGGTGCAAGTTATCTTATGAACATTCCTTCAACTTGTCTTTGCCAAGTGTCTTAAAATAAGTAATCCACAAACAGCAGTGCATTCGTGTGTGTTTTAAAATGTGAGTTTTATGTATCTGTTGTGTGGCAGGGAAAAGGAAAGTACATTATCTGTTTTTTGACGGCAAAGAATTGGCAGAAGAGTACGACACGAAGACAGACGCACTGATCGGTGAGGTTCTGTTCCAGCAGCTTCCCGCATTCTCCAGTACCGTTAAAATCGTCATACAAACATACCACGAATGTATATAAATCAGTTAATCTAATGAAATGTGCTCGCAGTCATTAGTCCTTGTGTTCTTGTTTTACTCTTGTAGTTCGAAAATGGCGTGTGAAGAATGCCCTGGGTGCGCACGGCCCATGGGAGACTGAGGTGGGGGAGACAGCACCCTGCACTGTGGCTGCTCTGGATCCTGAGCTCATAAAGGAGAACAGCTCAAATGTAAGCATGACACCTGGAGACAAACACACTCTTTTACTAGGGTATTTTCCTGGAGAAGATAAATGCATGTATTTGTACTAAAATCCTGTTACCTTGGAGTAGTTTGTACTGTATGTTTGTTCCACTTGCAATTGCAATTCTCCTGCTAACTTTATAACTCTCTGTTTCTTCTTAAATTATATCAGATGTAATGCAATCCTAATTTCAGATGTGAAATGCATGTATTTAATGCAATATATAACCATTACACTTGTGTTTCAGCCTTTGTTTATGCGCAAAGATACCAAGACTAGTTTTCAGTGGAGAATACGCAACCTCCCCTATCCCAAAGATGTCTACACCGTTTCTGTGGAACCAACTGAACGAAGCTGTATCGTCCGGACAACCAACAAAAAGTAATTAAAATATCTCCCTTTTTACCCCCATCCTTAATGAAGCCCTCCCGGCATTCACCTTTAAAACTAGGAAACGATACAAAGACCATAGTCACTAGAATGGACCATGGCAAAGTTCCTGAGCTGAATAGATTAGATGAGCCACTGTTGTAATAGCCAGAGTTATGTTCTAATGTCTGTAAGTGTAAAATGTGCAACTTGCTCAGCAGCAGTTCCTATTCAGGTAATGCAGAAATAATCAAGAAGTAATTTACAATCTCCCCCATAGATGGCACTATTGACATAGGATAAATGCATTATAGTCAAAGAACCTGTTTTTTCCACCAGATCAAAGAAAGACTGCATGTGTAATTGGCACTGGTTGGAAAAATAAAACAAGGATATGTGATACTTCCCTAGAATTCAATACGGCAGAGATAAGGTTCCCCTAGTAAGAATCAGAAATATCTGTCTTTGGACTAGATCAGGGCCCAGAAAAGGCCGAACTCTGGTGCAGGATTCTTCAAGTGTTATCCCAGCCCCACTGCGCTATTCAGTCTTGCTTTAAGAGTGCCGGGATCCCTGTGTCTTGGTGAGATTCTAACAGAGGATACAGTTTCTCCCCTGTTAAATAATTTGCTTTCACCGAAAAAGCTTGATTTCCCAGGGTTCCTGTACACAGTCTGGCTAGGGAATACAATTGTAACTCAGGCCTTTAGAAAAGATGCCAAGACAGCAGCAACCTCATCAGCAGATCGCTAATGTCCTTGAAGTGTTTTGTACATCCTGAATTTGTGCTGGCTTTCTCCTCCAGCACAACCTGCCTTCCTTAGGTTTGTGAGACTGAATTACATTTTCTAAAGGTGCTTATATTAAGCTCTGGAGTGGCCTTGTACAACAGTCCTTCTGTAACTATTATAAAGGACATTTGTAAACCTGCAGACCTCTAAAGTCTTGGTAAACATGATCAAAAGAATTCCAACTTCACACAATCCATGGCACTTTTTAAAATCGGATTTTTATCGCCATCTGTGATTGGCGTTGTGGTTTGTACAGGTGCAGGAGCGGCACGAGAAATGTCCCCTTCCCGCAGGCTGCCTTTTCATCATAACACTGAATACGAAATCTAAGGTGCACGTATGGGCACGTGCTACGTCTGCTCACTGACACTGCTTCAGGAACGACTGTACCGGGGAAAGACAAATAAATGATAATATTATGGGGGAGAGTGGGGGAAAAAAAAAAGTGCTTTACTTTGATTTATTGATGGCTTCTCAGGTGTGCCAGAAAATCCTGCAAATCCCTGCACTGAAGGCTGCCTACCACTTCAGAGATATTGCTTGGAAAACATGACTTCCTAATAACAATCAGTTTATTTAGCCCTTGGGATGCCAGTATTAGTCATGGGCTGCTCCTGCACCTCAAGTCTCCACAAAACGTTGGAGACAATTACATTGTGTTGTGCCACTTCAAGATCCAACTTCCACCACTGGGTACATTTGTACATTTGTTTTTTTACTCAGTTATGCAATCCAAGAAAACATGAGCTGTTTCCATCCCAAACCATCAGAACCGAAGCCTAGAAACCCCCAAAAACCTTTTGATATAGTAGAATGTCTTGTCTGGGGAAGCTTTCTGATTTGACTCTTGAAAAAACTGGAACAGTCACTCACAACTGGTTCAAATAAAAAAGGAAAATCGTTGTTGATATGTAATAACACTATCATCATTCCAAATGTAGATTTAGAAGTGTAAAAAATGCCTTGCACCGTGGATAGACTTCGCTTGACCTCAGTCATGATGACGTTTACCACAAAGGTCAACGGGACAGGAAATTAGCGGCCGTGTCTGTGTGAGTGGAGGGATCATAGTTAACAGTACCATCCAACAAGGAACTGGATAACACTCTGGGGGATATAGAAGATGAGCCTTGATGGGCTGAATAGCTTCCTCTGTCTTCCATCAGTTCTTGTGTAGCTTCTCTGCAGTCTCTTTTTGTGGAGAAAGACTTTGATGCTCACCCATCCTGTCTTGAGACTGATCTATAAAGGATGGTTTTCAGTTAACAATTAAGATTTGCTAAGGCATCTTTCCTAAACGTATATAGGCATGATGGGTTCACATAGTATTTACGTACTGTGAAGTTACAGTTTTGATTCCCTCTCTTCAGGTATTACAAGAAGTTCTCTATCCCAGACTTGGATCGGTGTCAGTTGCCTTTGGACAGCTCTGCCCTCAGCTTCGCCCATGCCAATAATACATTGATCATCAGTGTAAGTTGAGTGGCTTCTATTTCTAATGTGCATAGATGGGATGAGAGGGGAGCATCCAGGGCACACTGAGGGCATTATTACTTTTGTTTAAGTTTGTTTGTTAAGTTTGTTTAACTGACATAGCAATCAAATGTAGTAATGATTATAGTAATAGTAGTAATGCTTTTCCGATTGAAGAGCTTTCATTTGGAAAGCTGATGCACACAAAAAAATGGAATGATGAGTTTGGGTCAATGGCTTTTTGATATTGAGTGTGTTGTTTTTGACCCTTCACTTGAAGTACAAGAAGCCCAAGGAGATCCTGGCCATGGAGCAGGAACTGCAGACCGAGCTTAAAAAGATCAAGGTGACTTGTGATGGGGATGTGGACTGTAAAACGCAGTGAGCTGCAGTGGACACAAAGACGGTCACAGACTCCAGACATGAAGACCAACTGGACAATAACAAAGCATCTTGACACACTGGCTTCAATTCTGCATACAGAAAAGGCTTCTACATATTATACTTCAATTATCCTTGTTTTTAAGGGTGGGGGAAGGCAAATAAAGTTCATGAATAACAAATATAGGTTCTTATACTTTTGATATTTTCCAAGCACACTATAAAGTAATTGTAATGGATAAGGTTTTGGTAAGTGATATATGAGAACTTTGTATTAGTTGCCACAGGTTTAATACTGTAAGGAGACCTTCCTCTGAAAATGAATTGAGGATTTAAACTTTATTTACTTTCATTCTGCCTAGGTTTACTTTTCAGCTCTGCAGTCATTCATTGTATGCACTGCTTCTGTTTAGGGCTTTGTCTACATTGTTTTTTTTCCCCCTTTTTAGCCAGCCTAGTTTAATATGAAGTGTTACTGAATTCAAGCGTGTATAAACAGAGGCATGCAGGCTTGCACATGAAAGAAAAAAAGAAACTGAAAACCTTGTTTTAATTTCATTAAAGTCACTTTGATTATGTGTTTGAAAATGTGGCAAGTGACTAATAACGTCTGATCCCACAATGTGTCTGTCAGTGTTCAAACTGACTGAGGTGCGATCAGGCAACACGTTTCAGTGTAAACTGGAATAGCAGAGAAATCCCTGGGCTTTAACTTCTATGGAGCAAGAAATTTGTTTTCATAGGCACAGGATTAACAGATGTCAGGGCATGTGTTGGCATGTTGGCTGAGTAACAATGATGTGTAACTCCTGTTAAGTACCTGTAAACCACTGTAAAACGGGACAGTCAAATGCAGAAGAGCATTTCCAAGACAACATTCCACTTGTTAGCCCTAGAAGCAACAGATGTCAGACTCGCAGCACATGCCTCGGCCTGGCCACCCACCTCTCCACCCTTAAAGCTGGACCAAAACACATTTACATGATCTATAATGACTGAAGTCCTACAGGCATCCTACTTGTGATACTTATGTCCTCATGAAAGTAGAATATATAAATATATATATTCCTCATATATAAATACATAGTATTACAACTGACTTTGCAAGACAGTTCAAAAACTTTTCCTGTTAGTAAAATGACAATAAAAAGCCCAAACATTTGTCAAACTGAAAACATACAGGTTTTTAATAAAGAATGCATGCAAGGTTTAGATTTATCCTTTTGCAACCAAACAGCTGCAAACTGGAAGGCATACCTGAAAATGATGAACTTGTAAAATTAATTGTATCCTATGGAGAAATGAAAATGGCATTCCAAGCTAAGCCCAGACATATTTATGTATTATGGATTTCACTGTATTTGCTTATTCAAAAGGCAAAACCTCTCCTTTCTCAACTGCACACTGGGAAGTTGTGCATGTTATGAATTTATTTTTGATTCAGTGCAATATGTCTAAGGTGCATTAGAACTTTTAAAGGATATTCTCTATATACATTCATACCATATAGATTTTTCTGATGGAAACAGAAAATTATATACAAAGTGAAAGAGAACAGTTGTTTTAAAAAAAAGTAGGTTTATTGTTTAAAAGTTAGTTTTGATGTACATAATTTACTACTTCCAAAAGTGTATGTGTTTGTATATCTATTCAATATTCTCTCTCTCTCTCTCTCTCTCTCTCACACACACACACACACACACACACATTCACAATATGTGTTATTTATTCCAATACTCTAGAAAAAGATGGAAAAACAGACAGTAGTGAAGCATTGTCTTAAAGCTGGAACTCAAGTCTGGTCTTCTTTTCACGATGATCTGAGTTTGACTTGACTGCAACTGATATGGCTTCAGCAGTCTCCGTACTTCCCCCCTGCTCTCCTTCTGTCCACATCAGCAACTTAATAAAATTTGGCACAGGTAACCACAGAACAGCTTTTCACTGAAAGCCAGGGAGTGCCTGAGCAGGGGCTTAACATGATTCACCCTTCCAAACCAGCGTAGGCCATGTCACTTTTCCCCGTTCAGGCATCTCCTCCGTGTCTGTTACACCTCTGGCCACAGCTGGATGTGAAATCCACACTGAATGTTACACCTTTTAAAAGCCCTACTCGTGGTGTGGGATGCTGGTACATTCTTTATTTTTAAAATAAGCACATTGGAAAAAAAATAGGGGTATGTCTATCAAGATTGAAAACAATGTTCTGTGAAGAAGAAGCAGCACCTAATATGACTCTCCTGCAGGCATTCCATGTCCTAGGCCCAGTCTGTCACAATAGGTGGGCCGCCACACAGAGAGTGTCCTGACAGTGTCCAAGTGATGTCACTTCCTGCCCCGCAGTTCGGGGGCTTTGAAATCCAGTGCGTAGAGAGCAGAGGCCAGGGCGGCAAACAGATGGGTGGTGTTGAAGCGCAGGCAATACACTGGGCTGCTGGTCGGGGAGGACAGAGAGAAGGTCTGCAACAACACCAGGGAGAGGCATTTAGTTCCCAGTGACATATAGGACCTGGTTAAACAATCCAGGTGTTGTTCCTTCTAAATAAACTCCTATAAAGTGCAAGGCATGATGGGATTGCTACCTGTAAGCAATGGCTCTGCCGCTTGTCCCACAGCCTCACAACTCCATAGTAGGAAGAGCCACTGGCGATCATGTGGTTCCCGTCGCTCTGGACACAGTACAGGGCACTGTCGTGAGGCTCCTCCCACTCCATGACACACTTCCTGTTAGGTGAAGGGGCGAAAAAACTTTGTTCTCTGCTTTGTGGGAGGGAGAACATGACACATCTTGGAAGTGCTTCTAAACATCTTGTTGCTACAATGCAAGCTAACAAGGATTTTAACTTCATTATAAATTGACAATCAATGTCATGTTCAATGAAAAATTTCACTTGCATGAATAGCACAAAATCACTTAATTCTGCCTACTGGAGTCTTTTTGATACAGAAATATAGGTTTCTTCTTAAACACAAAGGATCAACAGCCCTTATAATACATGTATACTGTTCTCCATAGCCATCTCTCATCAGGTTGTCTGGTTCATTGCTTAAGTACACAGTAAACCGATAAACTACTCAGCTTCCACTTGAATAGTGATGCAAGCAAAAAAACAAAACTAACCAGCCTTTCTTCTGGATTGACATGGACTTGTTAACATCTGGTCTACTGACTGCACACTTAACCCTGTGTCTAGCATGTCACCTTTTCCTCAGTGAGGTTTCAGACACTGGAACCAATAGGCATTTTATGTCCCTGATGTATTTCTATTAGGCAATTGATTAGGAGAACTTAAGAGAACAAAATGTACTTCAGTTTTCAAGACTGCATACCTCCAAACTAAAATTGTCAGTTCCATTCAGATCTCAATTTCATGGAATAACTTTTTCGGTGTAAAGTGATCAATTTCCTCTCCGAGTTATCTCACTCCAGAGAATAATCTTGCATTATGTTTGTGACATTAAAATGTCGTCAGGAAAGAAAATTAAAGGATAGCAGGTAGATGTTAGCGGCTGGATATTGGAACTGAAACAGACCCTGCTCTCTCTCTCTAAGGGATGACATAGCTTTTAAAACCTGCACTCAAAACAATGGGAAGCGAGTGTCTTTTTGGAGCGAGTGGCTCTTAACTGCTAGCCGGCACCATGTAATCCCATCTCTTGTTTACGGAAAGGGGCTCTCTTGTTTTAGTGCTGGCCAGGGAGGGTGAAACGGTTAAGGGAAGTGTCCATGGGTGCACAGCCAATAGAGATCAATTCTCCATTAAGGGCTTTATTAATAACTAATGCAGTGGGACTGCCACAGAGCCGCTTGGCAGACACCAGGGCAGCAGGAGGACAAGAGAGATGTCTGGCCGGCCTGTCTCAGGGGGGACAAGCCTTACCCTGAGAGGCCAGGAGACTGGGGGCACGCTGGCTCGGCCCGCTCTCCCCACACTGCTCTATTGCTCACAGCGCTGTTTAAACATACATTTCTCTCTGTAATCACTTCGTATTCTTTCATGCGTGTGTGTGATATAGAGTTATTCCATGTTGGGCCTTCTGCTGTTGGTTAGTTTCAATGTGTGCCAATGTAGGTGGTTAGCATGGCAACTCACAGTCTAAGAGGAGACCCAGAAGGAGAAATTAGAGGGGCTCTTTAGTAATCATTTAAAAAGGTATGAAAAGTTCGTCTTAAGAGGCAGAACAATGGTTTGTCCATATAGATCAGAAAGGTGAACAAATAAATCTGCTTAAACTTTACTTTCCTGTGTGCCTTTTAAATTACAATACATGTATCTCTACACGGGGGAATGTCACTGGTTAAGAAGAGGAGAACAAATGAATTTTCCTTCTTGAACATAACAAATTGTTATTATTGTATGTGTAAAACAATAATTAAAAAAAGGTGTAGGTTGAATGTGGAAAGAAATGCGCTTAAATGTTTCCTGTCAGCCCCTATTGATTGCCCTTGAGCCCAATTCCCTCTGAATCGCCCAATTTTTATAACAACAAACCTTAGGAGGGTAAAACACTCCAGCTGAAAAACTATCTGATGATCGACCACGTATTGGCCTCCCCTGGCTTCATTGTGAATTATTGATATCTAAAGAGGGAGCATTTACCCTCCAATCTCTCCAGGGTTCTCTTTCAATCACGTCTCATTTGTGTTACTTCACTGACCTTATGTAATTGTGTGTGCACAGTGTGGATTCCCACTAAAAACATGCACTGGCCTGATGTGCATCACTCCAGCATTGTTCCCCAGCATTGGAGCCGCCACTCTGGGGCCTCCTCCGGCCAACCTGCCCGCCCACCCCATAGGACTGTTCTCTACTCCCACGCAATACGGCGAATCGAGGTGCGAATCCCAAGGTGCAATCTGTCTATAACATGCCATTTTTAATTTAAAAAACAAGTTTATTAATCACCCAAAGGAGACTTGTGGGTTTTCATTCCAGCATTAACGGCAGCAGGTGCCTCCTTACCCTGAGCTGACCCTGAGGTCCCAGTAACGGATGTAGGTGTCATAGCCACAGGAGAGCAGTGTTGACGGAGACTCAAAGACCATGTCCAGGACCCCAGCGCCCCTCCGGAAGTCAGATCCCAGGCAAAGGAGTTGTTGGCAGCTGACAGAGAGAGAAAAACAGGAGAGGATGATCACTGGCAGCCCAGTCTTTCTAGCCCCTTCAGAGGTCTCTCTCAAGTACCACTGGATTGTGTTTACAATGGATCCACATTAAGGAAGTGGTATTTTCTTCCACCTTGCTTTCTCGAGTACCTCCAAACATCTGCTCAAAACTCAGTTAATTGAAACTCTGATCCCAACCTTCCCAGTTTAGAAATTCAACTCTTTCTGCTACGAAACATTTTGAAGACTCTTAAAGATACAATTAAAGGCATTCTGGGGTTTTAAGAACACTGATGCTACTCTCCATAACATCAAAATTTGACCTGGACCATTTGAACAGCTAACAATTTTTTTTAAGAAGTTTATTAAGATTTAGTCTTAATATTCATAGAACCAGAGCATAATTGGCAACTAATTTGATCAATGAATCAGTTTTAATGAATTAGTGGTAAGAGGTAAGCTTTAAAATGCCGTCTCTCCAGGACCAGGCTGGGCCCACTCTGACACACAGTTAGGTGGCTGCTTGGTATCTTTGGACCTGTATTTTTTTTTTTTTTTTTTACTAACCTCTCATGCTATGATAAAAAGGAAAGCATTTATATAAAATTAAGAATTAATAAATCAGAATCCGATTTTTGGGATTTTAACCTGCGCTGCAGAGACACTGGGCTAACTTCCCTCACGTCTCAGTTAACTCATTACGGTCTTGACTCCCAAGGCCTTGTTGCATGGCAAATGCCTTAATTCGACGAGATAATCCCACCCCCACCACCACTCTGTTCGTCTCAGTACAACTGTAGACCACACAAAAGAGAAATCAAGTGCTAGGAGATGTTAAAATAAGTAAACACCTTTGTGTCACAGAAATCGCTCAGAAAGCTGATTAGCGGCTAACAAAATAAAGAAGCTGCGGCCCATTCCCAGATGAGAAAAGCTGGGGGCCAGGGCTCTCTCTGTAGGCAACACGCTTCTGTGATCACAGCCACGGCCAGCCTGCTGGGCTCAGCTCGCTCCCTAGCCTTCACACCAAAGAGCAGATTATGTAGAATAACAATTTCTTTGTTGCCGTTTAATTCCCTCCATGACCATGACTGTGTGTGACTTATGGGCCGTTGATACCTGGTCCCTAGCAACTATTTAGAGGAGCTGGCTGGCCCTAGCAACCGCCCCCCACACTTGTTTCTTCTACGGGCCTCAACATCGAGGGCAGACTAGTAATCCCCAACCTTCGCTCCAGGTGGGAGCTTATTGGACATGGGCTTTCTCAGCGATGGGGTCTCTGGACAAACCGTAGGCTGTTGGTGGCTTTATTGAGAAACACTTTCAGCACTCAAGTGGCTCCATCCTGAAAGGAAAAGGACCTCCTCCTTTGCCCTTGAGGGTTTAATGGCCACTGCCATTACTGGACAATCATGGGAACCTGCCTCAACCCAAGGGATCAGGTACTAGGGATTAATGGGAAATTCTCTCATCCTTAACACAAAACTTGCTAACTGTGTGACTAAAACATATCTACTGTACAAACAGAATAAAATGTATACAGTTTCAAACTTATTTCCAGATGTGATGAGCTCACAAGGCGTGGCTCTGAATGCATGTAGGAATTTGCCCATTTTCTGAGCTATGTTTTCTGAAGCACTCTGGAGATAAAATGCGCATCAGGGCCCTGTCTAGTACAACTTGGAGTTTAGGGCAGGCCATTCCCTGCTGGCTGCCCTGGCATTGCCCGTGTAGGAGCCCACCCTAACCGAGAGCAATGAGGCCGTGAGAAGCAAGTCTATGAACAGCAGGCAGCCGCACTGTGTGAGGGTGGTGTGCAAGCTCATATCTCAGCCCCTATGCCACTCTCACTCCCCTCCCTACCTTTCCTCCACTCAAGACACTCAGAGATGAAAGAAGGGAAAGCAGATAAAAGAAGAAAAAAAAAGAACATTTCTGGCTTTTAGAACTTCAAACAAAACGCACCAAAAAAGTAAGAAAAACAACAACAATAAAATGAAGCCCACACAACCGGCAGTCGCCTCGGCCGTTTCCTTGCTGATGATACTGCAGTTAAGAGGAGAAAGGCAAAACATGCTTCTTAAATCGCTGGGTCACTGATGTTGTTCCCACAGTGTGTTTTCTTTTACATTTTATATCAGGATTGACAAAGATTATACGATGCAAGATAAATAAGTAATCTTTTTAACTACCCTGCTGGGAATGGTGGCTGCCGTCTCTTCCTTCTGATACTGAGAACTTGAGCTCACTTCTACATGTGTGATCCTCTCGTTAGATTTGTAGGATTCCTTTAGGTTCCCCTTTCTCGTGCCGTATTAAAGAAAATGAACTGCATTTTTCTTAAACATAATTTAATACAAATAAAACATGACACACATATAAATGGTCAAATGAAACAAAAGTTTGATCCTACTCTTTCCAAATGTTGGAACATGTGATCCAGATTAGTTTGTTGCATGCCTGTACCCTGCAATCTTTATCACACAATGAAACTCCATTTTTCACTCTAATGTATTGTGAAAGTGTCTCCAGCAGCCTCACCAGAAGGTGTCGTATTTCAAGGGTCTCTGTTGAAAAGCTTTTAAGTTCCAGGTGTGGAAGTCTGCGAAGAGATGGCATTAGCTGTCAAAAAGCAAACATTATGCCTTCAACAGAAGCAGAGTGTTTTCTGGATTGCACACCGCACACAGGCACTTGAGACAGAAAAATACAGGAGAGGGTGATCAAGTTGACACAGGAAGGCAGGGAGAAAAGGCAAGTTGAAATGTTTCAGTCATGGTCCTGTGACCTTAACTTGGGGAAGAAAAAAAGACCAAACTCTTTTCACTTGTGACCAGCATGGAAAGCCTTTTCAGCCAAGTTAAAAAGCTGACACTAAGACCCCCCAGTTATTAAGTGGAGATGAGTGGCGATACGCACAAACACTTCAGGAACGCAAACAAATCTGAGAGGGATACTTCCATAAGACAAACCTTAATATCTCTACGATTCAACAACTAGGAACAGAAAGACATTGTGGCAAACAGCGTGACTCTAATCTGACTTCAAAGAATGAGGTGTTTTTGTTTAAAATAAGGAAACTTAAACGGGCCATTGCTCAAGTATCAATGTCATCTTTTCCTAACAGTGATAAGAAAACATGCATCACCACAAAACTGAAATGGACCAACTCCTTACAATATGACGTATTGTGCACACTGGACAGAACCCCATGGACAACACAATATTCCAAAAAGGGTCACGGCCTCTATCCAACATATAGTGTTTTCTATTATTACGATAATTTATTTTTTGTGTATTTCCCCATTTTACCCATTTATCTTAACTTGCCTTGGAAGAAGGTGAATGGATATGGCACTCCTTTACTGATAGGGGCAACCCTTTCCAATTTGTGGGGCCAAGGGGACACATTTTCTTAAGACTCTTAACCAACCCAGTCTCCAATGCTTACAACACCAAGTTCCAAACTGAAGCATCTCGCAGAAATGGCAAAATCTGACCCCTAAGAGAAGACGAATCCTTAATGCACTAAACACACTGAAAAGGTGCAGAGTGTATCACGGTCCCAGTCAGAATCCATGGCCTATTAATTCCTAAAGCTACAGATGGTTCTCTATCACTATTACTTTTCCTGGTTGGTGAATGTCTGCCTTCTTGCCCAGCCTGCTGAGAGCTGGAATTTCTGACACCCTGGGTTTCCCTTTAGCTTTACCGAACATCTGGGCCACACACACTTTAACTGAAAAGGCCTACTAGTGAATTGATGGTTTAAAAAAAAAAAAGAAGAAAAAAGGAGGACATTTTCTTTGGGTGCTGGGGCTATAGGATAGAGGTACTTTTTGTTAGAGCTCTTGTAAGGTTAAGTTTAGTGTATAAACTGACACAGGGAGGCTATGGGAAACAGTCAGTTTCTTCAAACAGCCTCAGACAGGTACATAAAGGACCCCACTGGGCTTTTCATAGTGTAAAACAAACAGAAATGGCACTGCGCCCTCTGAATTTCGACCAATTTAGCCCAGTCCCGGGGCTCTCCACTGACAAATAATAGCCTGGAATGTTTAAGGAGACAATGGGGACCTTTTAATGCCACACGCGTTCTTGTAAAAACAATTAGATTGCAATTTGTATAACATGGCGACCCCCAAATTCAGACATTTAACCCTCTTTTTTGCGGCACAGAATGCCTGGAATTCCAGCTCAGTTCAATAGGGGGGTTTGGGCTGTTTTTTTTTTTTTTTATCCCCCTCCTGTTTTGTATTTCATTCTCCATGAGCAAAGGCCTTGTGAAAAGTTGGGGGTCCCTTTCTAAAGCGCCACTTGTGTGGGAACATAATGTATGGATGTCCAGAGGTCTTAATACAACAAAAAGGAGACAAAAATAAGTATGAAAGAAAATGAAACAAATAAAAACTTTTTAAATTAAGAACTAGCCCAACAATGAAAGATGTCATTCCTGACTTTACACTCCACAATGAAGTCAAGCTCCAGGGTTGAGGTAGTTGTTGTTTTTTGTTTGCAAATCAATGATAAAAAAGGGGTCAACTGAATCCAACTAAAGGCTTTTTAACTGGAAGGCTGTATAATCAGAGCCCTTCAGCTAAGAAGAAATTGCATGTAGGCCAGACTGAATGGCCGTTTTTGTATTTCTTTTAATGGCAATGTGGCTGTCTGGATGAGCTCTCCTCCTTTTCAACGCTTTGTGTCAGTGGCAGCCCAGACAGCTCCATTGGCTACAAGTACTTCATAGCGAACTAGCCACCGACAGACATGTTTAGTAGCAACCAACTCCACTGACTTTGGAAGTGTTATCTTTCCATCAGACGATTCCTGCAAAACTAACATTGTGTGAATAGTTCTATTAACATCTCAAATTGGATGGATAACAACAACTAAATGATGAAATAAAAAATACTACCCATTTTCTATGAATGGACTCAAACGCCCTAAAAGTGGTTTACTTCCATTGAAGAGGCAGAAGATTGTTTATTCCTTTCCTTGAGTCTGATGAAGACATGACAGCTGAATTTTGTCAAAGCGCATTCGTCTTTATTCAATTAATTAAATTAGTCAGAACTTGCGTCTTGCATTTGACATATCTGCATCTTAGACACTTTTTACTTTCCTTCTGAAACTAAAATATCAAGAACATTAATCTGTATCTTCAACACTTTTAAATGGTCACCAATAGTCACCATGTTGCAGGAGAATCTAGGGACGAAATACTGCCTTTGAAATTGAAGCATGACCTTAGGTTTCAGGGGAGACTCTTTGGACAGTGTGTGCAAAGACAACAACTTGAGTAGGAAAAAAAATAAAAATAATCTTTTGTAAATGCAAATGGTGGTACTTTTTGCTTTTGTTGTGGTGAGGAAAACATTTTTCAATAGGTGTTTTGTATAGTTTTCCTTTTTTCTTTTACAGTTTCTTTTTATGCACAGCTGATAAAAAAACGATACCAAGAGTGAAATCCCCTGACACTAATGGCTTCTTGGATCTTTCTCCCTCTGTCCCTCATGATAGTTCAATTAGCTTTACAGCAGCCTGTCAGGTGGAAGGCTGAAACATGAGGGTGTGAGTGATATTAGCCTGTAGATGCCACAATATACTTTTTATATTGTCCTGAACATACAGTGTTGAAATGTTAACAGCAGCCTTTGTTAATGTGTTGATCACATTTAAGGGGTACCCATCTTCACCCTTGAAGCAGGTGAAAATGCACCAGATAAAAGAAAAGCTGAGGACCTGCTGGCTGTCTGCAGTGCCCATGAATAACACAGCTGCTCTTCGAGAAGGAACCATGGTATTTAGAAAAGGAGATCTCAGGAGTTGCCTGAAGTGTAAAACAGTATGCTTTTCACTTTAACTATAACTTTTAATCTACTTACTCAGCAGCACTATATTGGTTGATAATAATACACTAGTTTTGTATAACCAAAGGTCAGGCTTCCTTATTGTCCAATTTTACTGTTCAACACTGGTAACAGAGTTGAACATTCAGTATGTACCAGGGTTATATGTACCAGTCTAGTCAGTGTTAGAGACTAATAAGCAGATCTGATGATACCAACTTAACCGAAGTCACAAAAGTAAAAGCTGCAGGCAAAGCCGTCTGCGGTTCTGGAGCACAAACAATGGGCATAATAAAAAAAAAAAGATGTTCTCCTGTACTTGTGACTGCTACTGAACAAAAGGCATAGCCCACATATTTTTTAGACTCTTTTATCTCGTTCCAAAGACCAGACTAAAATGTTATCAAACAACGTTGGGGGGGGGGGGGGGTGAAAAAGGGTAAAAAACTGTTTGAAAATAGCTGCTGTCTCATAAACCTGCATAATAAAGTCAAGAAAAAAAACACTGGTAGCTTTTACTGTAACTTCTCATGCCCTGATTGTTATTAGACAACCTGTACTGTGGCAGCAGCAATTTCAGGTGTAAACACAACAAAGCACGGCCACATGAGGTGGAGCTTCACAGAGAGGGAGTGTAATACTCAGACTGGCAGCTTGTGGCACTGTGATCGCTGAAAACATCAGTAATGCCTTGAGAGCCGCAGCACACAGCACCGCATTTCTGATCTCCAGGCTCTTTCGCGATTGTCTTCTTTCCGTTGCTCACTTTTTTTCATGGTTTCAAACCTGAAACTAATAAACAGTGCTCCCCTCCCTCCATCACTTCGAGATATGACAGATTGGCCAGCTTTATTCCCTCTTTCAAAAACCCAATTGAGAATCGCAGTCTGCCACCCAGCACTCAGCCCCACAAGCAGGCAGTCAGCGGTGGGGATCGCTGTTGCGCGGCAACCCCAGGATCCCCAAGGCTGACTGCACCCCACCCAATGCAGACAGAGCATGGCTGATTTACCACCCCCCTCAGTCTCGTTTTTGTGTGGTTTGGTTTGGTTTGCTCCCTGCTACCTCTGTTCATGCCTTACTGAGCAGATTTTTCAGTTATTTTAATTTCATTTTCAATAATCAGTTATTTCCCCTTTGTACCTGTTTTTGCACTTTAAATCTACAGGAAGGACATCCGTGATGGCCGGACACATTAATAAAACTGTGACTTCAATCTATGCCGACTTGTTTTTCCACAGGATTTCGTAATATCTGCCCTGCGCCATAGGTACTTCGCTGAAGAGTGAGCTAAGTCGCATCATGCTGACATAATTACCTTCGATCAAACACCATGTGACGATAGTAGGTGTTGGGTACGGGTAGTCACACAGTAAGGGTAAGGGCTGGGCAGTCTGGTGGATTGTGGGGGATTGGCAGGCACAGCGCAGCCCACATAAAGAGACAGAAAGGCAACCCCCGTCCACCCCTATTTCACAGAGAATAACATGCACTCCGGCACAAAGAGCCAGAGAGCCCTGCTGCGACTGGCTGCTTTGTACTAATAACAAGGTGTACCTGATTACAGGATGGGAGCAGATAAAAGGGATACAAATTTGACATCTGTAACAAAACCTCAGGGGGAAGGAGAGGGTGCATGTGTGTGACTGTGCCAATTCATGGTGTGTTTCGGAACAGCAGATCAGGCAGCCTGGAAGGGCCAGATGAGCTACACTGGCCTGGGGATCACTGGGAAACTGAGAAAAGGTGAAAGAAAAAAAAAAAAGAAAAAAGGGAAAAAGGGAAAGAGAGCAGAAGATTGAAGTCTGCCACCTCAGAGTGTGCTTCACTAGAGAGAAGGCCATCACGGTAATGATACTTTTAGATCAGGCTGGGGACTGATATAGGATTGTGATTTGGTTGGTTTATTGTGTTTATTTCTTATAGAGAGAGCTCTGGAAGAAAGTTTAGTTAGGCTGGACCAGGAGCTAGGGTTTTATTCTGATTTCCTTTTGTTTCCACACCTGCACTGTAAAATAAAATTGCCATCTTTTGCATGGTTTCCCTGGGTGTCCGTTTCCCTAGACCGTGGCAACCCCCAATGGTGTTACAATACCAAGTGTTGCACTGAGGTGGCATTTAAACCGACATCTTTTGAGCAACATACATCTAAAACTACCCGGACACCCATGGCTAACTAAACTAACCATCTGGTTCTGCCGAGAAAACATAGCAATACATAGTTGTAAGTAGTAAATCTACAAACATGTATAATATTTAGTGAACTGAATAACTATTGGGAATATTGTAGAAATATATATAAAAAAAGCCTGTAGGCTTGGGCTGGGAGAGAAATCCTATTCAGCTGTAAGCACTGCATCCATCACCCTGTCACTCACAGCCTGCTATTGAAAGATCAAACTAAATCTTGTCTGTTCATTATCCTAATCCTCTTTTCTACAGCTTCATTTTATTTTCTCCTCCATGGCAGAGACGGACTAGGTTGGAGCTGCTGTATCCCGAGTAAAAGGTGGTCCCCCCCCCAATCATTACCTCCTCCAATTTCCTTGTCATTTTGTCCCGATTTTTTTTTCCTCTTCCCTAAGTGTTAAACATTTAATTCTACAGGTAAAGCAAAGGATTTAGACAAACTAGTCCGGCTGTATCAAGTTTAAGCCCCTTAGCTTTCATGAATGGAATTTTCATACCTGCCTTAAACCCCCCTGGACAAGATGCAGATCCCAGAAGTGAGTGGATTGGCAATTACATTAAAACCATTTATACTTGAACTAATATTTGATCCGGCTGCCCTTGACGTTTTCAATCACTTCTCTGGTGTTCAATCCTATTTTCAAAAACCTTGAAGTGCATTTACAATCCCATCTTTATGACTTTGAAATGTTGGTTGTTGTAGTAATTTATGCTGCGAAAGATTGATGAGAGGGATTTATAGCCGGTTATGAATAACTTTGAACTGGACAAATATTATTTACCAAGCTAATAAACCATTTGGATTTGTACTGTAATCACATTCTGAAAAAAATAAGAAAAACATCTGCACTCTGGGATAAAATATATATTATATTCTCTATATGTTTATGTGTAAAATAAGGTTGAGAACATTTCTTCTAATCTAATACATCAAAAGCACGTATGATAATAAGTTATAATAAACAACAATAATAAAATGTGTACACTTTATAAAGTTATTGTCTTTCTAAGATTAAAAACCTGAAACTACAATCAAATGCATGGATGTCAAATTCCACAGGAACAATACCACCAGCACCTATGTGAAAGAAGTACTTTGCAATGTTTTTTTTAGGCCTGCAGTGAAAGCACACCTTACTGAAAGTGTTGCACTTGCTGTCGAGTTACCTTTCAAGATCCCAGATCCTCAGTGGTGCCACATGTCCACAGCAGGCGGTGCCCGTCACAAAGGAGCTGTAGAGCAGAGGACAAATCTGTCAGCGTCTCAATGATCAGTGAAGACACAGAGAGGAGGAAAAATTGTTTTAATATGCTGTCCATGCTGTCCAAATTCCTGCAGCATTCATAATGTGGATCTACATATTGCAATTGAGACTGTAAGAGATGACAGTCAAAGTAGAAGTTGCCACAGCTCCTCATTTTAACAGGATCACAGACATCACAATGTGTGTATTTTGACCTCATTGCCTTTGGTTCAGAAGGTGAAACACATACACATCAATTCATGTACACAGCACATTGTATGCTAGCCCCTGCATGTCACACTTTACAATGAGTCAGTGCTAGACAGTGCACAATGCCCTGCCAATTGCACAGATGTGTGGCCAGTTTTGAGATTTTTCAAAACTTTTTCAAAAGAGGTTTTATTCCCCCAACTGTTTGGGTTCAAGAACAAGACACACACAATAGTATACTAAATAAGAAACCCAGTAACTGGAAATTATGTATAACACTTTAATAATATTCTTACTAAAATGGTAGGAGATGACTACTCACTTATTTGAAAGAATTACTTTAATCATCCTTTTATTTGACACACTGTTTAAATAAATGCTGAGTTTGAGAACTACTTGGTAAAACAACAACTGGTCATTTGAGAACTAAGTAAGATCAGGGGAAATGCTATTTCTCATTTCTTTAAGCAGTCTATAAAAAGTGAACTTAAAATAATAAAATACATAATACAAAATAATGAATTAAAGGTGGTCTTAATTGTTTTTTTAAATGTATCTGGGTATCCGGGAAAATGAAAGAATAGCTGTTAATTGTGTATTCAATTAATGCAACCGTTTCTACCACATACAAATTCTTAAAGCAATACAATCTCTTAACATCATGGCCTCAGATTAGTCTCTTACAAAAAAAAAAAAAAGTAAAGTGAGGTTTCTGGATACAGGGCTGAGAGACTGACATTCAAGCTGCTATATCTCTCCCTCAGTCCCCCACAATCTGATGTCTCCTCAGTAGGAGGACAGGGTGCAAAAACATACTCCAACCCAATTTATCCAGCCCGATTTATTCAATAGCTCTCAACAGTCTCATGCTTTTATATTTTTACTATTTTTATACAAGTTGCTGACAATTTTCCAGTCAGAATCCTAATGGATTCAATCCTCGTGTTACACACCAAGGCCATTAAACATCATAGCATCATGGAAGCTTTCAGAGTTGTCACCTAAGCTGCATATTTAACTTCACAGATCTGAAATAAGAGAAAATGAAGCATATCAATTGTAACCTGACCTGTATACTTTTTATTATCCATGTATGGATGAAAAGTTTTTGAAAAGGAAATACAAGCTATGTAATACAATACGTAAAAATAAATGTAATTTTTTACATCGTGTTCATTTTAGAGCACACCAAGTAAATTAGATTAAAGGAAGTTTTTGTTAGAAAAAATATTCAGCAATAAATCAGCTGTCTTGGTAGAAATAATACATCCATATTTATGCTCGTACTTGATAATTTATAGTATGACAGATTTAGATATTAAAAACACCGCAGTGGCAGAGTGTACAGGTCTGCAGTAAATTGAAAGCATAGACATTAATGCATCTTTAATGACCAATAAATCATTTCTACATAGTTTATTAATCCCTAATTAAGCAGAACCACCTATTTTAAGGTGCTACTGAAAGGTTTGCCTTCTTTTCCATTTTTTTTGTATTTATTTTTTTAAAATAAAAAGCATTCCGAAGATAGGTCAAATGAAAGGACTGACTAATGACTAGTGATACGAAATCACAAAGGCTGACAAAGAGTAAGCTCTTGTGTGAGGAAAAAAAAAAATCATTCATGCAGACAAATAGTTTACTCAAAAGTTAAAAAACATACCTTCGTTCTCAAGAAAAGAAAAGACAAGAAAAGAAAAGAAACAAAAACGTTCGGCGCCTCTTTGATTTGGGTGACAGGTTCAAATTAGCAGCTAGGTATGTCGAATGGGAAGGAGGAAGGGGAAGAAAGGTGGGGGGAGATACTGTTGCTTTAATCTCTTGTGTGGTTTTGACCTGCCTGTGCTGGGGATTAAGGCCTCCCCGCTGGCTCCTCTGCCAGGCTGTAGGGAGCTCCAGGCACACTGCGGAGAAACAGCCGCCCCTCCCTGTATTGTGCACAGAGGTACAAGAGTTGGCGGCGGGCTCTCACATTTACAGTGCTCAGCACCTGAGAAGCCCCCCCCCCCAGATTGTTCCCCATTAAACACTGCGCCCCTCCCTTGCTAACTGTGGCTTTCCCATCACTGTGTGGCTTTCTCTCCCCACACAGGGAACCATTCCGCTTTTATAAACACCAATGCCCTTTACCCTGTGGTGCAGTTACTGAGCTGGTCTGGAATTATCTGGAGGACCACCAACAATCACACAATCAGCCACTCATACATACGTGGACGTCCACTTACAGATGTGCGCCCATGCGTTCACACTCACACCTTCCCCTTCTGAATGGGTTATCTTGGTTGATCGAGATCATTGCTACTGCAGCTACTTGCAGTCGGTGCCAAGTAAACGCAAACAGACAAGTCACAATATTTCACAACGGATGCTTTTGCAGGTACATCATAGCGGATGATCAAAAACAGAAAGAAACAAAAACACACAAAAAAAGGCAAAATATTGTGCTGCCATCATATTTTGTATGGTAGGAAAGTGTGAATGTGAATATCAGTGTGATATTTGACGAGAGTGTAATACTAGCAGAATATATGCCAAAGCAATGTTGAATATAAAGACACAAAAAATGGTAAAAAGCCATACGTTGCCTGGAATCAAAACCTTTCTGATTAGCAGTTTAACATCTATTCTGCCTTCACCATCTCAGGAAAGTGTGTATAAAATGTAATTCCACTGTGGCCTACAGTTAATAACCAGCCCCACCCTCCACCCTCCAAAACAAAAGATAGGAAATTGAGACTAGAAACTGGTGTTAAAAATCTGCAAATGTGAAACTGAAAAGAATAGATGCTGAACCAGAAATTGAGGAAGAGAAAGAGAAGACGAGCAAAAATGAAGGAGAGCCAGTCTGAGAGAGGTAAGAGAGAGAGGGAGGCAGAGAGAGATGGAATAGGAGAGAACAATCTGCCAGCGCAGTCCGGGAGCTTTTTCATTTCATTTCATTTTCCATTGAGGGCCCAGGCGGATTGGCAGGGACAGCCATGGCAGCTGTCAGCTCGGTTAGTGGCACACCCATCAAACGCATTCAGCTCTGCCGGCCTGTGCTGGCATTTTAATTACTGTTGGGTAAACTAATTTGTCCCAATGAAGGCAACGTGCCCCAATAGAATATGCAGGCTCCCTGACCTTTGACCCATTGTGACACAAGATACAATAGGGGCAGGGGCTGGCCCGCTCTTCCCGGCCCTTATTACTCTCTATTACTTCGATTACTCATCCTTCGCTGAGTCTAATTGAAAAAGAAAAAAAATGGGTGGGGAGGGGGGGCACAGAAAAATAGAATAGCACAATTAAATCAATTTTTTTACATGGCAGTTTCAGTGGATCTGAGAAGGACCAAATGGCCTGTGAAGCAGTGATATTATAGCTGTAAAGGTCAAAGCCTCTCTCACCACCTGTTGGTACCCCCCCTCCACCACCCCTGCTCCCCCAACCCTCACCCATAAAGAGAAAAAGAGGTAAAAAAATGCTGTCTGCTTGGAGATCATTAGAACATGTCGAGGCACATTGCCGACACTGCCGTTTTGGTAACCTAATCAGTTGACATCATTATTCGAGGTACTGTGTAGCATGAAATTAGTGCCAGGGTCACACAAACTTTAATTCAGCCCCCGCTGAGAAAGGAGCTACAACAGTAACAACATTGTTAGGGCCAAACCAACACAGATTTCAACACATAACAGGTCCTGCTTTTTCCCAAGAGTGTCATTTTTTTTTCTTTTCAAAGACTGAGGAGATCTACAACAGTTAACAGCCAGCATAAACACAACAGTTTACAGCCAGAATACACCGCTTCCAATCAATCACATTACAGAAATTAACATGGTTTGCTTTTAAGAAGTGGGAAAAGGTAAGAATTTGCTTTGGAGGATGGATACTTCAACATATTTCTAAAAGTGCAAATGAGGTTTGATGCTAAAAGGTGGCCCAACTTCAAATCAAATGCCTAACTTCCTAACTAAACATTCTAGCATAAAATACATTTTTAAGTTTAAAACAGACATGCTTTATACGTGACATTGCATTTCTTCTGTAATTTGGCCCATGTTGAGCCTGTGTGCTAAAGTATCCGTTGAGATGTACACACATTAATAATAATTCATCTGTCTCAAGAACTACACTGAAGGGCAATGTTTTGGAGATGTTAGGAGAATGCCCAGCATCCCCTCTGCCCAGATACACACTGTCAAGGGAGTGAGTGATTGAGCGAGAGCGTGCCAGTGCCGAATATCCACAGTGGCACTCAGTAAGACAATACAAACCAGGGCGGATGTGACACTTGGCATGCTGCTGACATCTCTCACTGTAACACTTGATCAAAGCTCGCTTATTTAATGCATATATTTGTTGTTCTAATTAAAATCACTCAAAATTGCGACCTTGCAAAAATTGTGAGCATGCAAAATTTTACAAAAGCACAAGATATGATTATATATACGTAAACTCACATGTAAGTCCCCCCCATTTAAACTTCTTCCATTAAGTTAACATCTGACCTTCAACCATTTTAATGATGTGCCATTTATATCCTAAACTTGAACAAATGTTTTGTAATGGCACACAAAACATTTCTTTGGACTGAGCAGGACTGGACTTGTAACACAAACTGCTAAACTTCTCCAACCATGTGAACTGTGGCATGTTTGTGTGACCTGATGTCAAATACAATAAATAATCATCATCATCATCATCATCATCATCATCATCATCATCAAGGTGAAGTACATCAGTTGATTGCTTTCTGCAATATCTGAAAGAAAACTCTCCATCCTAAAACTTTGTTCAACAGATTGTACGGGCTATTTGAAGAACTGCTTTCAGTAAAGGCAAGGAGAAAACAGCCAAAGCCGAAACAAACCACCACAAAGACATTCCTGCTATTGTCCCCTTCAAACCTCCCCACTTTCAATTTTTCACCTGCTGTGCCCAAGTCTGCCCCAGTGCTGAATTTCAGGGAAACAAAGGAGTCTGTCTTCCCTATTCTGCCCGCCCCTCTCTCCACAGGGCAGCTATTACCCCATGTCGACAAGCCAACAGGGAGCAAGGCTGATAGAAAGGGAGGCGGGAAGTCACTGCCTTCACTCCCAGGTGAGACCAGGTTAAAAAGCCCCAATTAAGCCAGTCAGACCCGCTTATTGTAAGCAAATTAGGCTGTGGGGCCTTCTCCCTCCAAGAAGCCTCTTTCAGATAGAGTTTTATTCTCCCAACAAGCTGCTTATTGGGGGGGAGAGAAAAAAAAGAAAAAAAAAAAAAAAAAAAAAGAGAAAAAGGTTTTATTTTGTCTAGGTCTCTTAAAACAGGGAAAAAGCTCCCCTGAATAGGAATAATTATCTCCCCTGTCTCATTGTGGGCACAGAGAGGGGAAAGCAGGTTTACAGACAGGGTGGGGAAGGGGTGGAGGATGGAGTGATAAAGAAAGAGGCCAAGACCAACACCTGGGCAAAGTGGACTGGTGGGAAACAAGACTCCCCCTGAGGGAAAGGTTTCTTTTGAAAATTAATGATTTCAGCCTGCATGCCCAGTATTCCCATGTGAGCACAGGTACATAGCAGCTTTGTAACGGCAAAGAGCTCCACAGTCTGGGTGCTATTATATCTGTGTTGATAATAAGGGTGTCAGTTCAGAAGTGCTCACCTCCCTTTCAGATACCATCTTCTGTTTTTAACACTTGTCTTTTAAAGCTACATTTGTTATCATTGTAAAGAAAGCAAATCTGCATTCTGTCTTCAAACCAACCAATATCAGCTGCTGAAAATATGTACCTACTTCAGGGTGTGCTGAAAACAAACTGTCCTGCGTCATCATATTATTTGTGGTGAAAATAAAGTGAATAGCACACCAGTAACACACTTCACTTTAAATTCCACAGAGTGTAACTGTCAGCTATTAAACATGTATTATTCAGAAATATACCTAATATTTTTTCCAAAAAGCTGTATTTTGTTCCAGATGTTTAACATCTCGTCCTACTGCTTTTCTAATCAAGAAATTACCACATGAAAAATTACTAATCCTTTAGTTTCGGAAACCAAATCACACTACAGACAGCTCCTGCCTAGCACAGTGACTTCAGGTTTTCCAGTAATTCTTTTTGACATGTTCTTGTAAGCTTTGTAAAACAACTAGCTATAGAATACACAGGTGTAAATCTTCAGAGGAGATGAAAGTTCAAGGCTGTGCATGGTGTCAACCAGGCAGTCACAGGTTCTTTGTGATAAAACAGCTTTACATCTGTTGATTGTTTGACTGTCACTGCTTCCTTACTATGAACGTGGTGAGATGTTTGCCATGTAATCTGGGACATACCTTACATTAGTCATGGCATTGTCACAAGCTTAATTTAATGTCCCCATTCTTCACTCCTCCACGGGAGCAGGACAACTTGTACCTCCTCATTGTGCTGCTGGAGTTGTTCACATAATCTGATCTCCTTCTCCAAGACATGAAACCTGATGCGCAATGCCAGGGCGCTCTGGCTTTAATCAGCGATCAGATCTGCCAATCAAATTTAAAAACAAACCCATGAGATGAGCCAGAGAGAAAGAACAAAGCTTCTGCCAGGTCCAGAAGAGCCCACATGAGTTGCAACTGATAGATAAATAACTGACACCCATCTTGATTTCATGGGTCTCCTTTACATGCCTATCATTTTCAGTCAATAGAATTACACCAATGGGATCCATCCTTGGAATAGCTGTGGCAAGATTACACTGCCTTTGTCACAACAACAATTCTTGTCTTTCTGATTGCCCCATCATGCTGTAAAGCTATGTGACTGCACTTCAGGTAACAGTATAGTCAGTGCTCTGACATCATAGGGAAAAGTACAGGTCTGCACTAGACTTTTCCCATTAACCCACTTTATACAATAGAGAAAGTAACAAGAAACTTTATCTCCAGAAAACACCCCCAAGTGCTACTTACTAATCAAAAAGAGCGATTACTGCTGGACAAAAGATGTACAGAGTGCTTATGAGCTGACTCAACCTATAAGTACCCAATAGGATTACATTTATACACTCCTCTCCTAATAACTCATGTCCAATTGCATCTTCATACATAGTGCAGTCATGGTCAGTGCTGTGTGAAGCTGTTTCTGTAGTTGTATCAGTCTTTAAGCATCTGTAGAACAAAGGGATTTAATGGTATGTATTTGAGGTCTGTCCTGATTGCACAGCATTGCTTATGGCTGTTAAAAAGAAGCACAAAATGTGGGCAGTTTTGTGACAGGTTAATCTGCCCTTGAATTTGTAACCTTCCTTAACTTCTTTGACTTGAGAATCGCTTCCATGGTACACCACTGAATACCCCCCTCCCCTACAATCTCCAGTCCCCTCATGCAGCTAACAAACCTGAGGGTCAATCCATCATTTCCAGGGTGCACTGCCTACAGAGGAAATAGGCTTTCCTCTGTTCATTAGCACAGGCCGTTCCCAGAGCGTGCCACAGCCTGATCTGATTGAAAGAGCCAGGCTAACCTTGTTACTGGGGCTGAGGTCAGGGCAGGGCAGGGCAGCGCAGGCAGGGAGGGAGGAGCTGCTTAGACATAACGCGCTGCCTGTCTTTACCTCAGCATCAGCAACGAGTATCACTGGCAGCACACCTCAGCGACTACTACTTTCTATCATACAATTCAGATGATGTCTAAACTTAAAAACATAAGTA
Source organism: Amia ocellicauda (assembly GCF_036373705.1). Classification (NCBI taxonomy): domain Eukaryota; kingdom Metazoa; phylum Chordata; class Actinopteri; order Amiiformes; family Amiidae; genus Amia; species Amia ocellicauda. The sequence continues at coordinate 4,600,071 of NC_089869.1, read as the reverse complement.
GAAAGATTATGAATAGCTTAAGCACTTTTAATGGAAGCTTAAAACTTCACAGACAATCTGATCGACAGATCTCTATGCATCGACCACAGAGTTTTTATAGAGATTGATCTTATATGAATGCACTTACTCATAATTTCCTCAATGGGAAAGCTTTAATGTAGAACGCTGTGTAACCTTTTATAATTCTGTCACATCCTAGAGAGCGAACAGTCAGAAAGCATAAATAAAAATAAACAAAAGACATGAAAAATAAACCATTCTCTGTGGAATTGTGGCTGTAGACTCTCATCAAAGCATTCATTTTTTGAGAAGAAGGTTTCAGAACCTGAACTAAATAATTTGCCATGCGTTTTAAAAAACAAGTACCAGAAGAGCATGGAAATGAACAGTGTTTAAACAGTGGGGATTTCTATCGCTCTAAACCACAGCTCACACAGAGACCTATTCTCAGGACAAGACTCTTAACCTGGGGAATGGTAGCTCTTAGGACACCCAACATCCTGTCACCGCATTTTATAAACAAACAACATAAATACCACGCAACAGAGCTTAACCTGTCTGTCCAGGCCAAATTCTAATATAGATCAAAAGTTGGTGAAAAGTCTGGCTACATTCCTCAAATTGTTGTTTAAAAGACTTCCATTCAGTGACTCCTGGGAAACAAGATTCCACATCCATTCTGTACAGAACAGGAGGTCTTACAAGATCGAGTGAAACGCGCCATAAAGGACACCCCATGCAACAATGCAGCGCTCACTGCAAATTTTTGTGGAGAGAACAGAAAGAGGGATAAAAAAGGACAAATGGGTGACATGCATTCCAGGAATCCACTATATGTGGAAACTAGGAGGGCAAATATGGATTTCAAAGAAAGTCTCCCTCCAATCCCCCAGACCTCCACCTCCACCCCCACCTCCACACAACAAACCCTTCAATCTAGTAGGGGATGTTAATTTGTTTCGGTTGACCCTCGCCTTTGTTGGCTGGATGTATCTAGTTTGTAAAAGCACTTTCATCTCAGCTGCTAAACATGCTTGAATTGAAAGGGTTATGATGTGTTTGTACCATCCTTGAGCAGACAATCATCGGGCCTGGGGTAGGCTCCCTGCACTTAGCAGCCCCCTCCCTCCGCCTCACACTGGAGTTCAGAGACCTTTTGGCTGTGTGTTTGTACCCGCGCTGTCCGAGGTCAGATGGACATTCCAAAAACAGCTTTTTGCTTGCCCGAGCGGAACAGCCTCTTGGCAATGTTGGGGAAAAAAAAAAAAAAAGGAGAGAAAACAATTGCCTCAAAGGAAGGCCAAAAAGTACCAGTCAAGCCGTGTTTCCAATTGGATTTTGCCACATCCTTGTCAACCCCAAGGTGACTAGAGTGTCAGAATCGTGCTTCTGTACAGCCACATGAGGGAGAGTCAAGCTTCCCTGTCACAGATCTCAAGTTGGAAAGTAACATAAGGGCTAAAAGAGATTCAAGCCAAGAATCATGTTGTTCAGTGGTCTTTGTTTTAAACCTTACACGTATCACTCAACACACACCCAGCATTTATAATATATATATATATATATATATATATATATATATACACATACATACATACATACATACACACACACACACACACACACTGATAAGAAAGCCGTCTTGATAACATAATGGCCATTCAACCTGTCCTCCAGTTCTTCAGCCAGCTGTACAACTGAAGAAGGCATGAGCATCGTCTGATCAATCAACCTGTATGCCCACTTATCCATTTTGCACACATTTCATGCCAAGCCATTCACAATCCCATGAGAGGGCAGAATTAGAGACGCTCTTAAAATCTTGGATTTCATTAGAGAGAGGAAACGCATCCGCTTTCCCTTGGAAAACAAGGTAAAATTCAGGTGCTAGTCAGAGATGTTACATGGACTTGACGGATTGTCAACCAGGGGCCATTCCTGACCAGAAGAGCATAGGTGCTTGGCATTTCATATGACAAATGATATATATCAAATCAAAGTCAAAAAAGAAGGAGGTTTCTGTGAGCCGTGTGCATCTTCCAGTTCTCAATGAAGTGAAGATGCGTTTCATAGATAGTATAAACAGTTCAATTATTTCCCTGACGAACAGGGTTGAGTGAACTAAGAAAAAAAAAAATATATATATATATATATATATTATATACATATATATAAAATTTGCAGTTGGCCACACCTGTGTACGCATTTTATAAATCTGGTTTTATGAAGCAGCCAGCAATGAAGGGGAATATCGGCCGTACTTATATGGGACACCACCTGCTGTCACGAGCTGCGCTCTCCTTCGGCTCTCAGCGAAAAGCGGCCTAAATTTAATGTGTGGGAACATACATTCTGTCCGTTATCGCTTTATTGTTGAGGCTTTCTTTCCTCTTTTTTTAAACTAATTGCATTCTTGACTCCAAAGGCACAGCCCGCTCTACAAAGCTCGAGGGAGACGGAGAAAAGAGGGGAGAGAGAGAGAGACACGCATCAAAGTTTTGCGGTTGAGTGGGGCGGAGCAATGGGGGCGATGGTGGGGGGGTATGCGAGTCCCACTCTTCGCTGATACAAAGGTCAGAGGTGATGCTCCCTCCGTTGTGAGAAAATGGCGATTCGGTGGCGGTTTATCAAACAATCATTTTCTTTTGAAAAATTCAGAGGCATTGCCCTGCAACAACTTTGTAGATGTGCTTGATGGATTTTGGACAAAACAAAACCAAAAAAAAAAAAAAAAAGAAAAAAAAATCGCGCTTTTTTTTTTTTTTTTTTGCCTCTCCTCGGGGTGGCTTCTCCCTTCAGTGCCTCAGAACCCCCTCCCTTTGGAGTGGTCAGTACAGACCCCCACCCACCGTTAGGCATTGTGCACCAGGCCCTTTGACACATAGTTAGGGCCCTTTATTGCAGAGTCCCTGCACCATCCCCCCCAAACCCTACCAGTCTAGAGCCTTGCCAAAGGTTCCAGGTGACTTCTGAAGATGAGGAGGTAAAGCATATGGTCTTACTGTATTTGCTGGATGTTTTTGTGGTGTGAAATTGTTCTAGGTAATGCAACATGAGACAACACACAATATTCACTGTTGCAGGTAAGGGAAAACTGTTTACATAACACAATAGCTAACCTTCATACTGAAAGTACTCATGTCAGGTGTTAAATACCAACAATGAAGTGCTTGCTCATTTAAGTACAGATACATTGCATTCACATATAAGCAAGTATTTTGAGTTACAGGCTAATGTGAAGCTGTGCAGATGGACAAACGGACACTGGCTAAGCCACTTTTCTTTATCTAATGAAGTAAGGATGTATAAGCTCATAAAGGAAACACAGAGAGTAATGATAATAGTAATATTATATTTTAGCTAATAAAATGAGACAGGAAATATTAGAATACCAAAACAAACAATTTCAGCATTCTAATTTGAAACTTTCAGGCGTTTCAGTAAGTATTCTATGGCAGATGGACAGCCACTATATATATTGTAGTTACAAAAAATCACTGCATGTTGCATATTCTTTAGCCAATCTAATCAGTAGACTTACAAAAATACTAAACAACAAAAAACTGTGCTACGCACCGTGATTTTGTACAATAAAAAGTTGAAAATGGATTAGGACAGAATAACGCTGATAATAAACCAGTCATTCTCTGTCAAATTGTGAGACAAGCCTAGAGACAGACAGCAGGGGGAGTCTTGCCCCACTGTGGGACTGACTCCCTGTCCACAGACTGCAGAGGGATCACAGCTGCTTCCTAAAGGCCAGTATGTTCACCTGTTTTCTCCTGTCCACTAATTTCTTATTGACTTAATATCCCATTTCTTCATTGTTAAAAATGTTTGGCTGGTGGCCTTTCCTGTCTGCCCATGTTACATTTTAACTACTCCAGATCTTGTTCAGGTTGAATCTGTAGCCAAGTCAGGAACTGAAGATGGAGAAAACTTCTCGTTTGAATAGAAAATGGTTTTATACTGATAATATTGGGAAATATGTTCTCACGATTTGTAGTTTGAACGATGCTTGAAACTATTGTGTAAAACTGAAAGATTGAAAAAGAAATGTGCAAAAGTAAAAATGTACATTTATTTCTTATAATGGCCTTATTATATTGTTCAACTTTAGATTGTAAAGATTTAAAATATAATTTCAGGGTCAAGAATGCAGCCGTTTTCAGAGTTTAGTGAAATGCCCCATACACTTTTTACATTAATAGTTGCCTCAAAAAAATAATGACACAACATGAGTTGAAAAGAGTTTTAAGATATTGTCCATACCTACCCTGTTTCCTATGTGCTGAATAAATAATTTGACTGACAATATGCCGTTATTGTAGTGTAAGGTTAATTCAACTGTATTGACTGTGTTCTGCAGAAAAGTGAGACCTCCTACAATCTACTTTGAGAATATGTTGTGCCATGCAACTACATTATCCCAGAAAAAGCAGCAAAATTATTTTCTGACTGAAACCTTCTGTTCACATTTCTGTCCATAAGTAACTTTTTGACAGTATCGACTTTTCATTTTAAAACCTATTTATTTATTTTCAATTTATATTTCAGTTTTCTGCTCTTGGGGGGGGGGGGGGGGTTACCACCCTCAAGCAGGCTGATAAGGAAAAATCAAACAAACATTTTTTTTCAATGATTTTACATACACTCCAGCAAACTACCTCCCTCCCACTGTTGTGCAAGCTGTGTATCCATAGCACCCCTCCACGAAGTGCTGCTTGTCTGCTTACAACCTACCCTGATCTATAACATACTTGGCACAAGATCATTCATCCTGCTGCAGTTATAACAGCCTTAATTTTATTATGATTTATTTTTGCCAATCTACCCTTTTCACTGTACTGTAGTACATTGGTAATGGATATGCTAGGCAACCTCCTAAAATGAATGAATGAATGACTGGAAACGTGCAAATACAAAAGCACAACTATATCTTTGCAATCTAACCACATAATTTGTGCCAGTGATTTTCAGGCATATTTATTCAAACTAAAAGCTATCCACAGTTAGTTACATTTAAAAAAACAATAGAATATTAGCTATACATAGATCAGCTGTTAAAACGAAGCTTGAACTTGGATATGTAAAAAAGGATATTGACTCTTGAAGTGCACAGTGCCAGCTAATAGTTTCATATCCTATCCCAACCCAGTTATCTCATTAAAATTATGCTCTACAGTAATCTAAAAGACTAAGTGTATCAGTTCAGTCCCATTTTTATTTAAAAACTGAAATGGTCTTTTTGGTATTTGGAGAAAAAAAAACAACAACCATTAAAATATAGATTGAGAACTCAAAATAACAAAATATAAAAAGGAAATGGATTTCCTGGAAATGGAAGATCCTAAATAGTTGCACAGATGAGTCTTCAAAGGGTGGTGTACAATAAATCATACCACTGATCCTTTGGGATTTTGGGACTGTGCCGATACTGTATTCAAAGGTTTCTTCAGCTATGATATGGACATTGACACTACAGTGACTGCTTATGTTGTGGACAGAGTTTGAAGACACTGTCTGCAACCTTTAGGTTTCCTAGGCTAGTTGGAGATAAGCTTTAAAAAGACACCTGCTGTCTTGCTAGTCTGCTTCTCTGTGTCCCCACTTTGCAGTGAATGGACACCGGTGCAATACAGCCTGGTGAAGTCCAGGATAGGATTGCTGGGCCATGCTCTCTGGGAATTAATCAGCTCTCCATTCTCAATTTATGGCCGTTTTTTGTTTTTTTCCCCTCCCTACCTCGTCTCTCCGCTCCATCACCACTGTAGCAAAAAAAGCAATTTTAACATTAACTCCACACTTCCACCCCGGGACGCGATTGCTAAATTATCTCTAGAAGCGGCTCTGATCAAAGCTGGAAAAACACAGGCACACTGCGAAGGGTAAATAACTAGACAGGAACACCCCCCACCCCCCGCCCACAGCAAAATGTGTTTTATTTTTTTAAGCAAGGGGAATAACCACCTACAACAATATATATGAAGCACCCATAATTTACTGCTATCGTAATTGTTTTTAAATGCATTAAAAAAATAAAATAAAAAAACACCACTCTGGCAAATCAGTGCTGTGGAAGTAATATATTTAACATTCACCTTTTAAAAGTATGAACTATTTCATTCCATGTGGCTCCCTATTGTGTTGACCATGAAAACAGGTCTTGGAAAATATAACATAGGGGATATTAATCTCCCTAATGGTGCTGCCAGAAACAGAACATAATACACACATTCTACCAGGGGCACTTCTATAGTGATTCTCTAATTCTCTTATTTAAAAATTAACATGATTTCTTCTGCTGGGGGATAGAAAAAGAAAAAAAAAAAAAAAAAGACGGTGATGATGACGGCACAGACCACACTACAACTAACTGGACATTATGCAGTTGAAAACACTGGGGCAATTAACAGCTGGAAATCACATCGTAACTCTCTTTATACAACTTACTGTGAAGTCAGAGGTAAAACTAAAGAGCAATGAATCCGTTACCCCTACGGTGCCACTGGTGGAGGAAGAAAAATATAAGTTTTTCATTTAGAAGATACTCTTCAGACATTTAAACACACTAATCTGCATATACTGTAAATTATTACACTGTTTGTATTATTAATATCAATAGCATAAAGAGGAGAACAACCTACAGTATAGATGTACCTATATTTCTATTCTATCAGTGGAAATTATCTTATTGCCTTTGTTTGCAGTACTATTTTTATATAACTGCTTAGTTTAGCGCACTCAATCAAGGCTCAATACAACATTCATCCCGATAAGCTCTGCCTGTGACTCAGCAGACATCGTGGAAAAGAAAAGGAAGTCAAAGAGCTTCTACAGACCCAAGATGCATATCGTCATTGAATCCATCACATTTCCCTTCCAAAAGTATCAGTTTAAATATAGTAATGTGCTCAGCCGGCACACTGTGCACACGGCGAGAGGTAAGACGTGATTGTGTAGCCAACCCTAGCCGAAACCCTGGAGATCTCCGCTCCGGATTTGATTTCTCACACTTTGCTCCATTAGAAAAAGATGGCATCTCCATATGCCCCGAATATAACACCCAGAGGCAGAGTCCTGGGCTCAAGATAAGAAAATGGGATGTAAATTAGGAGCCATTAGTAGCAATCAGGACCTTCCTGCAGATAAGAGAGTGCAGGAATCCACACACGCAGGCAGGCAGGGTGAAGCCTGACACAGCAGACAAAGGCTTCGTTCAGACAGGGGGCAGGCTCATGTGTAACAGACCCAGACTCAGAAATAATTTGGGTCAGCCTTGATGTTCTGCAGGGACACCGCCTCTTTGAAATGAGCTTGTAAATGGAGCTTAGGGACAGCCAAGCCACTATGCACTGCAAACAAGCACACGGGTGGGCGCCTGTGCTCCAGGAATCTTCTTGTTTTTCTGGTCACCACCATAAAGAATGGAACAGTTTGTTTTTTCATAATCTGCTAAAAAAACAACAACAATCCTATTGTGTTGGAATTATGCTAGATAACAAACAGAATCCATCATGAATAATAACTAAAAAGAAAAACACACACGAAAGCCAATGGTGAAGGAGTTTGTGGAAAGTGGAAAGCGCAAATCTGAATCACTGTAGGGTCGGTGCACCTGTGCGACACCGAGCTAGGCGGTGGGGAGTCAGTCTTGGCACTCAGTCAATTACATATGATACCTCACTAATGGACCTTTCACTTATAGATTCTGCTGGCTCAGTCGGAAATAAAAAGACCCAGATTTCCTTTCACCCAAAGATATCCCCCCCCACCCCGTTTTGCACCAGCAACATTGGGATTCGAGCAATAAATTCCCAGCACCTGAGTGGCTGAAATCGGTAGCAGTGTAACCCAGTGCTCCGCTCTCGCTCTCCAGCAGCGCTCTCCCCCGAACCGCGCAGCACACAGCTGCTGCTCTCCCCTCTCACTCCCAGCCCTTTAGATACCTCAAGCGTGAAGCTGCAACAATTACATTTGCAACACAAGGGGCTTTCTTTTCTTTTTTTTTCTCTCCTTCTTCTTCTTTTTCTCTTTTCCCCCCTTTTTCCACTGGGTTTCCAAATTAAAACATGCATTGTGTAATCACCCTTTTCTCTTCTCAGCCACTCCGATGACTGGGACTTCATTCCCTGCACAGCCCCCTAGACTCATTTATCCAGAGTCTAAAGATTAAAACACTATTTCTGTAAATTACTGTTTAATATTAAAAAAAAAAAAAAAAAACGTTCCGATTTATGCAGAAATGTAAAACTGCATGTTTTACACTATAATTCTGATTACATTTTTTCTAAATAAAGAGGACTCAATAAATCAAGCTGCTTTGTACTGCTGATACAGGTTTAGTTCTAATTAAATTGCTTCCAAAAACGAGTTGAATATATACAGGTTACTACAAATTCAACTGGAGTTACTATGTTACCATTTTATTCCCAAATGATATAGTTATTGTACGGTCTTGCTTTTTAATGCAATAGATTCAGCTGAATAACTGAATTCACCTTGGCGTGTGGCCTTGTTGGCTGTGCCATCATTTCCACCCTGGTCCGAGTATTATAGAACAGCTGCAGAACTGTTTAAAATTCTGATTAAACTCTGTTTTGCGATCAGCTTTAGTTTACACAAAGGTCAGAGCTAAAGCCATTCAAATCCTGTTTTCACTTGTGACCTGTATTGGAGGTAAGAGGATCAGAATGAAGAATTTCTCGCCAAAGTGCTACGTGCACCTTCATCTTCTGAACCGAAAGTAACTTCTGCTAATTTAAAACATCAGGGACGAGCTTAGGTATTATTAGCTGTAGTTAATCATATCTTAGTAATTAAGTTTGAATCAGGATTTTCAAGCTATTGCTGTTCTTTGCCAGTGTGAAGACTTCTGGTACAAAGGCAGCTGCATGTGTAGTTTGAGTACAAACGGAAGGAAAGGCCACGTGCTTAACCACACCCTCTACAACAAAACCACAACCTACAAATTTCAGTAGCACTTTTTGTCATATCATAGGATTCCAATGAGCATCAATGATGTCCTAGCTGAGGCAATAACTACACAATGAAGTGCAGAAGATGCCTTGGAGGAGGAAGGTAGCCAACCTTTCTATGGACACCAACAGCTCTAACAAATGTGGGGGAAGTCTTCAAAGCAGGAAGGGGTAGGATATTCATATACATAATCTTCAGAATGACAAATCACTGATGGGTTTCAGTCAACATAGTCATCTCTGTGTTAAGTGAGACCTTTCTTAAAACATCTTGGCTGTGGATGATGAATCTCAATTAGAGAGGGGAAGAAAAAAAAAAAAAAAAAAAAAAAAAAAAAATCGAAGATCAACGTGTTCAGAGGACTGGAACCAAACCGAAGACCGTTCCTTTTAAGCCCTTTTCCCCAAATGCCGAACCTGTTGTTCATACGCCCCTGGAGTGACAGACGCAAACCCTGAAGAGGAATGCTGCAACTTTTCCTCTTTCTTTCCCCTCTCTGCCACAGGGCCGAGAAGAGTGATTTGTTTAAAAGCGATGGGTTTATAGGTTAGCTGACACCTCCATCCCTAGGAATTTTAATTAACTTCTCCCATCGTCAATATGTTAAAAGGAGCAGTTCCATTATCTGGGGGCAGCAGTCTGTTTCAGGGCCTGCTATTTCAGCCATCAAATTGGAGAATTAATGACGTGGATAATCGTCTCTAATTCCGAAATTTGCATTGAAGAGAGGCTGAGGGGAAAGGGGCGCCTAGGCTTAATAAACCGGCTGAGCGGCTCAAAAGCGTCGGCCCTTTGCTGGACAGGTACCGTCGATGGACAATCTCAATTCAGCTTCAGAGAGGCCAAGTGTATGGGGAGTTATGATTTAGTGGTAGCTGTTTTGGAATCCAAGTCCATGAACCCTCTAAGTTTGTGTCAGGGTTGAACTGCCTTTGCGATCGTCTGTGGTGCTGGATGTCTGCTCTGTGCAACAGTGTGCGTGTGTATGTGCGTGGGGGTGTTACGAGCCTGCATGCCAGTAAGTATGTGCGTGTGTGCATGCCTGAGCAATCAAAGCCCCAGCAAATGCAGCCCCAGCTTCAGTCCAGCTGGATTTTCAGTCATGTTCATTTCCTGCATATCCTACTGTATTTTGCATCACTTCATTGAGATATCCTGTTCACTTTCTTTTTACGGGGGCATTCTCATTAAGTAAAATCATGAAGTGCCATATGCAGGTCAGAGAAGTACCAATTTGAATTAAACGATCTTTACCTAAGCACATATACTGGTTTGTGACAACAGTCTATAAATAAAAAATAGAATGTGATTCCGAGATGTATTTTTACTTGATATTTATGGAAATTGTATAACAAATAGTTTCTACATTTGATGAAGCTCTCCTTTGAGGTCTTTTCCACAACTTTTCCCTCAGTGTTAAAATGAATGAATTAATATAGAAATAAACTAGGAAAAGACTTACACATGATATCACTAAGGTCACTCAAGACATTGACCTACCTGGCAATAATTTAACGACTTATTTATTGGAAAATAAAATGTGTAAGACTGTCATATGAAAAAAATATAGAAGATACAGATACAAGATACAGTAAGGAGAACTGACAGATCTACACTGGCTTTTTGAGGGTTAAAACTCAGACGCCGAACATCAGAAGGTGTGTGTGGGGGAGGGGGGCTGGTGAATGCAGGTTCACCACTCGTTTTTTTATTCATGCTCAATTGAGAACCCTACAAGCGTTGTTTAGAGCAAGCCAAAAAGGTTAAATCAATACATGGGCTGCAGTAAATTAGACTTAATCTGTGTGTTTTACACCATAAAGGCACCCAAGAAAAATAATCAGAGGCGATTGTGTTCTCTTTGTCACTGTGTGGCAGCAGTATCACATTCACCACTACCTGCTTCAGAGAGGGGCTTACTGACCTCCCCACCAGGGATGGCCGTAAATTGAAGACTCCCTAAAACAGACTTTGCCACCTGCGTCCGTATCCAGTGACTCTGCATTTTTTGTTGTTGTTGAATTTCCTCTCTGCCTTTATACTGACATTTTCATGGTTTAAACCTTTATTCATTTGAAGGCAGGAAGTACATTATTTCTTAAGCACAGTTCGAGGGAAACTGAAGTCATTACGTGGAAATGGTTTTGTGTGTATTATGTTTAGGAGGCTCCAGCAGCACATACTATTCAAAATCAACATTGACTCCCATACTTTTGAGTTTGAGATGTACAAATCATTAATACTGAACATGTTATGCAGACAGTCACAAAACGAAAACATTATTAAAGAAGACATTTTCTTAAGAACTTCTTGGAGATTTACCTAACATTGCCAAAATTATTATTATTTTCATATACTTGCAAAATGTGGGCCAACAAATGTCAGTAAAATAAATAAATACAAATATTTCAGGCGTGGCAAACAGTAACATCTTAAGCTATAGAAGAGTTTACAGCTCCATTTACTGGAATCAACTGTAGAAGACACATAGGAACATTAGTCTTTGATTAAACTACTTAATCGAATTGGCACAGCTGCAAAAGAACTACGCAATTAAGAAAATAATATTTTCTCCTACCTTTGTGAAGGACTGATAGCTACAGACCAGACTCTGTCTAAGGTGGGGATAGTGTGCAGACACTCTCCAAGCCTGTTTGAGGAAAGCGACCAAACCTGACACAAAGACGAAAAGAGCAATAAGAAAAATAAACGGAAAGAAATCATAGCATCTTCACCTCAACTCATTTAACGATTTGTCCCATTTATTTAAAAGGTTCAGTTAAACTAGCATGGAATGTGCTTCATTCAAATTAACTGCTGGGATTGGAGTACAGATGAAGTCCAATTCGAAGGAGAGAGAGATGTCAGTCTTACCCGAGCAGTTCTGTCCCGGGAGCCGCTGACAATGATGCCTCCCTTGCTGTCGATACAGTTCACCTCCTGGTTATGAGCAGAAAACTCCACACTGAAGGAACTCCTTCTCTGGTGAAGAATGATCTTCCCATCTCTAGTGAAGACAAATTCTCATTAAAAAAGATCCTGTTACAGTGTTACAGAGCTATATTTCTCACAGGCACTTTAAAAGATCTTCTGATTTTAAAAACAGTCTTGTTTGAGGAAAGGGGAGACCTGGTATTAAATCAACCTTCCTACCAGGCAGCAATCTCATATAATTGACTGTCCCGCCATCTTGATTTTAGCGTTGTCCCAGAAACAAGAATGAAAAAACTAGCAGTGGTCAGGTGGGTTTACGCTGCGAGACTGTTCCCAGGCACAGATTAGACTCCACACGTTGGAAACATTACACAATCGCACACACCTGCCAACGGCTGGGCAGATGAGAGTACCAGATCAAGCAAATTAGCTGGAAAGCTGCCTCTGTTAATGTTATTAACACCTTGTTCTGTTACAGTTGTGTTTTACAGCATGATAGCTAAGGTTATAATAAACCCACTCAAACACAAAAGGGTTCTAGCAAGACTGAAGACTGTATCAACCCGCTCTTCAGGAAGCAGATGTAGCTGTTGAGTACTTTGGGTCAATTTACAAATTCAACAGCAGGAGGCCACGAAAACACCTCAGGAAGGGACACAATTGTAATACTACAACAAACTCCACTGAGAATGTGGCAGTTTTTCTCTGCGTTTCTTTAACAGTGTGTGTGTCAAATGAATTTCCAAGCATAAGCAAGTACCCTCCAGCACTGACAAGATGCGTGTCTGTCAGGACAAATCGGCACACGTCCTCTTGGTGTCCCGAAAACACAGCCACTGGCTTCCGCTTAAGCCCCCCTCCATCGGCCCTCAGTTGGTACACTCTGATGTCAGCCGCCTGTGACAGATACAGCACACCGCTGTCTAGCTGTATCCATGGCAACAAGCTGAAGAGGAACACCAATCACAGAATGGAAATTAAACCTACACAAGGATACACAGAGGTGGTTCTCTACATGTCCATTAAGTTTCAGTGATTATGCATTGAACACAAAATGAGCAAAAGAGCTACCCCAGTGGGGTGCATTTCACACCTTACTCATCTAATGCTGCATGGTACAAATTCAGAATAAGGGGTAGAATACCAAAAAGCAGTCAAGTGTGCTTCTAACATCGAAGGCAGGCTGAGCGCAGGATTTCTGTGAGATTCTGAACAAGGTACAATCAACTCATTTGTATCGCCCGGAGTTCCAGCTGTTCACGTCTGCTTCTACAAACTAAAATAAAAGCTGTACAGTCTAAGATGCATTCTCATTTGAAATGGCAAACGATTTCTCATCTGGCGCCCCTTTTTGCATCGTCATATTGCCCTGGAAAACTGAAGTCCACCCAGGAGAACAACCGAGTTTGTACATTGACATTGACAGTTTTACATTGCTCTAACGGGCCACTCACTTGTTCTTCCACTTTAGGACAGCGTCTCTTCTGCATTTGCCTCTACGCCAGTTCTGAGAGACCTTCACTCTGTCCTTCAGGGGGATTCTGGAAAACCTGAAATCAGACCGCACAGTAAGCCCAGGAAGTCACATTTCAAAGCACTGAAGAATTGTAAAGATATTGAAGTCCAAAAAATCGAAATCAGGTACTAGAAATGGAGGAAAAAAAAAATAAAAAAAAAAAATCAATAACTACCTAGATTTTTTTAACATATAAGAATAAAAGGTTAAGGACATATTACAGTTGTGAGTCTTGTTTCACCTCTATCCTGTAATCAATTGCCAATCTTTTTAAAGTGGGAACATTAAACCACATCCACTGCACTGCAATATCATAACCACTGCACTACAAAACAGTAGGATATAGTTTCATATTAGATCTAAGCAAAACCAATGAGGAGCATAAACTCTCTAATCGAGGAGAGTTTCGATTTTACACTGAAGAACAAGTGCTTCAATGTGCATTGTTTTCTCTCTATGTTACATACTTGTCTGCTGGTTCGCTTTAGTTTAGTTGGTGATTTGACCCCCAATACAAAACAGGTCTAATTTGTGCAACACATTAAACCTAAAAAGCATCCCCTCATTTTACAGTAATAATCACACTAAGCTGCACAATTAAAACCCCATCCTACTAAGGAAATAGTTGCACATGTAGTCAAAATATTCAAAGTTATTTATTTAATACGAATATTCTAGCTACAATATCATGTAGTCTATTGCTATTTGAAGACCTCTGCTTAGAGCTCAGTCTGAACTTGACACTCCTTTCATTTTGAGATACACAAAAGAAAGGTTTGTACATAAAGGGAATTAATTCAGTCTGTACATAAACCGAAAAGTATTACAAGACTTTGACAAACTTCCAAGTTGTAATTTTTCAAACTGAACACCAGAAAGACTAGCACACCTCTAATAAGACCTTTCATTAAAACATTAAACAATAATACCAATTAATTGTGGCAGCAAATGCACACTGTTGCTGACCACATTACAAAAGAGCTTGTGATACAAGAAGTGTCAACTTGTTTACAATTATGATTATTATATTAAAAAACGCTTCCAGAAAACATAATATCAACTTGGACATCTCATGCAGACATCACAAGGTGACACTATGGCAGGTGAAATCCCTAAACTTGCAGTGAAGCAAAGTGTGGGCCAATCACAGTGCAGAAGAGCCCTACATCTCCGCACAAACACTGCATGATCTCTGGCAATATTCGTAAAGGTTTTGGTTTTGTCAAGAGACTAGTCCCCAATCAAAACAGTTGCCCTCTCTCGCCTTTTTGTAGAAAACAAACACCTCGCATGCCTTTTAATGTATGGATCCCTTTCTCTGGTTTTAGGCACTGCCAGGAACCACCTTCTCAAAAAAATACCTGTTTTTTTTTAAACATTGCCTTGGGCCACTTCTTTCTTACTTTGTTTATGGGTCTTCTTATTTCCAAAAGGTTTCCTATCTGTTTAAATATAATGTCATAACAAAAACATAACTAAACCAAACATATGTTCTATAACGAAACACAACTGGAGATGAAGGACAGTCCTTATGTGCTCACACATAGTAAGATAGTTTTTTGTTTGAATTTACTATAAGCACTGTCCTGCAAGATTCATTTGGATTGGATTTAATCAAATGATTGGCGTTCGTGCTGCAATAGGTAACTACTACTCCAGATACTAAGCAAGTAGTCGACAACTAAAGTGTAAAACAACATGAAGGCCAAATATTGAGGGCAGACTGTACAATAGGTCCTTTCATGTGTGTGAATGAAGTCTCTAGTATTCCAAGTGCTGTTTTTTTTTTACTCATTGGTGGTGTAAGGAATCTGTCACACACCAAAAAAGGTTTAATTAAACCATTTCTATATCTACATATATGTATCAGACATACATTAATTCCCTTAATTGCCAGAGGTAACTACACTAATCTGTTTCTGCTTATTTTAATACCACTTCACTGGAGTGTAGGTCGTATTAGGGTTGAAGAATTGTTTTTAAATATGCAGAATCGTTTTATGTAAACTTCATTTTGAGATACACTCATTATTTCATTCTGTATACCATGTATATTAATACAATCAGAAGTACGGCTAAAATTGGATAGCCTACTTTATACTTCAGTAAATCCTTAAATTATGACCTTGCAACTTGATTTGAACACCATGTATCAAAATAAGCATGCAATGCAACACTTACGACATGCATCTTTGCAGACATTTTCTAGTTTCGAAGTTAATAATACCAAACACACTTCATATATCCTAATGTTTCTTTCACAATACAGTTATTATTGTATTATTATTATAATTATTAAATGATCAGTTAAATTAAGCAATCAGTGATTTAATTTAAATGTATTCTTCGAAACCAGTACCTACGTACATCAGTGCCATGTATAGCCTACTCAGTTAAAGCGATCGTTACATTTGTATTTATTTTTGCACTGATCTTTTTATAAGTGCTTCATTACTTTAAGTTCGGGCGCAAAGACAAATGCAGTATGAGATACGTCTGTGTGTTAATAGTGCTCACCCAGACACAAACACTAAACAGATACATGCAACTCGCTTTCCAATTCAAGAATTTCAACCTACGCCATCCACTCGCCGCCTTGCCTGCAGTGATGACGTACCCTGCGTTTGCTACGTAAGGGTCAGAACGTCAAAATGCCACAACGTAACCGACAGTAGGCCTGGCACGATAGCGTTTTGTCTCTGCAATTTTTTAAAAGACATGCAATCCGGCCATTCATCTTACAAGTCTGTTCCTTGTCGGTTTATTCCGGTGTTGATGCACTCTTTCGCTATCCTCCTCCAAACGGCATCCCTGCTGGTGAAATAGTAAATCTTCTTGCAAACTTGGGACAAGCTGTTCAGAGCCTTGCAGTCCAGATAGGAAAGTATGAGGTAGAGGATGTCTTCTGGTAACTGGAATAAAAATAACATTTCCAATCAGGGCCAGTACTTGTGTCCTCTCCCCACTCTTTGGCTTTCGTTTTCTCTCTCTTCTGGCGGCGTCTCTGGGCGCTTCTGTAGCGATTTTGTGTCACTTCGCCCCTGTTTTCCATGTTTTCAAAGCAGCTAGTCAGCAAGAGCTTGGGGTGGAAGCCATCATATTAACAAACACGCAAGTCACATGGCCTGCGCCCGTCAATCAAGAGGAGCTGCAATATTGAACACGGACAGACGCATGCACTCGCACCTGCTCACACATGTGCATGTTATGGTAAATGGTATATATTATGCGCGGGGTAAAACTTATAAAACCTGCATTTGAGCACTGAAATAATACAATTAGTTTAGTTAATACGTTTTACTGTTGTTATTACCATACTACTACTTCTACTACTGCTGTGCATTCGAGGTTATTGTTGTTTTTTACAATTATTATTATTATTATTATTATTATTATTATTATTAATCATAATCATAATTATAATTAAGAAGAAGAGTGCCAGTAGGGGAATATTTAATCAAGTAAATATAGTTACTAACTGCTGGCAGGGTTCTCTTTCTCTTATTTTCTGTCGCCCACAAAAGTCTGTAAAGGCTATTTGAAGCAGACTTTAAAATTGGACTGTTGCAGTTCTTTTGTGAATGAAACATACTGTTGTATAAAGAAGTTGCAATATACAATGCTTGACACTTTCACTTGATGTGGGATGGTACCTTTTGCTGTTTGGCCCACAATGATGATAATTTTCATGTGCAGGACTTTTGGGATCAGCAAGACCCACATGGAGCTCTCAGGTCTGATCATTGAATACTATACTAAGGTGAAGTCTCCAATCAGGTGACAGAGCAGGTGATCTGTTAAACCCCCCTTGTTTGAAGGCATTATCACATGACCATGTTGGTTAAAACAGTTTAACCTTTTTAATTCGAAAACTTTTTGGCTTAGGTAGGTGATTGTCTCTTGTGTGTTCTTGGAGCAAAGGGATTAGAAGCAGAACAGCACCCTCTGCTATAACAGAAGAGTGGTTTTCCATTGTGCGGGGATGAGAAAGGCAGAGTGCTGATTATGTGGGCACCTTTCCCACATCAAAGAGACGCCGTAACAGATTAAGGTGGTGGTGAGGGTACAGAAAAAGCACAGAGGTGAACAAAGAAATTAAACATTACTGTATACAAAAAACAACCTTCGACACGGGTTCTGGGACTACTTTTTTTTTTTCCAATGTTTTTGTCCTCCAAGAAAAATGCACAACCCAATATAACACATTCTATTCCTGGGTTTCTGCTAAGCAGTTTTTGCAAAGATTGGGTTCATTTTTTCATATTTTTTAATAGAAAATTGAAAACTTTTTTTCTACTGGTCATGCATCTTTACTGTGAGAGAGATAAAGCAAAATCTTTTTTTCTTATTGTTTAATCTTGGTAGATACACCTAGCAGCCCTTACAGACTGACAGGATTTAGATTCTAGTGATGTCTTTTGGAATTTAAGCTTAATACAAGCTTCCTTGAGACAATGTACGAGTAGCGTAGCATTATGAAATTACCAAAGTAATTACCCAAGTTTTCATAGTGTGTTTGTTTGCTCATATTGTAATTTATATTTTTATCCCCACCTCCAATCTAAAAACAGGTGTCTTTTACTTTAAATGTTTTCAAATAAACATATGTTTTAGCACAATGCCCCAATGTACATTTTGAGGAAAGTTGTATTAGCTGTACCTTTAAGACTGAAAGACAAAAAATATCTTGTTATAATTCATTCAACATACGTAACCTAGTCTGTGGTATAGTATTTTCCCAGTTGGAAAAAGACTCAGTGTATAACAGTGAATAAGGCACAGCGTGGTTGGCCTGATACTTTGTTATGTAATTTTACCCCAACACACATTGTGCAGACTGCATGTGGACTGCTGGTAATACCCATTTTTGGATTTGTGAATTCCACATCGAATCAGTAAGGCCCACCAAAATCTTTACCAAACGTCATGCCTGTCTCAGAAAGATGGCTTTCAATGTATGTTTCTTCAACAATATAAAATTGAATCAGAAACCAGCACCCCCCCTGCTATTATTACACCTGTACTGCGTACTGCACACATTTCATTTCAATACCTAACACGAGGGCCTCTCAGTTTGGGAGGTTTTAAATGGGGATGAGAGATTACATACTCTTTTCTGTAGACTGTCTCAACCTCGTTCACTTGATTCAATACGTTTGTCAACAGAATGAAATTGAATTCATGGTCTTTATGGGAAATGAGTGACCATTTTTACAGAAAGGGGAAATGTATGCGGAACATTTAGAAATTGTTCACTTTTAATGCTCCCTGTTACTGCTGCTCTTGTTTGTTTTATTCTCCTCTTTCCCTTGGCCTGTGCATGTGCCTTTTTTTCTGAAAGTCATGCTCTGTTGCTTACGGCAGGCATTTTTTTTGTGCTTTCTATAACCCCCCCACCCCTTCTCCCCACCAGCCTCAACCCCTCTCTCCCTCCCTCCAAGCCCCATACATCCCCAGCTGGCCTGCTCCTTCTGATGTTTTTGTGTATGACAAGCCCCTCAGCTCTCACTGATGGCTGACCCCTCCTCATGTCATTCTTCCAAATCGTCATTGTATAACATGTTTTTATATTAGTGCTACAAAGGGCCCATTTGATCAGGGGGTTATGGTATGTGATTGTAAGAAATGCAGCTAGTTGGTGGCTGCCATTGTTCCCCCAAAGCGCCGGCCTGACCTCATCTCTTTCAGCGCCGAGCCCTAACTGAGCGCTCACTATTCAGCACACAGCAGCCCTCCACAGTCTCACTCGCTGAGCACGCTCAATTCAGCGCCCTGTCACAGATATTACCTCGCAAGAATCTGGGGGTTTCTTTTTTATTAAAAAAAAAAAAAAACGAGAAAAAAATACAAAACATAAAAAAACAACCTATGTACCGTGTGAAAGAGTTTCGAAAACCTGTAATCTCCTCTCTCTCTCTCCCTGCATCACCCCCCCACCCTCACATATATGCCTCTGTGTTTTAACCTGTTTTTTGGGGTTATTATTATTGTTTTGAAGTCCAAATTAGGCCTTTTTGTTATTACAAGATAAATATTTTTCAACCGTATGCTTTGAGTATTTTTCTGTGTTGACTACGGGTTTCGGGTGTGCTGCAGGGGACAATTCTAGGGGTGGGGGGATCATTTATGAATAATACCTATAGGGGTGTTTAAAACTGTTTATAAAGTTTTCTTAGAAGACATTAAAATCAGGACACTGGAATAACTTTTAATCTGTGAAATCCAAAGTAAAGCTTCTATATATATATGTGAATATTCAAGTTCTATTAAGATATATGCATTTTACTATTTGCTTTTTAATATGAACATCTGTGCTCACCGTTTAGCCCCTTTGTGTTCTTAACTGATGCCGATGTTCAGAACAAAACCAAAGCGAACTCCTCTCAAGAAAAGCATGCTGAAGCAAGGATGGTGACCACAACGGTCCAAATATTATTAGGCCTGTGCATAAATAACTAAAAAAGGTAATTATGTATTGTTTATCAAAGCTATCAGTTTCAGCTCACTCCACATATCCCCTGTTCTTAAGAAGGGCATTTTTGTGGGCACTGAGGACATCATAAAGCTTTCAGTTCTCAATGAGAAAGAGAGAGGGGTATTACACAGCCTGCAAAAGAGGGTTTATATTAGTATATATTATTAGGTGTAAACAGGGCTTGATTTACACTTGTCTATTGTGTTCTCGGCCTCACTCACCTTCTCTTGTGGTTTTCAGTAGGTAAAATAAAATGAACGCACGTACAAGCAGGGTTAACAGACAGGCTGAACTTTCTGAGCTGCTCTCGTCTGTGCAGATGTTATCTTCAAAGAACTTTGTATTTGTTGTTTGTATATACAGTCCATAAAGATTGTTTGTGCTGTATAGACGCCTCTCTACAGCAGGTTAAAAACAAAACTCCTAGTTGTATTACTGTTATTGTTGATAATTAATATGACTAAATACTGTTTCTGCTGTGCATAATATCAGTTTTGTATCCAAGCTCCCAGTCCCAAGCTCTTATTATTATTATTGTAAGTAGTATTTGTTGTAGAAGTAACAGTTGTCGTATTTGATGATGACAAAGAAAGAAAGGCATGCAGTTTCTCCAGTTATCATTTCTCTAAATTCATGAAATCAGCCCTCTATTCCATCTGAAAATATCTGCAATTCAAACATTTATTTATCAAGGCTGTATATTAGTCCTAATCCGGATCCTCTGTAGATCTGGGGGCCAAACAAGAAGTTCTATAATTGTAATCAATTCAAGTAACTGATTTTGCAATGTTTTAATATTCTTTAGATCGATAAGATGTCCCAGGGGTATTTTAATTTTGTATGCTTTTACTTCACTGTGTATTTGTCACAGCCCCTACTTTTGTTTGTTTCAGTACTTTGTTGTTGTATTCCACATTACTGCACAGTGAGATTTGAGCCTTTCAGCATTTGTACAATAGTGGGATCTGTAACTTGTGCTGTTGTTAAGGTGTGTGTTCTTGAGATAAACCAATGCAAATCTGCAGAAAGTCAATGCATTAGCGGGTGCTCAGCTCTTTAAAAAACAAAACCTTTACACTTTATTTAGTTTTGAATCTTCATTTATGGTGGCATTCCCAGCTGAATTGACAAGACTGGAAGGAAATGAGGGGGGGTCCCGTCTTTTGATCTTCTAAATTGTGTATGTGTGTGTGTGTGAGAGGGGGGTTGCTTTGTGAGCTGGCAAACACATTTAGCTAGTAATTGTTCAGATAATTCTGACAATCAACCTTAAAAATGCATGGACAAACAAAAGTTTACAGCTCCAATTGGAAAGGTCAACAAATCCCCTAAAAAGTCCTGTATATAAACAGTTTAACTGTCTGTTTCGACCTGTTCTTTGATCAATGTTTGCACTCCAATTAGACCCTCCAGTTTTGCTGCTGTTTTTATGGCCTCTCCAACAAAACTGTTCTTCAGTAAGCTGCAGGCTTATCTTAAAACATTGTCTCTCTTTCTCTTGTTCACAATTAAGAACATAAAAGCAGCTCTATGATATGCTCAGAGAAAGTGCAGCTCTGTAAACATCACAAAAACAAGGAAGCATGGGAAGGACCACAGAGGTTATGTTATTTAACCCATCTCAACACTGAGCTGACTTGGGGCAATCAGGCGCACACAGCCTCTCTGGAGATCCCGTGTCAGGCTGGTCACCTCTTTTTCCACACACGTCCAGCCTGAGCTTTCGATGCCAATTAGAAAATGGGCTCAGCATGCCAGTAATCCCCCAGTGCTGCAGGCCAGCCAGCCAGAGTCACCACTGTGTAGTAAGATAAGGTACCCCAGCCAATTCACCTGACCCAGCCTTGGCAACTCTCCAGGATCCCAGCCCCCTGGTCCCCAGCGGTCCTCCCTGAATGGGGCTCCTCGAGCAGTGCAGGCAGAGCATGTTTGAGTTTTAGATTGCCTTTTCTTGTTTTGGTCTGAATGGCAATCCTGCCAATGAGCTCTGCACCATCTGATCTCCTCTGTACGCTCATTGTACACTGCATTTCTGCATCAGCCGGTTAAAGAACCCCTCTCTCACTCCGTCGTTGCCTGTGATAAGAGAAATTTACCCATGTGCCATGTGCCGTGTTAAAATCTGACCCCAAAGAGGCACAGAGGGAATGGGAACAAAGATATGGTG
The DNA here is from genome assembly GCF_036373705.1 of Amia ocellicauda. Taxonomy (NCBI): domain Eukaryota; kingdom Metazoa; phylum Chordata; class Actinopteri; order Amiiformes; family Amiidae; genus Amia; species Amia ocellicauda. The sequence goes on along the minus strand of NC_089869.1, from coordinate 4,578,000 downwards.
ATGCAGGGAAGTACTGTATACCAGTAAAAAACAACAACAACAACAACACACAATCAAGGAAACACACTAAAGCTAATACCAAATACCCTGCATTTTAAAGGAAAAAGATAAAAAGTCTCAGCACCACATTCTCCCATAAAATGAGTGCAGTATTTACCTGTGCGCTGGGAATATGATGTTGTATGTTGTGATTATCTCATTCACAAGTCACTATGTCATATTTTCTTTAAGTCTGTTGTGTGTCATGTATGATTTGATGTTTCCTTTTTAAATCCTTGTTCTTTAGGCCTACATCGTAACAACATCTGTATAGAAATAACTATTGATTGCCAAACTTTCACAGAGAGCACAGTTTAAAGTGCAAGACTCACATAAGTCACATTTTTGCCATTATTTAATATTTTTGTAACACATTGTACAAGCTATATTCTTATTCTTATTATTCTTCGTCTTATTATTATTGCATTAAATGGAGAATGTAATTGAAAGATTCAGGAACGGTAAAGATGCAAAACTGAAATGGCGAAGCACATTAATTAAATACCCTTTAAAGCAGAAACTTTTTGACACAAAATATGGATGAGATGTCCCTTCAGGCTTTGGAGAAACACACTTTAAAGTTCTTAAAACTGTTTAGAGTTGTAAAGAATCATGATTACTCTAAGTTAGTCTTGGATTTTGTTAACTATACATTGAAGGATCAATTTAGTCTTGTATACACCCAAAGCAAATACATTTAATTACAGCTTTAAAAAAAAAAATAGCATAGCTTACAAACACATAAAGCTCCTTCAACAATAGACACATGGGTTTTAGTCACATTTTTAAATTATTATTATTTCTTTAGATAGGCAAATATCTTAGTACCTGATGCATTAATCACAGAATTGGTGTAATACATTTGTTTTCAATGAATCTCGTTCTTTTCACTGTGTTTACAAAAGTCCTAGTAACCAGACTTTGAAAACGGATTCTGTCTGAGCAGTCCCATGCTGTTTCTCAGGAGAATGTAACAGCTTCAATGAGAAAATTACAGTGGAAGTCATAAAGGAACCGAGGCAGCGAGGAGAGCAATGAAATCAGTCATTAGTATTTTACTGCGGCCCGAGATTACATTGACAGATTCCTGCAGTCTTTCAAGGTGGATCGAGCAAGGGTCCTGTAAAAATGGAGGTTTCTTGGCCAACCTGACAAAAACAAACCCACGCTTTGTCTGAGTCTACTGACACATTGAAGGATTAACTTCCACTCTCGGTAACTTTAAATGAGAAAACCCTTTTGTCGTAAGGGTTTGACAGGAGCTGATTTCAACACAGACTAAATTCACATGTTAATGCAATGGGTAGCTACAGGATGGTAGTTGGACAGATAGATGGATGTGGAACAGATGTTCTACTGAGATATGATGGCATGGGAAACGGACATGAATCATAATTACATGTACTGATCAGCTGTCGTGGTGAAGTCTAGGAACAAGCTATGTCTTTTCCATTTCTCTACTGATACCTTATGTGTTCTCCAGTTAACAAAGGTCCAAGCTGAGAAGTAAAGATGCCCAAATTTAGGGGACTGTCCTCTCTTTCTGGGAGGAAGTGGCTGCTGGAGGAACCCTGTTGGGGCACTGGCTGGATTACAAGGTGATGTATGACTCCTATGATCAAACCTCGGTCGGTATTGCCACAGTTCCTACTCCTCTGGAATGAATTGCTCCTTAGCCAATTAAGAAGTTAGTGCTTAATGGCTATAAAAGGCTGAAGCTGATGTGAGGTGGGGTGGGGGGTGAGGGGCGGATAAAAGGATGAAAGGGATTTTTTTTTGTTCCCCGTTTTCCCGAATTGCCTTACATTTGCATGGCACGACAAGCTGCTCAGAAGGTGTGACTTTTCCCACAGCCAACTCACACTCCTCCAGCTCTAATCAATGCATCAGCCTTTTACTGGCATTAATTAAACTGGAGGGAGAGGTTTCCCATTCTAGTTCTCAAGAGATATCTTTAATGGAGGGGATGTTAAAAGGTGGACAGTTTTAGCTACTACAGGGCCACATCTTTACAGTGCTGCAAGAGAAAATGTAGAAAGTGGGCCATTATATTGATGCATTACCTTGTTTTCAAGGACAGATCATCCTACTTTTAATTATAGATTGCAGAGGAGTGCTCCCCTATTGATACTGATAGTCAATACAATTTCCAGTGTTAAGAACATAAATTAAATAAGTACTGCACATAAAGGACACATCTAGCTCCCAAATCTTTGTCTGAGGTGTGCAAAGAAAGACATGAATTGTTAAAATGAATTGTAAAACCCCTGTCCATCTGAAATTATATTTATTTCCCCAAAGACAATTATGTCCCTTGTGTGCCATCCATCCAAACAGCTCCTACTGAAGGCACTTTAAAGGTATTGTGCTCATAGGCATGCAGGTATTGCTCCCGGGCAAAAGATGTGTGTTCTAAGCAGATTAAGCCCAAATTGTTTAAAGGTTAGGGATTAGAGAAAGCACCTGCCTGCTTTTGCACACAACATAACTCTGAAATTTGGCTGCAGCACTTACTACTAAAGAGTAGAGCAAACATGGCTGCCCTCCCCTGGGAGAAATCCCACAGTGATGGACAGACTCCTAGAGCTTTTCAAACAGAACAGGGATGTAGGCCCTGACTCCAGCCTACACGTCACTCTCCCCTCCCCCGGGCCAGAGAGCAACACTTACCCAGAGTTATTACAATACCTAGTGATTCCGCCTTCCTCCAGCATCACACAATCCAGAAAAGAGATTCATTTGCCCCCAAAATTAGTCCTTATTGTTTGTGAACTCGCTGTACACGGGCCTAATTCAAATGCAATCGCACGGCTATGCCCGACCGTGCGGAAACTGAAGAAACAGTGGGGCGTACTCAGAACGGTGCAGACTTCTGTAATTTGTGTGATTTCGAAGTCACAGAAGGGCAGTTCCAGCACACGGGAAATAAAACCCAGCATTTCATTTGAATTTTTAACAATCTGCCTTATTTACTCCATCAAACAGATACTGCACCGGCAATGTTGCAGACTAAATGACAGCCTTCAAGTCAGACTACCATTACCAGAAAGCACAGCTGGTGCATATGATGTCTATGTAAAGATATAATTTCAGTTCACCTATGCCATGAACACTGTCCAGCAGGTAAGTTGTTATGATTGTAATCTATTAGGTGGTTGTTATCCTAACTACATTAGATTAGTTAGGGTTAGATTGGTCTTTCTTTTGTCCAATTTGAAATAAAATATTTTCTCTCTATTGTTTTATGTTTGTTTGCTTGTTTTTTGCAATCCTATACCCTACTTACTGGACTTCACCAACTTCCTGGAATTGTATCTGGTACCAAACTGCATGAACACATCACTCAATTCCAGACTCACCTGCTGTACAACAGTCAACACTATGCATCAGACTTCCCACCCCAAAACAAACCATCCCTGACCGCCTCTCTGATCTGCTGTGGCAGCCTACATCCTGGCCAGCTCATAAACCCTGCGTCAATAAATTCACGTAGGGGGACACTCCTTCTGTAATATTACATCCTCATCTTGGAGCTCCCTGCCCGTCAATATTAGAGGCCGCTACCCTTTCCTTGTTTAACTCTAAATCAACAACCTGCTCTTGTCGTAACTGTCGTCACATAACGGCTTCGGTCTCATTGTTGCGGATTTCTTGGTCGTTGCATGGTTCAGAGATGTTAAGCTTCTTGTTAGCTTTGTGTTATTTACTTGTTCAAGCTGATTGACTGTGCTTTACAATGTAACTTGTTTCCTTAGGCAGATGTTTTATACAATGCAATTTTGTATCCTGAAAAAAAATGCATTGCAGAATAAAAATGAACAATTATCTTTTTTTGTTGTTTTTTGGTAATACCATTTATTTATTTAGTTTATTGTTTTAATCCTAAGGTATGATGGTTACACAAAAGGAAAAGCATGCCTTGGTGGCTTCCAGACTAGCACAAACAAGATATAGTGAGTTTCACCACTGGACTGGATGGCCAAAGGAGCAGGCCAGAGCCCCCGTATATGGTTCATGAAACATACAAATTGCTACTTGAGTCACCTAAAATTAATGGAAAAATCTGATTTGGGAAACTCTTGTATTTATAAAACAAAAGGGGAGATGCAGTCCCAGACATTAATCTGAGAAGGGCAGATATGAGATGGGTCTGAATGTTAGCCCTGCTTAAAATTCACAACTTATTCCAGCAGCTGATAAATAATACTCTTTATAACCCTTTCTGTGTGTAAAACTAACAGTCAGTTTGTTTTAGCAGGCGTGGGTGGTTAAAATCGATTTCTCACTCTATACGGTTAAACTTCACATGATTGTATATGGAATGTTTAAATAACAAACACAAACCCATCAAATGAAGGCACAAGAATGCTTACTTTCATTATTCTAATGCAAATTTAATACACATTTCTTAAATAAATATTTCCATCATTAAAATTATTTTGTACACAAATCCTCCAATAAAAGCCTTATATTAAAAAAAATAATAAAATAAAAATAAAAAATAAAACCAAAGGGCTTCTTACATTCCCTACATTGGGAAACAGTGTTTTTAGACCTCTAATTTACAGATATTGTTAAGCCAATGGTAGGAAGCCCAAGAGTATCAAAATGTAGCTGCCATTTTTTTTGTGTGGTTTTGAGCACATTTTTTAACACAGTGGTCTGAAAACATTGCATTTGCGCTAGTCATGCTGTCAGAGCAAGTAAGTTCATGATATGCTCTAGAGGTGACAGCTTTTGTAGTTGTGCTTGTTATTTGGAAATGGAAAAAGACTAAACCAGATTCCACTGAGGTCACTGAGAGTTTCCCAAAGAGGCGCTTCACAACAAAAGCAGCGTCTTGAGCAATAGGGCCCTAGCGCCAGGTCCATCTAGAACAATCTTCAGAAGTCCTACACAAAAATAAAACAGCGCCATCTGTCTTCAGTGCTCCCTCTCAGGTCCTCCGAGTCTCCATGAGCAGCAGATGTGGTGTAGCAACTTGTCTAAACCATCAAAAGTTAAAAACAAAGCAATGACAACGAAAAAAAACAGAACTAAAAAGTCAACACACGACTGGACCTCGACACACACACGTCCTTAGATGAATAACGTGCTTTTTCTTTTTCCCTTTACGAGTTCGTTTTTAAAAAAAGGTTTTGAGTATAAAAATAGATTATTTATTTTTTTTCTCTTTTTTTCTTATTTTTTCTGAAAAATTATAAACAACTAGTTGGTATATTAATTTGCCGTACAAAAAAAATGATGAGAAGTCTCTAAGGAGGAAGAGTCCGCCGTTTGTTCTTCTTCTCGTTGGCCCTTGTGTTCTGTCTCTTGCGGGTTTTTTACCGTTCTCCAGAATAACGGGTACGTTTAGTCCTTCTGTTGAAAGGATAGTTGATGAACTCAAAGGGCCGGTGCTGTTCGGAGGCCTGGTGGCCTTTGGGCAGACGCTTCATAAAATGCACTTCCCGCTGGTGCTGCCGCGTCTTGGAGCCCTTCCTCGGCCGGCCCTTGCGTGTAAAGGCCATGTACCAGCCTTCATACTTGGCATTCTGCAGAGCTGTGTAGTTATTTTCCAAGACGATCTCTGTGAACACGCAGTCTTTGCCTTGGCCGTTTTTCTATAAGGGGAGAGAGAAAAGCAATTGCGGAGTAAGTCTTTGTAATACAGCAACCCAAAAATAAACTGATAAATACATGATAGATACAGATAACTGTGACTGTGAGGGACTGAGGATTGACACTTTGAAGTGATGTTGGCCCATTGTTGCAGTGGATCCAAATATTCTACTGGCCCAACCAAAGGAGGCCGACTGATTATCTAATATTCTAACAGAATTCTGCTTTCTGTGTGGTGTTTGTGTGTAAGGGGGGAGCTGCGACACTGACAGGGTTGATACATTGGACTCCCAGGAGACTGGACAGACCAACTTTTGAGAATCCTGCTAATTCTAATTGTATCCTCACTAGCTGCTGTGGAGGAGGGGTGAACCCTTAGTCATAGATTCCCAACAGAAATCAATTGCAGCTCAATAGTTCTTCCTCTCCTGGGGAATTTGCAAATCCATTTAATTTTTCATACAGAAGTTAGCCTTGAATGGCTGAATGCAGCTTCCTTGTGTATATTGTAAACGAAACACAAAACAAAAATGTCACTGTACATTAAGGTTTAAGGTTTGCCGAAAAGTATTTATTTCACTGCTGACTTATTTCACTTAACCATTTATGTTACTACAGCGGTGTCTGTATTGAATCCGTGTTTTTGTTAGATTGTTTTCCCCATTACATTTTCATTTTTAGTGCAGATCAAATTTACTTTGTTTATAGCTTTTCAGAGAAAGGGTTAAACACATTTTTAATAGTCTTTAAACCTTTACAAGTTTTTGAAAGACAGTCAACCCTGATTAAATAATGGGGAGTCTGTTTGTGAACACCACATCTAAATTATTAATACACTGAACACACCCCTTTCACAGCTGTACTAATGAATGTTTCCATTTGTGAAGGAATACAATTTTAATACTTAACCATAAACACAGCTGTTGATTAGAAACCATTAACCTGTTGACAACTGATACAATAAAAGCTATAGGATATAATGAGAAAATCACTGAATTCCTCTGGTTCAGAACAGAGCACTGTAGTCCTCTGATTTCTGTCAACCTTTATAAGAATAAACCTTGTTGTCTTGTTTATTTCTGGTCTCACGCAATACCACAGTTATTGGAAAATAAGTTAAGATTGTAATATACTTTGCTTGTGGAAAATGGTATGAAAACATATCTAAACGACAAAATAACACTATCCATCCCTCACGTATCCAACCCAATGTTCCTGATGCCCACCCGAGGTGTTCCGAGAAAGAGACGGACTGTGTTTTTGGAATAATTCCTTTGTGCTTCAAGAGGCCGCTTCTGCGCAGGAGCCTGCTGTTGGCAGTACAGTGGCTCCGTATCAGCAGACTCTTCACTCTAGGTGTGTTCTCGATATACAAACATGCTTGACCCCGGCCCTGTACAATCAGCAGCCCCTTTACTCAAGTACATATCAGCTTACAGCTCCTCCGCCTCCTCACACTGCTACAGCCACAACTCACCTACTGGCCTATACCTATCACCTATAGCTCTCATGTGCGTCTCTTTGGACAATTAATAAGTCAGGAATCTGAATCCCAGAAGCCTGATGAAATTCTACATTGGAAGCCCAACCCTCCTTTATATATTTATAAATAAATATAAATAAATAAATAAATAAAATAAATAAATATGGGGATCCACAGACAAATTATATGCAGTCTTGCTATACTCTTTGACACCTGGAAGGGACTCCCCAAGGACAGTTATTAACTTAAATGTATCCCAATGCTGCGTGAGTATCAGGCTCTCTTAGGACTAATGGTTAATTTGAAATTGCTAGTCTTCCTTTTTTTTGATTTTATGATTTTGATTTACAAAACTTGTTGATTAATGAATGTACACACATTCGATTACAATCTTTCTTATCATTTGTATTTACTTTACCTTCCCTGATTCTACTTTTCTCAAACATAAAATTAAATTAATAAATTGTAATGTAAATCCAGCTGAATTCAAGGTAATTGTTGTCTGTTATGGTTTTAAATAGGCATGGATGGATGGCTCAGAATTGTCTTGCAAAAATACTATGCATTTTCTACCTTAATCCATGTGTCAGGGAGACTTTGCGTTGTACAACATGGTAATATCTGAAGGTAAAATAAAAGGTAAACCACAATAAGGACATTTCTTGTGAAAAAGGCAACATCTACAAATACAAAAATGATCAGATCAACAACATCCATCCTTTTACTGTTTCTGTACCACAGGCAGGAAGGACATAACATTATATTCTCCTGATCACACTAGCCAAACCTGTGACCCATCGCTGCTTCCATCAGCTGAATGAAGAGCGTAAACAAATCTCCTACTACTTAGCACAATGGGCTATTAAAAATAGCCCATATATAAACAGAGTGACACACAGACCACTCCGAAAGCAATCCGATACAGGCTGCGTTTCGGCAGCAGAGATGTCACATAGAATAAGATCAGGGTCCCATACAGATGGTATCACAGGCAGGGTGCTGGTGAGCTGTGGGGAGTGTTTGCATTCGAGTTTATTACTCTTCACAGCAAGAAGGAAGCACAAATCTACCCTTGGAACAAGCACGCTTGGAAAAGGAATGAGGAACGATCCAATTCCTCACACCCTGTCACCCTCAGAACAACCAATAAATGCTGACGAGGATCTACAAAACGAACTCTGGTCAGAGATCATGGAGTCGCAATTGAAGTATGGAAAAATGGTAAACGTCTGCAAATGTTACCATGTTACTTTACCTATATTTATTTTAGAAATACTCTTATTCGTTAAATGTAATAAACATTTCCTTCTCTTATTCTAGACTCTAGAATCTAGAGAATAGAGTAGAGTCCTATGAATGCCACAAAATGATCAACAGACAAATAATAATCATAATAAACGGTGATAAACTGGCCATAACATTAAATAGAATTTGCTAACAACAACAAAAAGATTAATTAACAGTTGAAAATGTAATTTCACTCGAATCTGTTTTTCTCCATATGAGTAGCTTACAAGTAATTTAATCCACCACTGTTACATTTTGCTATGATTATAATACAACCAATGACTAGCAAAAAGATTCAAGTTTTAGAAAGAAAATGCACACAATTCCACTCTGATCAAGTTATCAGGTGCCAATCAATATTGCATTGGCCCCAGAACTTTGAAGTTACTAGAGTTTTTGTCCATGGGCTGTTGATTAGGCCTTAGGACGATCGTAAAGCAAAGTTTAGAAAGCCTTATAAGACCTGTGATGGTAAGAAGTGAGGGTGTAAGCATAACTAATAGTGGAAGCTCAGTGCTTTTTCTGTACACTTCACTAAGAAAGCTCCGTTCACTGTCATGGAGAGAGTAGCATGTAATTGGACACAATAACAAAGCTATTAAAAAGTTACTTGTTTAAGACAGAAGAACAAAAGCATACATGCTCTCAAGCAAAAAGAAAGAGGCAATTACCTTGCTTTTTACAACAACTATGTAAGTTTTAACCAGTCGGACCCTAGGCTATTTGCAAAACCTGGTGCGAGTCAGGAAATGTGTCTATACTTAAAAACTTGATATTATTATGATTAAATTGTTTTCACTGCAAAACCAACCTGAAACCCACCTGACTCTTTCAATATCAAAATAAAGCGCACACCATATAAAAATCATACAATACTGCTTTACTACTTTACCATACAATTTGCCAGATCATTGGGCCAAGACATACTGTGGGATTTACCACACCTTCCAGAAATGTATTACACTTAACCATGTGTTACATTACTTCAAATGCACAAGTAACTTATACCAGAGCACCGGATTGAAAGGGAAAACACAGGTAGATGTGGGTCAAAAAACATTTTACTGAAGAAGAAAGTTTCCGAACCCAATTTCAATGGACTAAAATAAATAAATAACACAAGAAAAAAAAACAGACAACTTTTCCACTGTTTTCTCATTTACCTTGCCAATCAACTTCCCCCTCTTGTTCATACAGATGTAGAATCCCGTTTCTGCGCCTTTAATTCGAACCCGGCTTCCGAATGTGTCCGTCTCCACTATGAGTTTGGCTGCGGAAACAAAAGAAGAGGTCTTTTTAATAACAATGCTGTGTGCTTCCCTGGCCCACATAGTAGACAGACAGTGAGTGACTCTCACTCTCCCCCCACCCCCCCATTGCACTCCCCTTGGCTGAAGATTAATTAAAAGCACAGTTGCCAGCAGCTACCAATTACAATTAGGCAGGAGAGATCCATTTTTAGAACCAGGCCATTCTTGTGTCCCCTTTGTGCAGCAACTGTGTATCTGCTCACAGAGAACTTTCAATCCTCATCTCAAACACATGCTTGCTCTTTAACTATATACACGTAAAACTAAAGCACACAGAGATATATCATAATCTGTAGGGAGCATTCTTGCCTGTCTGTAATACCTGAGGATTTATGTAAGCTTAAATTCTTGTAAAATGGTAAAAACATGTGTAACACACTTCTTTGACGGCGGGGGGATCAAAAAAAAAAAGACATTGTAAAGGCCTATCCACTTCTTTAGTTTAATGTGATCTGGAAAGAGACGTTATTTTTTCTTTCCACATTATAGTGGTGTTTTGATTTTAACTTGAATAGTAACTGGGGAAAAGAAAAATAATTTAGTAGTGTTTTTGTATTGTTTGAAAGCACCACAAGAAGTATAAACACAAGGGAGCGGACTTATAAGAAAATGTTTTAAACTGGTTCGTTAACCTTTTATTAAGGTTATCGTTATACAACATGGGCTTAGCTTAAGAAGAGTGCATTTGTAATTGCGGATTCATAAACAGAATAAAAATTATAATAATGATATTAATTCATAATAAATAAGGTGGAGATTAAACATCTAATTTTAGCCAAAATAATCAAAAAGAACAATAACCACTAAAGTATTAAACAGTTAAATTAGGTAAGAGAGGTAACAATTTAAATAGAAGTAGTGCTACTCCAGATTGACAAGTATTTTAGACTTGGACCTTTATATGAAAGAGAACAACTTTAAATAATAAAATAAAATCTGAAAACCACACAACTATCTTTATACATAGTATACCTATATTTAATTAAGCAAAGGTGTTATACACCTAGTAACATATCAAGGTATTGTAATCCTTTAAAATAGTCATATTCAGACTGGTTATACATTTCCTGCAGACTGCATATATGTTGATATTTGTACATGTACATATGCTATATCTGGGAAATTGCAGTACAAAATAATTAAATTGGTATAATGTTCAATTGTGCAATCTAGATAGACTCAATTCCAAAAATAGCGAACAATGCGCATTTTAGAACTATTGCTAAATAAGACTGGATCTTAAGGAGAATTTAAAACTTTTTGCTTAATTTTTTCAGCAAGGGGTTTTATATTATGCTGATCATTTTTTAGTGGAGACATATCCTGGGTTTGATCATTGTGAACAATTCTTAATTTTTTTATGGTGGAGTGATTCACCCTTTGTTATTTGTATGACCTTCAAGACCATATCCTCCATCAATAGGAGATTCTAATCTCAGACAGAAGCCTGCCTGGTTAAATAAAGATTAAACAACGAGTGAAAATGAACTAAGCCCATTCAACACTTTAGGGAAAAAAGGTCTCTGCCCTTGCACTTTGTTTAATAAGGCCGGGAGTGAATTAAGGGAAAGACACGTCTTCTCTTCCTTTGCAGTGACAGGAATCAAGGCACAGAGGAAAGGTGGTCCGTGAGGAAGGCCGTCCCTTTGAGGGGTCAGGTGTGCATGTAATAACCTTCTCCTGACAGACCCAGACAGACGAGGGGCAGCAGTGGGGCTCTGGCCAGCGACTTCAGCCCCCTGTCATTGTGAGAACAGCAAATGACACAGAGGCCGGGGAGCAAAAATCCGTCTGAGTGCGCTTCACCTTTTTGTCTGTGCGAGTCAAGAGGAGCTATTGATTTAGTCTCAGTTTTTAATGGAGCCATTGATTGAGTTTCAAACAAAAGCAATGCAAATTCCCAATCAATGCTGCTTCAAAAAATAGAAAGAAAAAAAAAAAATAGTGTGTGTGTGCGCGTCTGTGGAGGGGGTTGGCCAACCCGATTACCTCGAGGCCTGGAATTTGCTGGCTATGTCTGTGGCTTTTCACTTTTCCTCCCTTGAAGGAGACCCACAGCCTCAAGTTGCCACTTCATTCTAAGAACACACTCTCACCTTCCTGACCATGACAAAGGATTTGGCTACATCAGACATATTCTACCATAACTTGCTATTAAAACCTCAGACCACCCATATCAACATCTGTACCATTGCTGTCCCAAAGCTTCTTTGAGAAAGCCACATATCACTCTATGAATTTAGATACTTAAAAAATATATTGTAAAAAGCGAAGGAAGAAAAACCAATCAGAATCACGAACAACACATATGAACCGTGTAAACAATGTAATACTTTAACTTCTCATTCAACGGAGGTACAATAGCTACTTTGAGTTTTTAACTTCATTAGCCAACCTAAGTCCACTCTCATTTAAAGCTACCAACTCTAGCTTTTAAGTATCAGCAATCTCTGCAGACCGAAAGACGCCAGTGTGGAGATGGACAAACTAAAGGACTTCTTTGATGATTCAGATGTTCTTTAAATATACTTCAGAGAAAAAACTAAACCTGATTCTTAAACCACTTTATATTGCAGTCAGATAACAGCATGGACAGCAGGGCAACTTTTAAAATATATTGCATTCTGTAAATTGTATAAAATGTGTCCATGAGATGATGGTCATGACTATAAAACTAATAATCCTAATATTAATAATAAACCGAATAGAGGAAAAGGGACATCCATTGGGCGGAACTTTTTAAAGCAGAATAAAGTGTAAATTTAAGTTTGAAGGGACTGACTTTTTTCAATATAAGGAAACACAAATAACAACAAAAAAAATATATATATTTTTTATTTGTGTTTGGTGCTGATTTGAAACTATTTTGCAAATATGATAATTTGCATGTTTATTATCCTGAGCGAGGGTCAGCTTTTTAATTGAATAAGTGAGAAAATGTCCCTTAATTCTATCTACGGCCGGCACGAAAATCAATCACTAGAGGCAGTAAAAGGTCTAGAAAGTATTGATTTTTACTGACTGCGGAGAGAGATCAAGCTTCAGGGGAGCACGGGAAACTAGCAGGAAAATTCAGTCCTTATTATTACCTTAGCATTATTATTATTATTATCATCAATATTAGCAATTCCAAAATAAAAATCGAAATACAGTAGAATTTAACTTTATAGTTGACAAATGCAAGTATACAGGTAATCCTAATTACATTTAAAATTAACATTATTATTATTTTCCTGCTCAACGTGAAGACGACCACACAGTTCACGGGCATCTAGGCGAATGCCAGAATTGCCCAGATTTACTGGAGTGGAAGGGCATAGATGGCAGATTTGAATTATGAAATCATATTCCTCTATCATATTGCCCCTGTGTGAGAAAGCGAGTCTGGGCAAAAGAAACGTTGACGAGATGTACTCGGCCGACGGAGCTTTCCTCGGGGTCGGGCCGCAGATGGGACTCCGTGCGTTTTTAGGAGTTCAACACAACTGTTAAACACGTCAATCTTTACTTTGCTATTGCAATTATGAGACCCACGCGCAGTGACCTCTCATTGTGATGCAGACTCATCTTTTTGTTCCAGAAGGTTACACAAATATTTAAATAATACAAGAGATGTTCGTAAAAAAAGACGGTTTAAGTTTAGAGGTTAAAATATGGCTAGACATATCTGATCCTAAACCTGGCCCGAAGAGGAGGGAAAGTTATGCAGGAAATGTTCAGGAGGTTCAAGTCAGATGAGTCCTAATGGTTCCTCCAGACATACGGGTCTCTCTGGAGAATCACCTCCAGAACCAGCTAGAATCCATTTCTCACATTTTCCGCACTCTGCGGCCTCTTTACAACTTGTAATGCTGAGAAACGGTTCATTTTTGTGTCTTTCAATTACTTTATGTTCTAATTACTACAGATATTATTTATTTGTATTTATTTTTTTAACTGTATTAGTCTAATAAACCAGACTAGTAGCCTATGCCACAACATTCAAGTTGCAAGTTACACTTGCATTATTAATTATTATTATTAGTAGTAGGGTATTATTGATATTATTATCAGTATTATTAATAACTAATACTTTAAATAATACGCTATAAAAACAATAACAAATGTTTCATTAAGTTTTTAAGAATGCAATTTTATTTCTCATATTCGTTTTAGTTGGTTGTGTGCATGTATTTTCTTTGAAATAAATATTCACTTTGGGCTGGGACGGACTCACGTTTTGATCCTGGAATGGGGCAGTGTGGTATTTTAACCAAATCTGGTGCAGCTGAATTGGCTTTCTTACATACATGCCCTCTTCGTTAAACCCCATATGGTCACACATGTATTTACTTTGAGATGCTGTGGACCAGCGGCTGCCCTCTCCCCACCATGCATTTGAAATCCAAAATTGCTTACCGTGTGCATCTCCATCTTCTGCCATGGCATTGATTTTCTTGTTCCCCAGAACTTGCACATGCTTTCCACTCGTCCGGCTGTACAGCTGGTAGGTCCGAATTAGCCTACGGCTCACCCGGTCCGTCACCTTACTTTGCTCACTCACATGCTGTGTAAAATTAGGCGAGGACTGAATGGTTACCTTTAAGAAATTAAAAAAGAGATATACAACATACCTTTATATAATTCTCTTAATTATTGCCCTTAAAATGCTATCTACACACAGTAGTCTATACAATATTGTACATGCATGTATCACACTATGCAGTACATGTATTACAGTATTGTGGTTAGTAGCTGTATGTATATGGCTTAATCATATAAATCTTCACTAAATTTAACTGCTGTATTTTAAATATCCCATTGAGTTATTTTTAAATAGTAGGCCCTATAGGTCTTGCCTGCGTAAATATTGTATTTTACAATTATCAATATTACTTTTGACAGCACAAGAAAATAATATGAAATCAAAATTGACAGTTGCTATTGTATATGGATTGTCGTTTGGACTTGATTACTTCGCATACATTAAGTGTTTTTATACGCACAAGGGAGTGTGATATGTAGAATGTATTTTAAAAACTGATAGATAACCTTGCAATGCATATGCAGGTATACTGCGCAACCCGAGGGAAAAATAGCCCTTGGACAATTAAACCTGTTACATCCAATGACATTTATAAAGATGTATTTTGAACAAATGTTCAGGGGAGATGCTCCCTTCCGCGGGAGATCTAGCTGGATCCGCAGCTAAAATCCCCTTGTCAAATTCTGGGGTCTGCTTTAAAGAAACAATGCGATGATGAATGAAGGTCTGGCCCTCGTAGTGGCCCCTATGACATTCCCCACAGATGAGTCGCTGGCACATTTATTTCTGCCCTTGCTTCTCCTTTAAAACCAGGGCCAATATGTTAGAGAAATGCCTGCCAGTTTGTGACGAGTCCAGCATGTGGCGAGACCGCTGTCCCCACTCAGTAGGACCTCCATCTGATAAATAGGAGTATTTCAGCAGTGAATGATCCCACTCCGCTCTCTTTCTACCTGGGTTGAATTCTTAACGAGTGCCTCTCAATTTTTCAGCCATACACTATTTCCATCTGTTTAAACCATCGCCTTTTAAAAAACCACATAGACGTGTTTTCAAGATGTGTGTGTAAAATTCAGAAGTAACTTATTTCAGTGACAATAATTAGGTTATATAATTCTTTTTGGTGTTGTATTATTTAGTATTTCCGCTGTATTGCGAGCATTTCGTTTTACTGGACAGAGTAGCCTACATCTTATGTAAACACGTTAGAAATCAATATCATTACCAACATGACAGTATAGGTTAATGCAAATGTCATGTGTATGTGCTGCACGAATGACAGCCCTCGTGTGCGTATATATATATATATAATGCATTCCCTTTATACACACTCACCGTGAAAGTTCATAAATCGTCTTGGATGGTTTAGGTATAGAAAAAAGTAATAACATTAAATCAAGTTGTATACTAAGGTCCCTCATTTCAATGGAAGGATACGATCAATCCATATACAATATTGTAAATAAATGAGAAATACAACATTAGCATTTTCTTAATAATAATAATAATAATAATAATAATAATAATAATAATAATAATAATAGTAACATACCTGAGCATGGAAGCATAAAGCGAGGAAGTGAAGTAATCTGCAAAATTAAAACAAACAAAAAGAAGACTGAATACCTCAATGTATCAAAATACAATATAACAAATTGAAACAATACGTCGCATTTAACTTAACAGGAAATATACTTACAGGTAGCTTAACCTTGATGGTATGAGTCTCATTTTGAAGTTGCTTTGAAATAATACGTGGTCTGATTGTCCTTGAAGATGACTTAAATAAGCCAAATTATCTTCTCTTCAAATAGTTCAAGAATCCCACTGTACCTATGGAGGAGATAGCGGTGCTTATCTGGAAAACAGCTGAAGGAGATAGAGTTCACCCCGATGGCAACTGTCCTAATCTTTATTTATTCTCTCTTCTTGCGGGGGGATAACGTGATATGTTGAGAAGCCAAAGGAAAGCAAAATAAAAGATATATCTGTGTAATAAGACAATATATCTACCAAATCAATGCCTTCCAACAGCACAGATAAATAATCCGTGCTATCAGGGTCGTCCAACGTTATACCCAGTCAAGGGCTCATTCATTGACATGAGATGTTTCTCATGCTCGAAAACAAGTGTCACTTCATGCTTTAAAATGATTTTAAAATGCAAAAAAAAAAAAAAAAAAAATCAAGCGTAGACGATATAGCCGCCAGGGATGCCTTTTGCGGTGCAAGCCGAAATGGATACAGACGAGGTTTTTAATGCAACGCCTGTGCAAGACAAGGAAATAAATACGCAAGATTGTAAAGGATCCGATGCATTTCCAAGAGTTTGCTGCATTAAGTCTGTACTACACTATCCAAATAAATATATGGTTTCAAGATTTCACATATTTTTCCAGAGCAGACAAATCCTTTGCGAGAGTCACTTCTTCAAGGCTTGTCCTGGTGATAAATGAGTTAGGATCCCGTAGTTAATGTCCTTTAGGTCAGTCAATAGTCGCCGAGTCCCGTGTAGTAATAGTAGCACTGTGTGATGTTGTCTCTATGAGCAGCAGTGTTAGACTGACTCCTTTCCCAGTCCCTATCCCCTCCTCTACTCCCATTCCCAGTCTCCAATGTCAAACCCCCTGTTCACGCCTGCACCCCCTGATTAAAACTGGTAGGAAGATCTTCTCGGAACCAGCCTCCTTTTTCTTTCACTGCAGAACAATAGCAGCCCCCCAACCCCACCCACCCACCCCCCATCTAAAAAAGAAAAAAAAAAGAAAAGAAAAAAGGAAAAAAAAAAAAAAAAACTCACCTGGATAAAGTGAACACAGACGTGTAAATAGGAGGGGCTGTAACAATATGCAACACACAATGAGACAAGTAGCCTATGCTAAAAAATAAAGTAGCCAAAGATGAGGATTTAGAAGAACGGAAAAGGTTTGCAATGGTGACATGGACACGGATGCGACGGGGGTGCCAAGGTGAAATAACCTCCAAGAGACATCAATTGAATAATAAAATATATATATATATATATATATATATATATATATATATATATATATATATCATTAGCAATACTCACTGCATAAAATTAAACCAGTATATTATACTTTGAAAAACACAATGGAACGTGTTTAGTTTTGATTTGTGTGTTTGTGCATGTATATTTAAGCTTTAATAAATAATATTTAAAAAAGCATTTGACACACAGGCACGTACCCACACATATGCTATTTTGATATATACAAAATGTGTGCTAAGGGATAATGTGCTTCAAAACTTAACTTGTTAACTCTTTGTTGGAAGTACTGAAAACCAAGGCTGTACATAGAAGGAGACTTTGAAATAGCCGACATGTGTATTGGGGTAGAACTTGCGACTTTGCCAATGAAATGTGTGAGACGTATTAAAAGGATTACAGACGTTTAAACTTTAAAAACAACAACGCTCATGCCCCACAAGAATGACACCTTCTCGACTATTTAAATGGCCTTGTTCTCGCCTCCCCCCTCCCCTTTTATGACACACTTGGTCACTGAAGCTCCAGATGACACGAGTTTGCAACACTGGGGCAACGCAGAGGGGTAGTTATCAACAACAAATTAAGACAGTGTAAAACTCAAAATCTTTGATTACAAAAAAGTTTCAATGTAGTCCAATTCCTCTAAACCAGTTACCCACCATCTTACAGTCTATGGGGGGGCAATTATACACCAGATAAAGGCTGGTCAGAAACCAGTTAATCTTGTTCTTGTCATTTTACATTTGAATTGTTACATGAACAGCCTACATAAGTTCAAGAAAAAACAAACTCAAAACGTTAATCCATAAAGAAAGAGGAACACATATATTTCCATTGACCTCCTAGTATGTTTATGGGGGGTGGGATCAACTATTGTTAATTACATTTATAACAGGCAAAATTAAAATAGGATGTTTCTTACTGATATTTCTTCCAACAGCAAAAGAGGGAAGGAAATCAAAGGTTGCTCAAAAATAATGAATAAGGGAACTT
This sequence comes from Amia ocellicauda, assembly GCF_036373705.1. Classification (NCBI taxonomy): domain Eukaryota; kingdom Metazoa; phylum Chordata; class Actinopteri; order Amiiformes; family Amiidae; genus Amia; species Amia ocellicauda. The sequence continues at coordinate 4,559,749 of NC_089869.1, read as the reverse complement.
TAAAAAGGTATTCATTCACAAATACCTTTAATTTGACCAAGTCAGGAAATGTTAATTGAAAAGTGATTCATTTGATTAATAATTCTTACATATATTTAAAAATGAGATTTATTTTAATTAATTAAGTATGGAGGCGTTTGATTTCGGCATTTTATTTCTTTAAATAAAAGCTGTATATAAACAATTCGGCTACATAACTTATCAAAACGAGGAATTATTTATTTAAATCATAATAAATGAGAAATCTAGAAGATCAAATCAATATAATATATATATATATATATATATATATATATATATATATATATATATATATATATATATATACATACATACATACACACACACACACATATACACATATATACATACATACATACATACATACCATAATGTAGGATAGGTCTTAGTGATTATAAAATGTGCTTCAACGGTCTTACCTATACAGAATAAACTTCAGTATATATTTCCCAGATGTGTATACAATGCATTTACATCACATCAGAGTTCACATCATGTTTATTTATTTTTTTGTATTTCAATGAAAATGACAAACATTTTAATTAAAATGCAACATTAGATAAACAAATAAACATGCGTGCAACTTATGTTGAGTATTACATATTAAGCAAAGTATAACTCGTGAAATCCCAAACTCCACAGAGTTTGCATCGCTAAAGGCAAGGGATGCCAGTTTTAAATGAGCGCAATGGCACACAAAAGCAGACTATACCCTGCATTAAAAGCCACCGCGTTTCTTCCATCCTACCCTGCTCCTGCGTCCAGATGATTGGCAGGGCTGGAGCTGAATGTAATCGTGCGATGTGCTGCCTCTTCCTCCTTTAGTGCTGCTTGTCTTTCCTTTATCTTATCACAGCCTATTACTGCCGTTTACCATTTGCCTTCCTAAATGAGCAATCAAATGCTATCGTCCACTAACAGGAAAAATAATGCATCATCACATTATAAAAGTATAGGGACTGTGGACATGTTAACCCATCTGGACAGTGGCGATGGCACTGTGTAACCTTCCCCCTTCTAGCTGATCTTCAGCGGTTTGCAACAATCGCCCGCAATTAATTACGCCCAATCCTCTGATCCTGTGATGCAAATAGTTTTTTTGCAGGTGTTGGCGTTAATTAAACACCTATTTGCACCAAGGGCAAGCACTGAGGTCCCACCCTTGTCTTCCCACAAAAAGCACTAATGCTGGGGCTCTGAGACAAAATACAGAGCTCGGATTTCTGTTGGCACTCAGACTACTTGTCTACGTTATTACCGCAAACGCCCCACTGGTTATTTAAACATGTACAAATTGTAAATAGATTAAATGCTAAAAAGCCCGAATGTTGCACTGACTGAGATCATGGGATTGAAACGTTTACATTTCATTAACGTGACAAGTACACAAATGACATTTAATGTCGCAATGTCACGTCTCTGCAAGTTAACAGAAAGTAGACCATTTCCATTTTGAAATAGTGCTTATCCAATTAAAATGATAAATCAAAGGACTACATTAAACCAGACTTCGCATTCCCACGATATACTAGGGTATATAGGACTAAAGGTCCTGACTCTTTCATGCTTATTCACTACTTTATTAAATCTCTAATCTTTCTCTTTGCTCCATCGACATCATCTTATGTTTAGACTTTTAATTCATTTTCTACAAGAAGAATCTCTTGATTTAGCTATACCAATAATTCTCTATAATCTCAATTAAAAAAGCGTTAAAAACAACACAACTACAACAACAACAATAATAATAATAATAGAATCAACATTTTCTTTTCCTTGAATACATTTTTGGGGTATCTTGCTGAGTGTTCAAAGTTGTCTCTATATGCTATAGACCTGGAGAGCATGTAATGGGGAGGTAATTAAATTAACCTTTAGATCACGGGTACTTTGTTAACTTAGCTGGCGCTCCGCCCCTCTGCCGCTAAATCTAAATGTGGGCTGAAATCATGGGGATAGCTAACAGATGTGCTAGTCTGCGGTTTAAATAGACACAATAATATAAAAAAATCCAATAAACTAGTCATATACATATCTAGCAGTTTGAGCACAAAACATTTTATTTCCATCAATTAAGTTCTTCCAACTAACCCTGGGGTGCTTCAAGATAAATTAGGTGCACCTGAAAAATGCAGTAATGCAAATTGTCCGCGAGAGGGCAGTAGTTACATCTATTGCACTTTCAGATAATGTCTGATCAATTGTAGCTGTCAATTAACAATGTAAGCGCTGCAATAAAACAAGTCTCTATGCCGGTGAATATACCATCAAAGACGTAATGTGAAATTATTTTATTTCACTTGTTCCTTAAAAAACACATTGAACAGAGCTAGGTTACAGTAACAGGGAATTATCTGTTGGCTCGCTGCAGCAGGCTGTAAATAAATGTATAGTGAATAATATCTCATGCATGCCTGTCAAAAAACAGGTTTCTCATCTCGGTCTATTTAATGTCATTCTTCTTTGCTGCGTACACTTATTTTGTAACGTATTAACATAGAAGTTGAGAAACTTTGTAACAAAACTAATTATAATACATGTATTGCATTATTCTCACGCTCAGTTGAATTAATTAAAAACTGCTCTACAGTGTTAATAAATAACCCCTTCGAAAGCAAAGACAATCTCAAGCTTCTCTCTATCCAAAGTAGACGACATAAGAAATTAGAAATGAAATGACTGCTGAGTTCTAGCTACGCCAGAATGGAATCATTTTAAGTAAATCAGAAAGTCACCATTCATCATAATAGCTAGAGAGCTTAAAATTGATGCTATGGAGAAAAAAAACAAATATTTCGATTAGCTCATGCATTTTTGTTTGCTCAACACTGACTCAACTGACATATAAAGCATGTCACCTTTACAATTCCTATGGTACACATCTGTAAATGCCTTTCACGGGCAAATTGTGAAAACAAAAAAAAGATAACTACATTAAAACGGGTGGGTGGCCCACATCACAGCATTGTTGAACACCAATATGAGAGAGCCCTGATGGGAGGGGCAGTAAGACCATCATGCAGCCTTGTTCTTTGGATTTTATGACAGTTGTAGTAAGCAACTTCCTCTATTCAAGAGCTGCTTTCTTTAAAAAGCCCAGTTTGGTGTTTTTTATGTGTATGTTTTTTTTCTCTCTCTCTTCAAGTGGCCTGATATTAATGGCCCATTCAAAAGTCAACACTCATGCGCCATGGCTGAGCACTTCTGCATAGCCTGAGGCCGACCAGGGCTCCCCATTAACCCCCAAAGTTGCCTCCTTGCTGCTCCATGGCTAACCAGCCCAGGATGACTAACATGGGAATTGGGTTTTCTTTTCTACCCACAGCACATTAGGCACTCAAGGAGGGGGGCACTGTGGGGTTCATATGCAACCCCCCCCAACACACACACACACAAACAATTCTCAGTGCGAACAAACCCACAGTCGAACTCTCCACCACAAATACAATAACTGATTAAATTCCAGCACCATGTCCAAAAAATACTCTATTAAATGTCTTTCTTTCTATTTGATTTTATTCTTGCTCAGTTCAAAGCTGGATTTGAGCCTTCTGAAGCATCCTGCCTCTTTTTATTTGGGAATCCAGGTGTAAAGCATAACTATTAAATACGTCGGTCTCTCCAGGTTCCGGTAAGATCTTGGCTTTAGGGCTCGCTCAAGTGAAAACACAATCAGAACAAGATACATGCTGTCATGAAAGCAGTCCAACAGTGATGGTTGGAAAGCACCAACTGGATATGGAAAGCTGGTAACAGAAACATCACAGTGGTTAGAGCTGTACCAATAGACCAGGCAGGGGTATAAAAACAGAACTTCAATGGTAAATGTCATTCACAGTCATGTTCTGTACACTTAATAAGACAGATATTTCCTAGCAGCTTAAGACATGGTGGTACAGCTATGCAAAGGGTTTCCATGGTAAATTAAAACCATGCCACGGCTGATAGAGCCAAGGTGCAGGTCTGAAAGTGAAGACAACACAAATGTGATCAAGATGTCACACTACTTGCCACCTGGACTTTTATGGCTGTAGCCCCTCCTTGCTCGGCCAATGGAATGTAGTGTGTTTAGATGAGGCGGGGGTGGCAATTCCAGGTGGGCCCCCCCTGATGAGGAACCATTTTCATTACTCCCCCCCAACATGCCACATTATCCTCTTTTTCAAAGTTAAACTTTGAAAACATTTGCTTTGTAACATTTCAGTGTCATAAATGCTGTCACGTTCAAGAAGGCATTCCATTAACATCAAGTTGTGAAAACTACTTCCACCCAAAAATGGTTTGCCACCTCATGCTTTGTGGGAATATTCCAGAATCGTCTGGTGTTTTATCAAAAATAAAAGCACAGTTGTGGGGTGTAGGCAACATCCACCACTGTACTTGGAACAGGCTTGGCTGCTGATGTATAGTCTTGCTGTTTGGCTGACAGGCCCTGAGACTGTGCCTGTATTTTGATTGCCCTCCTTTTACAGCCTGGTCTGGGTTTCATGTGTAGTGCCCATATAAAAATGTCTAAGTTGAGTTTAGCAGCATCTTGTCAGGCCCTTTAGACAAACCTAAAGTAAACCATTTGGTAACAAATGTTTCAACTTCTGTTTTCCTCAGTGTTGTAACAGCTGGAATATTTGGTTACCAACCCCATGTTTTAACACATATTTACCAGAGCATTTGAAGTTTAAAGTTTTAGATGGTACTTTATTGAAGTGATGGATCTCAGTGCTGTTTTTTCTGGGGAAACATATTCAGTCCAGTCCTTGCTGTGTAAAAGCCAAGATATTTTCAGCTATGTGAGAGAGAGAGAGAGAGAGAGAGAGAGAGAGAGAGAGAGAGAGAGAGAGAGAGAGAGAGAGAGAGAGAGAGAGAGAGAGAGAGAGAGAGAGAGAGAGAGAGAGAGAGAGAGAGAGAGAGAGAGAGAGAGAGAGAGAGAGAGACACTCCCCGGGGGGTCCAACAGCGAGTGCCTGTGATGGATGTTGGTCCAGCAGGGGTTAAGCGAGGGCAGTCCGGGCCTGTGCCGGGCTGCAGGTTGCTGGCCGCCCACTGCTCGCCTCTGGGGTCTGATTGCACTTCCAGAAGGCCTGATCTGTCAGGACCCGAGGACACACACTGAGGAGGAGGGAGGCTTCTCCTGAGCTGCGAGTGCCAGAGCGAGGCCTGTCAATCCCGCTTCAACATGGTACTAATGACACGTAGTGGGCTGCTCTGTCTAACATAGACCTCAAACACAGACTAACCCTAGTGCTGATCGCCTCTTGTGAGCTCATCGTGGCTAAAGCAAGATAGTATTTCTGCAATGTAGGCATTCTGAAATTGTGAGAAGAGCTCAAGCATTTTCCATTTATTAACCATTATGTCCATTATGTGCAAAGACCAGTCATTCTCAAACCCAATTGTTATTATGTGGTTTGCATTCACAGCCAAAGGTATTAACTAATCATTCACTCTGCTTTCATTCTTCAGATAAGCCACATTAAACAAATACAGAATACTTTAAAGGGATTCCTTGGTAAGTATCACAATATCACATAAAAAGAACAGGTCAACTCACCTGCTATGTTCTTTGTCCAGCATGAGCGACTGCTTTACATTTTGGAAAAACCTTCAATAAAATTACACAAATCCTCCCTTCAAATAATCTTTATGCATGGTTATCATCACCATCTTTATTTAAAACAGATTGTAAGGGTATAGATTTTGAAACAATTAATTGCTGAATTTAGTTTCCATGTCCCCAATGAATACTGTTATGTTTACCCATTATTTAGAATTAATGACCAATGTTTGCAGTAAATAAGTTATGAATTTCAAATGATCATTGTTTCAGTGCAGCCGACTGAAGCACAAGAAAGACTAGGTGCCTTGTGCAAATGTGAGCAGTCAGGACAGACAATTCTGTACTATTAGCTCCTTGTGTTAAACAATACTATGCTACTGATGCGTCTCTTTCTGATTCTGCTGAGGCAGCAAGGAAACAGCAGTGAAAGAAATTTAGGCTGAAAAATATGAGAAGATGTTCGTAGTATAATTCCACAGGGATAGCCAGTCCTTCAGAGCTGTTTTGAATCCCCCCTTCCCCCTTCAGCCGTATGTTGTTATTTAGAAGACACAGGGACACTTGTATGATCAGTAGAATCCAAAGAAAGCAAGATAACCTCTCTACGCACACTCCTTCAGACTGGTGGGAGATGTTCGCTCAAAGGGGAGCTTGTCTGAAGCCTCATAGTAAAACAGTTTCCATAAACCTGGTCTTCAAAGCTTGTTTGGGTCGTCTCGAGAGGGCTTTAAGCTAATTGCATCAGCCTGTCTCTAGCAGGAATACCGGGAAACCCCATCTGAAGAAGAGCTCAGACCGTCCTGGAAAATATTTCAGCATGGTTTTACAATATGATAGTGGAAAAATGACACTAACACATAGGTTTTATGACACTACGAGTAATAGACTGCTTACCAGGTTGTGGGGTATTGGGTGACGAAAGAGCACACTTATTTTGACGTTAAAACTTCTATTGCACTAATAAATTCCTCAAGCAACCCTGTAAATTAAATTATACAGGGTACAACAGGGAGCAAAGGATTGTCAATACAATCCATAAAAATACAAGGATATACATTTTACTATCAGTATGTCTTCATCACTTCTGGACCTAAAACCTGAAATAATCCTGGCAATGATCCCAAAAAATGTTTCATTTGATAAAACATTATTTGTATATGTTCCCCACTCCCTCATTTAAGTTTTAACCACATAAATCTTTCACAAACCTACTAAATATTTAAGGTCTCATAGTTTTCCTTAATTAAAGATAACAGACTGTGTTTTAAGGCAATGCAAAAACACCATGAGCTGTGTCCAGCAGTAAGCAAGTTGCAATACTTCTGACTTTGTAACCTCCATGCATTTGTGAGGGATATCAGACAGCCTGGTCTTCCCTTTATCCTTTCCGTCTGTCCCATAAGCACTCCAGTCAACAATGTTAAAAAGACTCTTTCCCAAGCACTGAGCTCATTTGCGATTTTTTCTAAGGCTCTGTCCATATGGAAAAGGTCTCTACCTGGACTATACTTATAAAAATCTGTAGCTGCAGATACATTATCCTATTCCCTAACTACAATCCGTGGTAGTTTCACAGCCCCACTGGGTTATCCCTGATATAGTTTTAGTTTTTTTTTGTATTGAAACATATGTCAGTAATATGTATTCCATATGAAGATGTAATACAATATGGTTTTAGCGTGCACCATCTATCCCTCTGCCCGTGTGCACATCTGCCTCACCCCCCCCACAACCCAGCCATCAATTGCTGTCCCTCTCTGTAGGTGTGCAATCTATTCATTTTGTCTTAAATACTTACAAAAGAATCAACTACATCCTCACAGTCAGTTTTTTTTTTTTCAGGTTTTTGGGGAGCAGGGTGTTGAATGCAATACAAAATACGGCATCTAACCTTATTTTGAGATTACTTGCATAGACAAATGTTGCATAATATTAAAATATGTACGTGAATATTTGCCATTCTGTCCAATCAGTACAATCTATACACATGCTTGCTGCTTGTGAAACCTGAAATTAATTCAAACAGCTAACAAATATAGAAGTATCACACCACGAGTGAAAATGCTTAATTTGCCTATAACCAGACTTTTTATTTCACAGTGTATGTACAAAGGTAATTTAGGCTATGGTGATGATTACAGATAACAAGAGACTAATACACATCCCAGTACAGGTCTCAATTAATTTAACAAAATGTCCGACTACAGTATTATACACCTGAGTTCCACTTCTTATTAATTTAGTTTTTAAACACTGATGCATGTCATTATCAATTCACTTATTTATTAAAAGGAAAATAGAGTAGCCACAAAAGTAGCTAGTGGTTAGAGTTAAACGTGGGGAAAGAAAAGGTGTTTTACATTGGTCTGGCTGTGGATTGAATCCAGGCTGGCACTGGAAATGGGATATGTCAGGCATGCTGTGGTTAATGCTGGCTCCTGGGTGGCCTTTAGGAGGCTGTCATGCTTGTCAGAAGTTGAAGGCCACAGTTATCCTGAAGCCTGTTGCTGCCACCTAAATCCTGTAGGCCTCCACACATGATACACACACAAGAGAAACACAGGACACACTCCGCTAGAGGCCTACACCTCCACCAATCCTACTTATCCACAGGTGACAGGGGCTTACATGGTCCAATCACTCCAGGCAAATTTAGAAACACAAAATGCTTATTTCCTCCTGAAATGTTGATTTTCCTGGAAAATTGCATCCATGCATTTATTTAAATTTTATTTGTGGAGGAATAACAGGACATGTTCCTGAAAAACAGGTCAAGGCAGGGGCAATACCTTTGGACTTCATTTTATGCACTGGTTTTTGAATTAGCAATAAAAGCTTTTAGGTGGTGAACAGTTGCATGAAACACAAAACAACAAAAAGCCAACACTGACTGGCACAACTCACAGGCTGATATTGTAGCAGGGTCCTGTCCTGTGGATTCAAATTCATTTAAATTGCTCATGGAAGAGCCAAGAAGCTGCTGGTGGGGGTGGGGTGCAGGGAATGATGTACAAAAACAGTGTTCGTCATGGGGAGGATAGGGAAGCAGGCTGTGGGCGAGCTGGGAAGAGTGCTGGCGAGAGGATGGAGAAAGTGATCCTGTCAAGAGAAAGCATGGGGGAGAAATAAGATTTGTTCAGGGATTTTGCCGGAGAGCAAAGAAATGACCCGTGGTTGTGAAAGGCCAGACAGCAAAGGAGGTGTAGAAAAAGGTAAAAAAATAAATAAAAATGCAACTGTTCAGCCATATGAATAACTGTCATAAAATGTTACAGATCGTGGTTTATACTGCTCGTGTGTGCCAGTGCATGTAGAGATGTTGCTTGAGCTGCTGTAAAAACATTTGGTGATAACATGTGCTTCTTCGGCAAAGCCTCCTCGATTTGATGTTTTAAGAAAGAGGAAAGAAAAATTAGCCTGTTGAGCTAACCTACATTTATCCTGTCATTTTCCAGCTCCCATGAAACACCATTTCACAACAATCACTTGACACTGTTTTTCTTTTATTGGTTGTTTATTAAAATATTGCTCATTAAACTATACTGATTTATCAATTATATCTTCCCAGAGCAGTTTAAACACCAATTCAGCCTTGTGAAAACTGTAAAGAATTGACTTGATTATTAAATACAGGGGATGACATAATCCTTGCAACTTTGAAACCTGCATTTTTTTTTTTTGCTGGAGGTTTGTTGCCATGACAAACAATCAGGAAAATGCAAACAATATAAACGACTCTTTAGCTGCAGTTGATCAGACTGAGCATGACCCCTAACTTTCAAGGGTCTAAAATCTGGAGAAGCTCAGAATGTTCCTTGGAAGTTTAAGTGAATAATCCGGTCCTATCATCTGCCAAACTCCAATGAAATCCTTTCTTTATTGTATTAGAAATGAAAATTACTGTCTATATTTGTAATGTGGATATGTGGCTATGAGGTGAAATGCCAGCTTTTAAAAATCTAACATCTGGTGGCCTATTCTTATGTTACTCTCAAGTCAAACATGACCTGTATCCCCTGAGTCCAGTCCTCAGTTCTCTTAACACAGTCTGCCACAGGTGGGTCCTTCTGCAAGGGGTCTTGAGACATGAAAACAGGGATTGTGGGGCACAAAGGTGAAACTAGCTCTCACTATGAAATATGGGACTAGCCAGTCTAGCCAGTGAAGGACCCTGACAGTAAAGTAAGTTTGTTGGTCACCTGCTTTGTAACTGGACTGTAGAGAATCTAGTGGTCACTCTTTTCTCTGGTAAAAACACTCATTTCAGAAAACAAAAGGCATTAATTAAGCCCCAGATCTTGTTCCTGCTCAATACAATCACAATTAAACATCTGGCGCTGACTATTTAACCACTACGGGATACCTTAATCATACTGCCCCACCACAGCATTATTCCAGAAACGCAAATACTATTAAAGTGATATTTTAATGTGTAATATTTGGGGGGATACAAATGTGTTAAAAGATACTAGCTGAATACTTGGCTATCCACATATGCAGCTTAGTGGATCTGTCTGTCTACAATACCTGTGATCCTCAGGACAGGTAGTTGTTCCTGTGGTATATCTTCCAATAATGACTGACAGTTTTCCTGCAACTGCTTTCAAAAATGTATATTACAGTAAGGTAGTCTTGGCTGTGATGAGTCTTCACAGTGGGCTGTGGCTTATAGAAATTATACTGGCAGTCAAATCTGGGAAGCAATTGCAAAGGGAAGGTATGGTGTATCTCTCTCTCTATCTCTCTTCATTATCACTAAGAAAACAACAACCTCGGTCTGAGGCTTGGTGTCCAGTTGCGGAATACCTCAGGATTGAAATCACTTCAAATGTTGCCCTGTTTTCTGTGCTTTTTATTCCAGGTTGCTGCGGTTTGGGCTGTTTTTCACATTTGACTCTGCTATTACAATCCGTAAAGTCAGCGCAGTGCAAAGACAACAGCAGTACAGGGCTGTAAAAACCTTGGCAAGCGAGCGCTTGCTATTTCTTAGAAGAGGAGTGACTGAATGTCTGAAACAGCTAAAGAACAGACTCAATTTACAGAGGTATTATTCCCCTGGCTAAAACAGGACTTTAAAAAATACACATTGCCATGAGGGAGGAGGAAGGGGGGCACTTGTGCAATCTGCAGTGTGGCAAAGTAAAGGTAGAGATCACAGGACTGGGAGAGGATTCATTGTCACCAGTATGAAAGTCATCCTGAGCAGTCATGTTTGATTTGTTTTTGGCTACACTACATACATTTTTTAGATTACAAATAGAAAACTACAAAAAGCCTCTTAAACACATGAGTTTAAATTTTCTTAAGTTGAAGTCCCTCAGGTATCTATAAGACATCTTTCTGAAAAAGCCTCACTGCTCTGCTCTGTCCTAGTTCACTGAAAGACACTGTTGACAGTGACACTGTCCATTCGTTGATTGGAGTGAGCAATACCGGTTTGTATTTGAAAGCCAAGTCATACATCGGTGCCGTCACATTCATGTGCAGCACAACTTTCTGTAACCTGATGTAACTGGGATAATCGCTCTTCTTAGTAAACTACTTCCATTTCGAACAAGCAATGGAGAACTATCAATGACTAAATGCGGGAATTGGCTTTGCTATTTGTGGCCATTAGTTGAGCTATGCTGCAGCAGGAGAAACTTCCAGATCTGGACCTGGAATTACTTTTGCATTTGCATTAAAAGTGGTCTTAGTCTAGGATGACTGAATTCCCATTGTCAGAACACCAGTTGAGATATGTAGCAGCTATTAGACCCTGGGGATGTGGATATTGAGTGATACATGTACAGCCACTGCAGTCCTATAAAAACTAAGGCAGGACATGTTACTTGACATAATTTGTACAGCACTTGTTGGTTAGTTTGTTGTGGCTCTATGGTGCACAAACATACCTATATTGAGTATCACACTCAGATGCCAAATGAATCATATATGCAGTCCTCGTGTGAAGGGCTTGGAAGTACAAGGATGCAAGCAGAACACCGGAGCTGGCAAACAAACTGCATGTCCTGTGATAGCAACTCTCATAAAAGCTACATTCCGCAATAAAACCATAGCTAACTGTAGTAAAGCGCAGCTAAAGGGAAGTGTGGTGGAGTACAGAAAACTATATTAAAGAGCAGTTAAAAGCAGATGGTAAAAGCATTGTTAGCATGATTAAAGCCTGGTGGTCTGCCAAATTACCAGGCTAAATATGGAGCCTTTCAGTCATGGTATAGGAAATGTTTGCTTTCTAGTGTTGGAGGGAGTTTAGGCAGAATTTCATCAAATGATTCTTTACACTAGAGCTCAGACTGCTTTACTGTGGAGATGTGAGCTGCTTGACCATTAGATACATTGTGACTCACCTGTCTGAATGGAAACCAGCCTGACAATACAAAGTGCACAATGGGGAATTCCTGTTCTTGACAAACATGAACACAAACGTAAGAGAAATGTATCTACCATTACTTAGTGATAATGTACACGCTGAAATATTGTGCAATATATATCTTTCTAATCAAAATTACAATATTGTAGCATATTAAAACAAAATACATTGTACTGCCAACAACTTCATGGGTGAAATCAAATAAATGCTTATACATGACCCATTTTAAGACACCTTTTCAACTGTTATATCATGATGTATCTACTTCCATCATCAGCTGGGAACCCCCATTACCATTAGCACACATTTCAGATCATGATAGAACTGCCATTGCACATTTACAACAATTTATTTGTTCTTATTTTTATCAAATAGCTAGCAACTAATTTTTTAAGCCATCATAAGAGTTACAGACATTGTTTGCCTGACCCTGGACATTGTGGGAGGACTACAGATGAAAGATCATGTAGCTTGGCAGCACTTAAATAATTCACAAGAGCTCCTATGGCAGGCCAGAGCATGGTTTTTGTGTAATTCTTGCTTCTACTTCATTCTCTCCATGCAGGCATACTGTACTGTAATACCCCCCCACCCCCCCAAACACTTTAGTTGCTGTATCTTGTTTCATGATATTACTTATTGCATTGTTATAGTCTTAATTTTGTATGATGTCATACCACCCCTTCCCAGAGATGTAACTACCATCCTATGCCTTGTAACAACAAAGGTGGAGTAACCTCCCATAAATGCCACCCTGAAATAATTCTGCCCCTGGCTGGAAAACATTTACGGGGCTCAGCTAAAAAGGCACCCCAGTAAAAAACATTATTGGCTGAATACTGTCTCTTCTCCTTGGACTTCAACGCTCCCCTTGATTTTATATCACCTGTCTTCTGGATGGGGTGTGATTTACAGTCTTGTAAACACATAGGAAGTACTTTTGAAAAAGGTTTAACAAAGTCAATAAAAGTAGACATAATTTCTAGTAATGGGATGTATGTTTTTCCCCTCACTCTCCGTCTGTCTCTCCCGCTCTCTCTGTCTCTCCCTCTTTCTCCCTCTGCCCTTTTTTTTTTTTGCGCTGCGTCAGGCATGGACCAATGCGTTTTGCAGCCCTATCCCCTGGCCCGTTTAAATCTTGTCTTTTTAATCACTGCCTCACAGGACGCAGAAAACGGCCCCCAGTGCCAAAACAGCTGTGCAGCCCAGGGAGGGAGGGAACCAAAAAGAAAAAGAAAGAAGAAAAAAAAATAGAAAAGTAAACTCAGTGGCCCACAGGGAACCAGACCCTTTATATCTCCACCAGCTGAGCTGACTTCACGAAACAAAAGGGGGCCACCCGACCAGGTATTGGCGTTTTCTGCTTTCCGTGTATCCAGTTTCAGCTGAGCTCCATATCCTTGGTGTCAGTGTTCAATGTACTCCCATTGCTAAGCTTTCTGTAAAGGGGAAAAAAGGTCCAAAATACTTCAAGGAACTGAATAAACAAAGGCATCCACCATGCATCTTTATCAATGTCAGGGAACAGTCGGTGAGAGGCTCCTTCAGCGCCAGGGAGAATTCACCCATAACTTCAAACAAGCTTCAGACCAAGTAAAACGTCCACAAGCGGAGCTCAGCAGACAAATGGGTTGACTAAGTATCTGCTTCAGCAGCCTTGTTTAAAGTTCCATTTGTTTATATCCCTCCAAGGTTGCTATACATGAAATGTCCAGGTTCCTGCCAGGTTGAAAACTACTTGCCACATTACACCGTGAGCCGAACTTTACACAGCAATCCTGGAAGGCTATAAACACAATTTTACATGCCTGGTTATTGAAACTCATTTCAGTATTCCTATAACACATTTTCGCTGTGTGATACTGGAAAATGTTTGGAGCAAAAGCATCCAGAGGTTATGCATTTGAGAACAAGGGAGCAGGCTTATCAAAAACAAGATCTGTTTTTTTTTTTTTTTTTGTACAGACAACCAAAAAGTTTTAACATGTCTGGGCATGTTTCTGTCCAATGACCATTTTTTACTGGCTGGCTTCCATCTTCACAAAAAACTACCTTTCTTGTAAAAGTCTTTAGAATGAGAAGGTGTGCTACACAGCTGCACTAGACTGTATCACCTTCTCATTCCCTGCTGCCTATCATTTTCAGATAAATGTACTGTATAATGCCAAAAGTCCAAAAGTCCGGAATGAGTTCATTGCTCTCTACTCTAATGTGAAGATTTTAAGCTGCACTGTGTTGAACAGAGCAGAGGGGATCAAATTGAACAACACAACACTGACTGGTGTCATTTATTTCATCCAAAATATAGCACCACAAGAAAGAACGTTAAATAAATCAGGAGATAATTAGGGGTAGGGTTAGAGACATGTGTCCAAGCATTTGCAGCTGTACAATGTTAAGACTGATGTAGAATGTGCACACATTCAGAACACTGCATACATGTGAAAGCATCTATTAATAGAACATTCCTCAATGGAAGAGAAAGTGTTTACAAGGCATATTTCTAATATTCAATATTCAGCTGAAGTAAGGAATGAAGATTCATTTTCCAAGGAGGCTCTTTCCCTAACAGAGTATTTCAAACATTCACAGATATACAATACACAGCATGTAAAACCTTTTCAAGAGTTAGCTGAGAGAGTCTCATTTAAAATCAAGCTTCCACAACCAAATAATTCATCATTACAATCTAAGAAGCATTAACACAAAGCTCGGCACTTTGAGGATCAACCCAGGTCATTTTCTAAAAATTGTTCAAAGAAATTTGGTAAACAAGATGCATTTTCTTTCCAGGGTTTCAGTCCACACTTTGCGTATATTTAAATTATTTTTTATGGTGAACAGGTGAGAAACGTAACAATATAATAATAAAATAACAAAATACACCTTATTTGCTAACCTGCTGACAGTTTTAAGCAGGCGTACCGTTAAAGAGGATTGCTCAGTCCCTGATTTTCATGGGCCATAAAAGCCTTGAAGACCGAGACCTTCAGCTTTGCATTAGTGCATAGCATGCATAGCTGTGGATTTACCCAAGCCATGATCAGTCCTAATGCAGCACGTAATTCTATCAATGTCTGCCTTAAATTTTTATGTCGCCGAAAAAATGTTGACTTGTAATTAAATTGTACTGCACAATAAGGGGTCTCACCACCCATGGAGCCCCCAGCAGCTCCTAAAAAAACAAAACTGTTTCCATTTGGTAAAGGGGCAGGTCACCAGGCATAACTGGAACAGCAGACGGGCCTGTGTGCATATGACATCACCAACAGGACAAAACAAATCCCAAGCCCAGTGTGTCTAAATCTTTCCACACACAAGGAAACTGGGATGAGTGGCAATTTGTGCAAGCCCATGATAAGCAAATTAAATGAGGTCTAGTTTCAGCACTCCACAGGACTCTGATGTGTGAGAATCAGTGGTAACTGATACATTAACAATTCCACTTAAAACAAAAATGTAGAATAAAGCTTTAAACATTTTCAGTCATCAACAAATTCCTGGGCTGCAGAGACTGGCTTCGGGGCAGGGGTACAAACTGGTTATTTAGCTCAGCCCAAATATTTTAACAGGCTTTCCCCAGGAACGGGCACACTTTTAAAAACAGACATCGACTTGGGACCCAAACACCCCCCCAAACACACCCCCAGAGCTGAAATTCAAAGGGAGAAGGGATAGAGAGAGTAAGAGAGAAAAAGCAAAAGAGGGGGGTGGGGGGTGGAATCAAGTGAAATAGCAGAGAAGTAGTCGGTCTAGCTGGAATTTAGAGGAAAAGGAAAGCTGAAAAGAGAAAAGCAGTGCGTTGAGGGCTGTTGTGTTTATGTAGTGCTCTTCAAAGGAAAGGCTAATCATTTTTCCATACTGTGTGCAATAACATTGGCTGCAGGTTAGACGTGCTGGTTAGTGATTCTATTCCTCCCCCCAGCCCCACTCCCCCACCTTTACTTTGATTTTTTGTTTACTGAAGAAGACCTGTCATAAAATCCTATGCTCATACTGACATATACTTCAGTAACACAAATATAACGCTTAAAGCAGAACTTCAAATAAACGAGGAAAACAAACACTGCTACAACCCAGGCCAAGAAAAAGGAGTTATATTTATAAGACAGTTTAAGATGTGCCTAGGCTGTGTTTTAAAATAAACATAATCTTTCAGTGAATTTCCATTTAATTCGTACACAGCTTTGTTAAAATAAAATACACAAATACACATGGAAAACTAATAACTTATAACTAGTACCCAAGTTATAACTGTTTATGTAAACAAAGAAAATGAGGCATACAGTATTCTAGCAGTACAGCGCAGGGGATTATTTAGTTTTTTGGGGGTCTTAAAAGGAAAAAGAAAAAAGACTGCTGTTTTCAGTTACAGTAACATGCAGTTTGAATTTCTCTGCAAAGAGTTTTATAATATAGCAGAAACTATTTCTAATTATGCTGCTGTAGTCGCTCACTGTGTGTCAGCTTTTGGCTTTGGTTTTCCTTTGCACTGCCTTTGCATGGATACGGTTTCTGGCCAGTTCACATACTCAGACTTCCATCTGTCCTCTTTAGCTCTATCTTGCATGGTTTGAAATTCATGGTCTGTGCAGTACTTTGCCAGGTTACAGCACACATCATTGGATTCAGTATTGCACTTAAAAAAAAAAAAAGACACAAAAAAAAGGCAACCTCGTTCTCCTATCATATTCATTTTTTCCGGGGGGGAGGCTGGACTGATGAGACTCCAAAGTGCAGAAAAAATTCCCACCTGTGAAGCCAGATCTTTATCAGTCCACAGTTAATGCTGCACAGAGCTTTTTTCCCCCCCTTCTGGAACAAATTCATCTGCAGGGAATCACTTCTGCAAGTCAACATCTCATTGAGAGTTGATGTCAGTAAGGAGCGGGTTCTAGTTTCTCAGTGGGGTGTGGAGCAGTACTGAGGAGGTCAAGTGATGTGTCTTTCCCAGAGCACTGAGGGACTAAGTGGCTGACCTGGGATGAGAGGCATTGCTAACATTGGAGTGAAAAAAAAAATCTTTCCATTTACAATACTGCTGAAGACTGAAAACCACCAAGTGGCTTCCGGTGTGATAATTCTTTATGAAATTCCCTTTGCGAGCTGGGATTTCAGCATGCTCTCGGTTCAAGATGTTATCATAAACAAACAAACAAACAAACAAACAAACAAGTGACAAGGATCCTAGAATTCCTGTAAAATTGTAATTTGTGATCACAGTTATACAATTATATATTATTTCTTTAGGCGTGATGAAGTTTATTATTGACAACAGTTAGTTGCCTGCCTACTGGTTGTGTTTGATCTTGGTATTGACATCATTAAGGTTGGTGCTCTGTCAGTTGTGCGGCAGGCACTGTGACATTCATCCATTCCTGTTTAAAACCCTTATAAACCGAAGACAACTAATGTACTTGGTCTTTGGCAAGACCGAGGATGCTTAATCTCTCTTTATATTTTGAAAAAGATATAGAAACATATTTATGTATACACCTTAACTGGATCAATTGAAGAATAGTCAGGAATTCATCATAAGGACCAAAAACTGCTACTTTATAAAAAAAGATGAACCAGAGATCAGCAATTTGAATAAAATGGAAACACTTTACTTTAACAGTTTCCAGAGTATACATAAATGTGCCTGTAAGAAATAAACAGCTGACACAGTATTTGGAGTAAAACAATGTGAAGAACCAATCTGCGTTCGCTTATTTATGTCCAGCCTGTTAGCAGTGGACAATGCAGGGTTATAAACACTCCAATCGATCCTGAAAAATTGACCTGACCCCAGCTTTATTTACAATAGCTCCAGAGGGGTCATCTATTGGTGGCCTAGGACCCAGATTGACCTTCTGAAACATCAGTCACATCCCAGCTGTAAATCTAGGTCGCAGCATTATGGAAACAAGATGTTACTTCTACAGCTGGGCAATCCTGGAGAACCAATTAAAAAGAGTGGGTGAGCTTGTAAGCTTCATGTACTGTGGGTTAACCTTTTCACGATTGAAATGACCTTGTACCTGCCTGGTTTGCGCCACAGGGACTTAGCAAAGTAGCTCTGGGACCCTTCCCCAGAGGACTGATAGCAAACCGGCTTTGTTTAGCAAGTGAATGTGCCTCCATCCACTCTTTTCCACCAGATAACAGGGTCTGAATAGCCAGTTTATTAGATATCGCAGATCTGTGCTTATCTGGACATAGGCACTGTGTCCAATTAAGTGGGAAATGAGGGGCTTTTCTATTCAGGGTGATAAAGAGCATTGTTGAGTCACCTGACAGCTGTTACAATAGAAGGGGGTACACTTTCAAATGTGTTCTGTGTCCATTTAACAGTGATGAGGAGGATCAGTAGACTCTGGACCAACAGAGTCTATCCAGATGTTTTAAAGTGACTCTGAAAACCTGAAAACCTCACTGTAAATCAATGAGGCCGAGCTGTTCATCTTTCGATTTGCAAAGGATGGATAAGTGGATTAAATATATATATATCCATAGCAATGAAAGCAGCTGACCAAGTTTTCACCGGCTTTTTCATGAGTGACATTCCTACAGAGATAAGAACAGCCGCTTACATGTTACATAAATATGTCCAGGATATACCAATAAAACATAGAAGGATTCTTACCCATATACCTCAACACTCTCTTTCCCATTTAAATTTGCTCCCTCTATGTATAAACCGTTCTTGAATATACCACAGTCTAAGCAGGCCAGATCTTGGTTTTGTTCTTTTTTGGGTGGAGACATTTTAGTTGAAATGTTCTATTAATTTCTCCTGAACTGCAACTCCTACACCATCGGCATCAGTGGTTATCGAGTGCAGAGGACTTACAATATTTCTCTGCCCGCGTGTTCCGTAAAAACATCCAAGCCCTGTATTTGGAACCCACAGATCCCCACTTGTAGGTCACTGACAACCACACGAATTGGAAGCCCGATTCCATACCACAACTGAATGGGAACAATTCAGCCCAAATACCTATTTAGGTAAGTAAAGCGCGCCGGTTCTATTTCAGAAAGGAATGGTGGTCTCTCCCGGAATGCCGGCAGGAATTTTCAGCTAGACAGCGTGAGAAAGCGTGAGAGATGGAGAAGGGCACATTCCACATTTTTTTTTTTTTTTCCTTTTTCACTCTTTGGATGTCAATCAGCTACCTTATCTGTCCTCTCTCACCCCACCTCTCCCTGCCGACTGTCTGCCCGTCGATGTGTTAATCACCCCAAAGCGCTGACAGAGAGACCCCCCCCGACGGTTTTATTCTTCCGATAACCCCTTCGCCTGTACACCACTGGCCGGCTTACCTTTCCCCAGTAGCCCTGTTGTGTCTCAAATCCTCCCCCCTTTCTCAAGAGTGCAGACCTCTCCTTTATCAAGACCCCAAAATAGCCTACATTGCTAATGACAACCTAAGCCGCCACTTTCTTTCTTGAGAGACACCGTATAACAGCAATCAATGAGTGCACTGTGCCATACATACAACAGGGAGAGACAATCAATAATACAGTTAATAACCCACAAGATATGGAAAGTTACTGCCACAGGCTATAGTTTGCCAATGAGCAACATTATATATTTTTTAAATAGCTTTTACTATTGAAAACAATAATAGCCATGCTTAGAAATCCATCACTGTAAGGCTTAAGAGGAGGTTGCAGTTGTTGGAAATGCCTAGTTTTGGGACCATGAGGAATTACCTCTTCTACAAATAGGAAGACAAGCATGGGGAGGAGGGGAGATCATATAGGAAGCACTAAAAAGAAATGGTTCCACCAGATCTGCAACTCGGTCAGGTGGATTAGTTTTGCAGTGTCCTTTCAAAATGCATTTCAACTCCTCAGACATTCAGATGGTGATGATAGGATCAGTGTTCCCTTAACTTCCAACACTCTGCTGTGCAATTGATTTAGGAAGGAAGACGACATGTTGTGAATTCTGGATTCCCTGTCCTGTAGAGGCTCATTTTTAGGAATTGAAACTGAAATATCAAATAATAATCAAACAATTTGTAAGGTGAAGTTTTCAAAACGTGTGTTTGATGTTGGTTAATTAAACATAAAACTATCCCCTTTTGTGGTGACTTTATAACACAGTTTAAAATATGCTAATTAAATTCTCATGCACATGTTTTCTACATTTCCTAAAAACAGTTTCTAACGCAGAAGACAAAAAATCTACTTCCATTTACTGGCACTGAAAATAAGAACTCCGCTCCAGTAATGAATTATCTTCAGTTTTCCTGGAAAGTGATGTAAAACACAGTAACTATGCCAAATGTCACATGCAGATTTACTGCCAACAAAAACCTATACAGTTCAACAAAAAAAAACAAAAACAAAAAAACAACACAGAACAGTTTATATTTAATATCTTGTGAATATAGAACTGAGAAGAAATAATCAAAGTTAATGTAAATGTTGTTGTCCAATGCTTTAAAAGTGAAATGTTTTTTTTAATTTATCTGATGAGGTAAGGGGGACATTTTCTGTCACTTGTTTGGACCTTTACAGACCTGTAAACAAGTTCCACAGACAGCTGAGACCGACTGTGGCCTTGCTGAGACACATGATGGGTCTTACATACTTCAAGGTTTAGTTTTTTTTCTCTTTTTCTGTTGATCTAGTCTTCTGACCCTTCATGTTAGTCAGGGATGAGGAGGACAGTAGGTTGAAAATCAACTCCCCTACCCCTACAGTGCAGGACAGTTGATACAGTACCTGCAGGACGCCTGACAAGAACTGTCAGTAAAACAGCCAGGGACAGCTTATCAATCACTTGTCTTGCATCTGTGAAGCTGTCTATCAAACCAAGGGAGGAGTTGTTTGGATTGCAGCAAAGCAGAAGTATACAAAAGCATCAGGAGTTCCCTTGTGCACTGCATGTGCAGTGAGAATAAATTGAAAGACAGTAGAGAGTGGTTGTCTTCAGCTGCACCATTATGATGACACAGGGAACTGCCTTAAAATCTCCAGGACGATCTATCCCTTTGATGACGTCTCACTAGGATGCTTCAAGAAACAGCTTTAAGGACTTCAGATCAATTAGCTCTTCCTAACTGGAGCAGCGTGATCTGCTCAATGGCCTCCTCCTTGAATTCTGTCATCTTTGTTGGAAATAAAAGTTCAACAGAACAGAGAGGAAGAGACCTATTTTCTCCCTAATCCATGGGATAGTTGTCCACCATCATTTATCAGAACTTGTATCTGCTCTGTACATAGTTGGGTCTTCCGCTTAAAAATCCTACAGGATTATCTGCCACATTTATACCTCTGTTACTCCATTATGTCATAGCCACCCCATCCCACCCTAAAATTAATGCATCATTCCCTGGGACCATTTTTGTCTTCCTCTCCACTCATTTTTGGTAGAAGAAACTGCAAACGTATGGGAGATTGCTGGAGCTGCAGACATCCCTTGACAGTTTTTAAGTGGACGGATTGGCAACCAGCTTCTGGACATGGTATGAAATCAGACTTCCACAACTCAAATCACACCCCCGCCCTTGATAAGGCAGTAAAACAACAAGCTGGTTGAATGCCTCTCCCTTTTAAAAACTCATAGAGTCCGCCTCTGTTTAGGAATAATGTCAATTTACAGCTTTACTGCCTCAGTATTTTGCTGTGTGGTTTCACAAACATTGCAATGGGTATCTGATGGGCAATTGTTTTGCGGCACAAGAATGGATATGCAAAGTGACTGTGCCTCATAAATATGACATGAAAAGGCCCATGCCGAGGATAAAGCAATGTTATTAGCCCTGCTTAAAAAAGTGAAGTGACAGCATTATAATGCAAGAGCAAAAGTTTAAATAAATGCCTAGAGAGAAACATAAAAGAGATAGTGTAAAAAAAAAAACACACAGAAATGACTGAGGTATACATTGAGCTGCACAGGTCTATGCAACACAAAAAAAGTTCACTATTTTAATTTACATGAAAGTTCAATGTAAAAGTTTTCATAAATACTAATCAAATTCTTTAGTATACAATGTTAAATACAGCCCTGAGGGTATGTAAGCATGTTTAAACTAATTTAAAACCCCTATTATAAATAATAGTACAAAAAATGAAGTACATTTTATAGCATTTTGAAACAATGTCACTGAATCAAAAGCGGTTTATATTAACAACAATACAATCACAAACTCTTATATGTAACCAAATAATAATGGTTAAATACTATATTGGGTCTCCAATTTGCTCTGTATTTTATTAATGTGATAAAAAAATGAAATCCAATAAATGTAAATATAAATATTTACTACATTGGTAATAAATGCAGCTCATTATATTCCTCTTAAAGAAAGGGGGAACAAAATCAAACACAGTAAGGGGTGCTATGTAGCTTATAAATAAGGACACTACAAATACATTTTCAAAGTTAGAATGTCTGGTGATAAAATACGGTCTCTTTAAGGGGGAAAGATTCAAAACCACCTCCTTAATTCAGTGGTGATGCATTGGCAAGCTTTATTAATTGACTTGCAAGTAGCAAAAGGGAACATTTCCAATGCACTGGAAAACTACTGCCCCAGGGATTACAGAAGGGGTCAAAACTAAACACAGCTGTCAGTCACTCACAAAGATTGTTTGTTGGATGTACAGTAAATTCTTTTATGAGCGTTACAGATGCTGGAGATGCACTGGTTGGCTTAATTAAAGACAAAATGTAAACAGAAAGATTCCTAAAGTCCTGCTCTTTATCAGAGACTATCTTTGAGCTATATGATTACCATCAATTGGCTAATCCGAGTGTAATGTGGCCTGCCAATGACTGACACTTCTCTTGTAGCATTATCTATGTAGATTTAATTGCTTCGAGCAGTAGCCCTGTTATCTCAGATAAGATAGCAGCACTCTTTTGCAGAGAGTTGCTTCATGAACAGAAAGAAGTGAAGTTTACAGAAAACTTTCCAAGAATGTCCACAGGGGCTGACAGCTTCTTTTCCTGTCAGGGATCATTTTCTTTAGTTGTTCAAGTCACAGCACATTATGGCCACAAATGTAGATACATAACAGCAGCTGAGCTATTCTAATGCATGCAATTCAATATATATATATATATATATATATATATATATATATATATATATATTCTATACTATTTGTTGGAATATGTTTTCTCCAAACATTTTGTTCCCACTTCATTTATAAGATTTATATAAGATTCTGTACAATGTAAACGTCAGCTGTCCTGGAACACACATATTGCTATGAAACCTTTTTAAAATATACATTTAAATTATGAAAGGTAATAAAGGGGTAAACACACTATATTATCAGTATTTTCTGCAGATAAAGCCAAATTAATCAAAAATTACTGTTCAAATAAAATTGTATTATCGATGTTTTTGGAAAATAATTTGGTCTTTGCCTTCCATGTTTGGACAAGCCAGCAGTATCAGCATTTTTTTTCCTTTTTCTTTTTCTATAATACTTCTTGTCAAAACAGACGTCATGGTTGGTGTTTGCTTTGGCCGTGTCTGGCACAATAGTCACTGACCAGGTACAGTGTGGTGTGGCCTGAACAGATTTAGCTGCACTATTGCAAATTAACCTGTGGATGTTTTAATGTCACCTTTAGGACCCTTGTGTTAAAATACACATATTCTTTCACACTGGCATCAAATACAGTGCGATATACAGCAAGTCATTTTGAAATGTAGCATTAACACTTTTTCCCAATAGAGATCAGCAGAATGGAATCAATTTGCAGCTAATAGGCCAAAAATCTCTCGAGAAGCCAAGGAGATCTAATTTCTGCAATTTAATTTGATGTTTGTGCAGTTGCAATTGTGAGGGAAAACTGCAATAATATGAGTTCATACTGGCTCAATTAACACTGTACATGCAAAAATAAATGACAACATGAAAAAAAAAGAGAGGAGTATCAGCAGTCAGAGAGAAAAAGAAATAACATTTTACACATCAGATGTGATAACAACAAAAAAGTAGTTTATAGACGTAAGTATAGGTTAGTAGTATACCCATATTATAGTTTTTCATGTTGTTTTTAAGCTACTAAGTGGTTGCAAAATTATAACTAACTAGAGCAATTAGTCCTAGGAGCGCTCAGTATAGAGGCCAAGACAGGATTCATTTTCTTCCAGAGGTGCTGAAATAATGCATCCATCTAGAACATGCTGTCATGTTTTGTGCTAAACAGAGACTTGGAAGATCACAGGGCATGCCTCACAGACAAGTGACTTGAGCCCCAATGCAAAAGGTGCTTAATTGATATTTTCTGATGGCCACTGTGCATTTTACTACATAAGCTATGCATGTTCAGGAATCTAAGGTCAGAGAGGGGTCGAAGTGTAAGATGACCCTTCTATAAGAGCATCGTTCTGATCCAGGAGTCTCACTGATAAAGTGGCCCAGCAGAAAGCTTTGCTCCAAGCTTAGCCCAGTGGCCTTTGAAGATGAGCTGGGATAATGGCTCGTAAAAAGCAGATCAGCTCTGTATCACTTCACAGGTGGATTAATTCCTCTGCCCAACCCTCCATGCTTTTTGGCTTTATGTGGCTTGGTTAGCTAACCACTGCTTTCACCTGTTCTGTGTACCAGAAGAAATGGCAGGGCTATGCTTGGAATTCAGAGATTCCCAACCACACGTTAATGAACCAAAAGCAAAATCTAATTTCCAAGGACTTTGTAATGATGCAATAATACATATTAACACACTCACATAAAACTGTAAAGAGTATAAACTTTTAAAATTCAATTTCTCAACATGTTGCACAATTTTAGAAAAAAGTTTTCTATTCTTGTATGGCTTAAGAAATCGTGTTTCAGCATCAATGAAATGCAAATGGGAGGACTTCAAACTAAAAATTAGCTAAATTAAAAATGCCTTATGAACAAGTGTTCAGATACTTTCGGAGTTTGACGAGCAGTCAATTTAGAGATGCCAAATCTAGAGACATACGATTATTATTAAAGCATGAATAGGTGATGAATTTCTATATATTTGGTTTGAGTAGATGACTGAAAACAGTGCTCCTCTACTGCGAACATGGAACCTTCAAATTAGAACAAGAAGTTCTACTATGGAGATTTAAATATTTGGATAGATAATATAATTTCAGTCTTGCACAATTCAGACAAAGTTTACAAATGAGAAGAGGTCATTCGACCCATCGTGCTTGTTTGGTGTCCAATAACTAAATTATCCAAGGATCACGTCGAGTATATATTAAGTCAGATTTGTAAGGGAGAAAGAAAAAGAGACCAGGATTAATACTTCTTTAAACAACATCATGTTTCTAAATTATTTATTATTTTGGAGCTGGTCTAATCCTGTGAAAGTATCTTGGAACCTATTCACAGCACCTGAAAAAGCAAGCCATACATATGCATCCAATACATACGCATGTGACTCACGTAGGGTTTAATAAAATATCAGTCTGGGAAGTAAGAATAGAGAAATGGCATAACAGTGGTGAAGGGAACAAAAAAAACAACAACAAATAATACAGGACAAAGGAGCCACTGAAGTGAGTGCGTGAAGTGGAGAAAAGAAAGCATAGATGGACAGGCTAACAGATTGATATGTGGATTTTCCAGGCCTTGCAGAAATACGTCTGAGAGGTGATTGCCACGGCCTGGACATCACTAATCTCCCCTCGTTACGCCTCATTTTTTCATTGACTTCAGGTTGACAAGACACTTCCTCCCTTGATTCCGCTGGGCCGCCTCAGAGCCAGCACCAGGCTTTCCGGCACAGCGAGCCTTCACTCTCCAAACCTGAGTGAGGGATTTCCACCCAAACAGCAGTGCCTTACATTGGTGCCTGTATTGCTTTAATTATTTCCAATCCTAAATGAGGGGCTTTTGTTCTGCCTTACTCTCTTCGCTAATCCCTCTGCAGTCTTGTCCACCTCTGGCGCGAGAGACTGTCTCCTTGCTCCCCCAGCACAATAGGAGCTTAAAGCCAGGCCATGAATCCCCAGATTAGCAGGGTTTAAACTGTTGTACAACCTGCCTCCCTCATGCTCTTTGATCAGGGCTCAGAGTGTGGCCGGTGGACAGCCGGGGCCGCACAAAACCTGTCCGAGGCCTGGCCCCCATATTGAATCCTGAGGAGGCCACATTCAATCCAGCAACTAAAGGTCAGCTCCTTATCTCACCACACTTAGCGGAATGATTGAAGCATTTGCTTCTTAAACCACAGCCAGCATCTTTTAATTGGTTAAGTAATAGTTTGAATTAGGGCTACCTCAATGCCTCCTTGTAGAGGCCTAACCCGTCAGATTCTCTACAAGAAAAGCCACAGCAACTGGACCAATGACATCACTAATGAGAGTGATTGGAATTTGATAGTGTTCCAAAGGATTCACTGGAATTTTTCCTTCAAATGTCACAGTTTAGCTAATTTCTTTCCAGATATTTTGTGTTGGAAAGACTCATCTTATTGGAATGAATCCTTCAGAAGGCGTGTTAGTTAGCTCGAACTCTACATGGTCAACAGAAATCTACCCATTGCTCGCTCAGACGTTTCAATTGTCCATTTAATTGACACAATTTACAGATAAAAAGGTGAGACTGGCTTATTGAAGTGTCCACTGAGGATGTGTCATGAAGCCGCTCATGTTAAAACAAGCTGGTTAGCACCTTAATCTGTTTGGACAGAAGACTAATCCTGGCTCTGAATTCCACAAACTGGGTGCTACACAAGAAAATGACCTATTCTGATTATCCCAGTATCACACTGTTTACTCCTAAATATGCCTTAAAGCCACATGGTCCAGGTAATGAGGGGATTATTCTGTCATAAGAAAATTAACAAAAATATAATCCAAACAATATATCATCATCATCATTATTATCGATCCACTGCTGGATGAAGTCCTCCCTCTTTTCCAGGTCTCACCAGCAAAGCTTATTTCATCCTTCCATCTTTTATGTGGTCATCTTCTAGGTCCTTTGTCATCTCTTGGGATCTATGCTATAGCTTCTTTTGTCCATCTGTGGTTTGTTCTTCTTGCAATGTGTCCGGCCCATTGGCATTTGAACATTTTCACTCTTTCAATGTCACATACATCTGTTTGTTCTCGGATCTATTTATTTGTGTTTCTGTCCCTTCTTGTTATTCCAAGTATGTATCTTTCCATGCTTCTTTGTGTTGTTTGCAGGTTCTGTATATTTTTTTTCAGTTTAGGTTGAACATGATATATTATTTATTCTCTTGTGAGTATATATTATATATATTATACACAGAGGGAGGGTCATTTGTAGTGTGAAATACAGATATCTTAAATATACTTAAATGGGCATATAAAACATGATTCAATTTTAGAGGCTGTATTTGTGAAGTATTTGCCGGCTGTTAAGGTTACAACATGTTAGGGGTAAAAGTGAACCAAACTCCCAAAGTAACACAACCACAAAACAAAAATAAAAAACAGCCTGTATGGGCATCTTGGAACTACAATGTCATCCTTTGTATTAAGAAATAAATAACTAAGTTATACATTTCATGTTGCTACAAATATTCTCAATTCTCACAATAGAAAACAAGACATTTAAAGAGATCAAATAGTTCTGAATCTTCACAATGTGTGGGCCCTGAACAAAATGATGAACTGTTACTCTTGATATATTACATAAATCAGAAAAAAAAGTTCTCATGCATCAGATCTGGTTGCATCAGAGTCTAACTACAATAAAGCCTCCAAACTTGTATCCCATGCCTGATTTCATTCACAGTATAACCTTCTTGGGGCCCTGCCTCAGGCTCTCTAGTTACCTGTAAAATGTTTTATTATTTACCTGCCTTAAAACGAGTAATCCCTAAACCATACAGATTACTGGTCGGTGCCTTAGATCCCAATCAGTCAATCTGAAGGCCCATGGCAGGGAGACAATGGCTGTTGTGTTTGTTGGGAGCTGGTCAGTGGAAAAGCAGGGGATTAAAGTGGGGTTTGGCTGCAGTCTTCACTTGTTTAGACTGGCCTTAAATACGGACCACAAACATCAGGGTTCACTGCAGGTCACAGGGCTTGGGTTGATGGCCATCACCCCTGCCCCTGCTGCTCCCCTCCTGCGCTTCTGTTTGTCACTTCATTGCCACAATTGGGAGAAAAGTAAAGGAAACGGTCAGGGAGCACATGTTTCAACTGTGGTCTTTCCTGCACAGGTTGCCTTTTGTGGTGTGGAATTACTTACAGCATAAGGTTATCACAATCTGTTGTGGCAGTGCTTGAAAACAATGCTAATAATTGTCTATTCTGTAAGAACACTTCAAGCATATTTACAAACTCTTTCCCCCCACAAATGTTGGTATAAAACACTGCTGGCTCATGGTTTGAAAACTCCTTGTATTTTATTCCTTTTAGTGTGTGCCCTTGTGCCTTTAATGACTGCGAATTGTATTACTTTACAACAGACCACAAAACTGGTAGCAATGAATTAATGAATTATGAGAATGAAGGACAGTCTTCTAGAACATCTCCTCTTCATCTACAGTTTTCCATATCCCTGTTGCTGTCCCCAATTACCACTTGGGATAATTGCAAAAGATATATCCATTATCACAAACATTCCCACTCTTTAGATGATAGCCCACCTCATTAAAAATGATGTACTGCATGCTATCTAGCACGGGCAAAGCTATGTTTAAAGAAAGAATTTTGTTTTGTGCCAGGGACCTCCATCTGATAAATTAGCAAATGAGTGGGTTAGAAAAGGCAAAGAGACTGACAGAAGGGAGCTCTTTCAGACCATCTATGACCTGTAACTCAATCTAAGATGCATTAATTTAGCTGTGCTAACTCTTTGCTTGTTTTGTTGCTGCTGGGCCCTGTAACCATTTTGTTTTCATCGACAAAAAGCTAAGCCAAACAAACAAAAAAACATTTAAAATCTGTCATCTGGTGTGTTAAGCTGCGGAGGTAACTCAATGCTTGTGTGTGCAGTACTGCCTCACAATTCCACTGTAAACATGGAAACATTGAAATCAAAGATGAGTGCAGTTTCTATTTCAACACTACATTTTCCTGAATGGACACAGATGGATTAAGCTTGGTCACTTTCAATCCTGGCAATTCTGGAATACAATTACAGGGGGAGACAACATGGGGTTACTGTGACACAAATGTCACTTAGTACCTTGAATTCACTTAGTGTCATTTCATATCTGTCCCAAATGAATTGCCTACCACTACTTTTACTTTTGCCAGTGTCGACCCCTCTGTGAATGTTGGAGAGGTGAGAGCACTATTGGGCTAAAAAGAGGCGGCTGCTTATAACAGCTACTGCCTTGGAATTTGAGTGCTGGGGGTGCATCCTACACTGCAGCCTATCAGAGGAATTTCAAGCATTGACTCATCCTTTATGTCATAGCTTGTCCTTGGAGAGAAATTATGTTTCAGATGCTAAGACTATATATTATATTGCTGTCAAATTCCTGCACTATCTTTTCTTATTTGTGGCATATTCTGCTTAATAAGTGATGCCTCTGTAATCCCAACTATTTAGATTGTTTATTGTGCTAATTTGATATTGCACAATTAGATTTTTTTTCTTTTTCAAGCTATAAACTGGGCAAAAAAGGCATGGTATCGTTTTCATCATCCACAAATTATATCTAGAAATGTGCCACTCTATGCATATTTATTTTTTAATTAGGAGATCCAACCACTACAAGTGAATTGAAGCTATAAAGTATCCGGAAGACATGATACATGCTTGGTCCTCTGGGTTCACAATTGTGGCAACCGCACATACGCACTGCCTCTCTCTCTCTGGAACAGTAGCAACAGGTATGTGGTGAACTCTGTCACGGACCCATACCTAAAATTGTTCATGAGCACTGAAGTCTCAGCAAGAGTTTTGCACTTCTTTCCAATGCAGCAATGCATACAGTTATTGATGAGGTGCATAACCGCTTTGCATCCCATTTTCACATAACATCGGCACTCAAGATGACTGGTTCTTATTTGCAACTAACACTGCCAGTAAAAACTATATTTTTTGACATTACAGTTATTTACATTTGTATTTATAAATTCACCAGCCGTATCAAAGGTATAAGTTATGTAGTTTGAGTTCAGTCTGTGGCAACTATAATATGCCGTGGATAAAGCAGACTGCTTATGTCAACATGTTAAAGAACTATCAGCACTTATGGTTAAAATACTAATTCTTAAGGTTTATGGCCACCAGAGAAAAACTGCTATAGGAAGTAGTTTTCGTACTGTGTACGATGTATATCGCCACAAGTACAGAATGATAGAAAAGATTAATATTGGTTAATCTACTTTGAATATACCTTGTCAAAGTGTCCTAGAATAAGACAGATAACTGGTCACAACCTATTGACACCAATAGTGGACTGCTGCGGTCAAGACTGTTTTGAATGCGCTTAGAAAGCTCATTTCACTTTTTCTTCCCAGTGAAGGCAGCCAATGAAACATCATGCTTGGCATATACCTCTCTCTCTTTTATTTTCAAAATCAGTTTAACAGTGGTGCTTGTCTGTGCAATGGCAGAGAGAGAAGTTATGTCAATTGTTCAGGCTACAAATCAGACATGAGTTTACTTGCACCATCACAGCCAGGCGACTGGTGAGCTGAAGAGTTCAATGCAGCTGACCACACCATGAATCCTTGAATTCATCCAACAGGGATAATAGTTGGTCTATCCACCACTCAGCCTGTGCCATCACCAAGTGGTCTCGGCATTCCAGAACCACACAGAGTATTCTCCTGGGTCATTGGGGCCTAAAAGGCACTCTAATCCAATGGACTGGATCAGAGTATACTGTAGCAAAAGGGTCTCTAAAGACACTAAACCTTAAACTCCCAAACGACTGGTATTCCACATCTTATTAATACTTGAAACAGAGCAAACATTTTACAGTAATAACGCGCCTCCCACAATGACACTGGTAAAACTGGCCAAAAGATTGCTCATGGTTTATTTTGTGTTAGCAGGCTTAAAATAAAGACCTGCAACTCCAAATGGACAATTTCTTACATGCCCTGTAAAAACAATAAAAAATATAGTAATGAATAAATATATTAATACAAAATTGCAGAAAACATCTTCGAGTAAATCTTTAGCACTCCTTTACTTCAGAAGAGGTATGACTAAAAGAGTGAGCACCTCATTAACCCAATCAGGACCTCTTAGTGGAAAACTAAGCTTTTCCATGTCTCAAATGCATCATTCACAATTGTCATTAGTCTTCAATTTGGCACTGAAGGCTGGGTCTCACACCAATGGGAGACCACTCACTGCAATTAAAATTAAGGGGAGATATGGGACTCTGGGAACTGAGTGCAGCCAACTACATCCGAATCCTCCCTTCATTAGACCCCAGCTGAGTTTCCTTTCTACTTCACTGACATTGGATTTATCTAAATTGAAAAGTTACATCAAAGACAACTGTTAAAGGCAGTATGTCATCCCACCACCTAATGGAGTGACAATCTGAGTTAGCACTATTCCACTAAGCTGGACTCTACCTGTGAGGGGAGCATCTCCTCAGAAACAACAGCAAAGCACTTTGAATGGTCTAACAACTCTTCAGTTTCCAAAGTATTTATCTCTATATTATGTTTAATTCATATTATATTAATTTAATTCATTAAATACATGCATTAGCTTTTGGACATTTTGCAAATATGGCAAACAAGCAAGGTTTCATTCCAGACTGAATTGAACACAATTAAATGCTCCATGTTTATTTTCAAAGTGATGATTTGAGGATTACCCAAAATACCTTTTGGTTTTCAGCCATCCTGGATCAGGGTTGGTCAGAGCTGTTACAATCACAGATTATACCCAATAAATTAGTAGTTAAGACATGTGTGTATCAGGCCACATGGTGAGTTATGAAAGAAACAGATGTCTGTAATAATTATAGGTACAAGGTACAATTAAGGCCCAGTACCATATAAGCATGAAAACCTTGAAGAAAATGTCTGGCATAGATTTTTTTTCTCCACAGATAGACCCTACATTGTACAGATAGTTCTCTTGGGGGTGCTGGAATTTGTGGAGGTGAGTGGTGACAGTGACAAAGAACTGTTCACTTTACACTTTGTAGCATGCTGGGATGACCTGAAAACTAGGCAACTATGTCTATATGCAAAAACTCTTGCTGATGAGCTGAAGCAAACTAAGTGATACAACTAGAAGAAAGATCTGTGAAAGAAAATGCTTGAATGTAGAGACTGACAGAAAAAGTCCTTCATTTCCCCTATATAAATATAGTTCCAAGTGAGATTTAGTGGATAGCAATTTAAACTGAAATATAACTGTATGCATCCATACTGTCAAACCATACTATGCATTTTTATAGATAATACTTGATGTGGTATTATTTATGATGTTCTGTTTGGACACAAAAGACTCAAAAGTTGGATTTCATGTACTACCATGTTCTACCATCTGCCAAATACCTGTGGGCTCTATAGGATAGGCCTCCGAGTCAACCCCCACCATCTCCTCTCCCCAAA
Source organism: Amia ocellicauda (assembly GCF_036373705.1). Taxonomy (NCBI): domain Eukaryota; kingdom Metazoa; phylum Chordata; class Actinopteri; order Amiiformes; family Amiidae; genus Amia; species Amia ocellicauda. The sequence goes on along the minus strand of NC_089869.1, from coordinate 4,527,337 downwards.
CACCCTGGCCTGTAGCACAAGGGGGAGTTCTGGTGATTGCAATCCCATCTCTGCTACCTTGAACTGGACTGTGACTGCTCTGCCCTCTCTGCCTCTGTGAGCACCAAGTGTTTTCATTTCTTTCATCAGCACCGGGGACCCTCTTTATTAGGCATTCCAGCTCCATGGGGAGCCTGTCTTTTGCTTGCAGAAGGCTGACAGCGGGAGTCAGGCCTGGGGAGTGACAAGTTACTGGCAAGCTGACAAGATGAGTAAACACCAGCCATCTATCAATCCACACTGACCTTGGATTGAGAGTGCGTGTGTGTGTGTATGTGGTGCGGTGAAGGGGGGTCCTTAAAAACACCCATTTAAGTGAACAGTGTGAACCTAAATATGTTGTCAAATATACTTGTTTATTTATTTGGAGGGCTCTGAAGGGAGGAGTGGCAGAGAGAATGAGAGAGGGGCCCCAAAGGAGTAGTGTCAGGAAGATCAGAGTGGGACTCGGGCACTATCACTGCTTTCAATCTTTTCATTAGGATTTTATTGGGTCTTCTTCGTTAGCCGTCCCCGGCCTTTCTTTCACTCAGACGCCTCACAGGCACCCATGTGTTATCTGCATGAAATGACTTATCTGTCAGAGAAAACAGCACTGGAAAAACAACAGTTTAAGCCAGAATAATGAGTGAAGGGAATAGCTGTACTTTTATGCTATCATACTGGCCTAAGCTTTAAAATAAGTGGCATTTCCACAAATCCCCATTCTTCAGAGTGCTGCATCCAGCAGTAAGCAGTAAAATACAACCCGTGGATGACAGTGCATACTTTCCTCACAGGCCAGATTGCTGTTGTTCAATTGGTGGTTAAAACAGTGTTGTCCATATTACAAGGGGAACTAAGATTATGGTTTGTTACCTGTAACATTTACAAAGTCCATCCTCCATTTGTCTGCCTTTTACTGATCACAAATGTTATCACAACCCAGTTTTCAGACATTGTAGAGAAAGCCCTGGACTTGTAACCTTGTGTGAGACCCAACTACTGTACCGTGAGCAAGCTACTTTACTCAGATGGCTCCAGTAAAAAAGAATAATTATTTATTAATAATGAATTAACTGCCCACATAATGTTGCCATTTGATTGTGTTTACAATGTTCTGTTTTATTTTATTAAAACTTATTTTCAGGACTGAGGTTAACCATGCCATTATACTATTATATTAAAGAAACAAATTGCATTTGCAGCTCAATACGGCGCTATTGACTGTTGAGCCACATATTAAGCGAGACACATGAGTTGTGTACACTGTTGTTTGTTCTTAGACAACAAACGATGAGCTGTCCCTAGCTTATGCCTCAGTCTTCCTGATGGGGACAACCAATCATGGAATCACAAGACTCGTAGGGGCCCGAAGTAAAAAGTTGTCTAATGGGATGTCTAGTAACACATGGTGACAGGGAACTCTTGGTACTGGTACTCTTGGGGAGGGGGGGGAGATTTAAAAAGCCTTAGACTGAAAGCAGAAAGAACACCAAATAAACTCAAAAATGACAGTTTTAATTACATTTCCAAGATTCTACTATAACAAACAGCATCAATGCCTAAATCGCGCCTTAAAAAAAGTTTGCCCGCTTTTTAAATTGTCACACATGTTGAGTTGTTTTCAAAAGCACATGACAACAGAAAATGTAAGCAACTGACGCAGAAGAGGGTACTTTTTGGGGAGGGGCTGGGAAGTGAGGAGCTGTCTTCTCTCTGTCATGAGCAAGTTTATCACACAGGCTGGGCTGTGCTTTAATTGCTGCTCCGTGTGATCCACATAGCCTATCAGTGCTATCACTATCAGCCGATTGACCTGTTACTCTTCGGATTGCAGTGGCTGTCAGCTCATGGGTTTAAGCCAGTGTTAAGCCCCTGTCTCCCTTCTCGTGTTTGGAGAAGACAGTGAGGGAGTGTGTGTGTCAAGGAGAGTGGGTGGTGGGGGAGGTGGCTACATAGTTCTCCCGGCATCAGGGTGGTGAAGCGAGTCTCGGCTACACTTTAAAGTACAGTTCTACCGGAGTTAAAGAGCATTAGAATCCAAATTATAGGAGCACCCGCAATGGTAAAAGATCAGAGGATTAGAGAGATGTACTTAGCAAGAAAGTGGATTATCAGTAAAGGGACTGGGTAGCTGAAAGGTATTGCCAACTAAAATTCCCAAGCCAGTTGCTTAGTACATTATTTGCAAATCATGTCACTGTGATAACAGTTTGATAGGTATACTACACAGGGGCTCTGGAACAGTAGCAGCAAAGATCTTGATCACTAAATAATAAACCCCATCTTCACATTCTTCTGGCTCCTGTGACATCCAGAGAGAATATGACACCCAATGAACTATCCAGAAGAGGGCTGAATCCAGTGAACTCTTCTGGAGAACGTTTTCATGTATACTTGTTTGTAAAAATTATACTGTTTTTGGCTTTTGCAATTTCCAACTGACATTTACAGCGTAGATAAATAAACAAGCAATGCTTTCTATACCCAACTCAACAGCATGTGAATTAGAGAAAATTACCAGAAGCAGCTCCAACTAATATAACAGTTCATATAATATATCATCCTGAAAAGTAGTATCAGCTAATGGTGACAAAAGTTGATCTGTCTTCGGATAGTGAATTAAGAGCTACAATGACAATGTCATGCAGTAATATATTGAAAAACTGAAATTAGAGCACAAAATGTAAGAAGAGCTGATTCTACTACTAACTCATTTCAGAAATAATGTTTTATTTAATTTTCCTTTTTTGCTTTGCCACTCAAGCTGGATGACATCTGCATTTCTGAGGCAATTTTTTGTGCTAAATGGTAAGCATGGAAATAAGAGCAAAGGAGAATGATAATTTACCCCCAAAAAAAATAAATTAAAAGGAGTTGTCTTTGATCGTCGGCCCTTTCACTAACCAAACTCGTGTGATCTATTTGTATTGTGTGAAACCCAGATGAACCATAAACTTCGATGCTCCCGCCCCCGCCCCCTCTCCCCACCCACTACCTCACACAAACCACCTACCCCGACAGAAAGATGGAAGGGAGGGGATCAGGGGTGAATCGGCCCCTGGAATGCAGAGCTCTCCTCTAATTGATAACCTGAAAAGGTGTTTCCTTTTGTGTTGCCAGAAACCCTCTGTTTCACTCCTGTCTTGTCTGTTTTCTTATTTTGACAATGAAGTGGTTCACATGCCCACAAGGATCAATTGCAGGGGGAGGGGGGTGGAAAGGGTGGCTCAACAGGTGCTTTGTAAACAGTGAATAGTAAAAAGGGGCATACAAACAGAAACGAGCAATAAATTACATACAGCTGAGATAAGCAAACAGACAGATATTGAAGGTGAAGATATTGGGTAACACGCCCCGTATCGCCTTCCTGTAAACACTCCAATGGTGTTCAAACCTGTCAGGGGCTCTCCATTTCTTCCCCTCTCTTCAACCCCTCCCGTAAGTTTTTCATCCTGAAGGTTATGGGTTTCAGATTGAGCTAAAAGTGCCAGCTGCTGACAATGAGATATATATATATATATAAATAAATGGACAAAACAGCAAATTGACAGGAGGTAATAAAATAAGTGTGCTGCCGAAGCACAATTTAAAGCTGAGGTTGGCTTGTCCTTTTGTCTGATTTTCAATTCAGCTTTCTTGTAGGACGATTTTTGTGATGACAAAAAAAAAAAAAAAAGATAATGGCAAGTGGAAAGATAGGTAAGGCTTTGCTTTAAACAGTAATTAGTGTCAGCACAAACCATTTTATACAGTGGTGTTTCTTGCTCAGTTGTAACAGCCTTAAGTATTGCTATATCTGATTTAAGTGAGCATCATTTTGATACTTGCATACAAAATATGAAACCACCATCTTTTAAGCATTTAATCATTTTCTGTGGTGAACTTTCCAATTGCATTTTCAACTAATTTTCTCTTGGGACAATTATTTGTGCATTAAACGGGATATTATCACCCTCAGTCTTTGAACAAGTCCAATTCAGGACATTATTTATTAGCAACCAAAAATAACAATTTCATCCTAATGAAATCTAAAGTATTTGTGATTGACTGTAGTTATTTGGTTTACCAGCAACTGTGTGTGGCTCCCACATGTAGCTCCCAAACACTATCTAAAAGCTTTTATGATGCAGCCAACTGTTTTAGGCCTCCAAAAAGCCTGAGGCTCAAGTTGTCTGCTTGCTCCCAAAGATGTGCATGCAGACAGGTATGTGTACTGACCCGGGGCTGTTAACATGCTGCCATGTCAGAGGTGTTAAGTTGGCTTTCCCCAGGGGTTGATGAGTGATTTCCTGACCTATTGTGAGCTCCCACTACCTATAGCTCAACCTGTTCATCATTAGGTAAACTGACCCTTACGCACAACAAAAGCTACCCAAACTCCAATAAACGTGTAGCAAATTAGCCCAAACAACATCCCATAAGTGCAGTCAGACTGTTATTTAAGTGCACAACAATTGGGCTGTACTGGGGAAGTCTTAATTTGCAATTGCTTTGTAATTGAAGGCACTTTAAAATTTAATTTATATTATATTTGTTTGTGTTCCTTATTATCACCTTTGGAAATGTAAAGCTTTTCTCATTGGAACAATAAGCCCAAGGTGCACAACTCTTCTGATGTTGCGACGTGTGCCACACACTGACAAATATTTCAAGCAACATTAAGATGGCACATTTGTAGAAAGCATTTGTGAATACAGTCAATACCTAATTAGCACTATTGTTGTTATAGACTGTGTGCAGATCAACCACTCATATGTATCCTTTGTTTTGGAATTAAATGATGATTTTACTTGATGATGATTCAGGTACACATTTGTGAATAGACTCAACTTGAGCACTGGTTCAGTGTCATTGCAAAATATAGAAAATATCAGATTCTTCAAACCTAGAATATTTGTGAGGTTACAGAGTAGGAAGAATGTAGTATCCTACCACATCTCCGGGCACTTACCTAGGGCCTCACTCAAAATGACAAACCACACTGCCTTTCAAAGCTTGTGTCACCATTCAGGATTTTCTAAATGGCTACTGGTGTTAATTTGATTAGCAGCTTTTTCATACTAGTGGATTGGGAGAAAGTAGGACGCGTCTCTCTGCTCCAGGATTGGTTACCGGAGTAACAGAAGCGGTAACCCCATCCAGGCAAAACCTTTCCCCTGTGTTCAGTATTGACAGCCAGCCTGAAAAGACTCAGTCTCAGCCAGTGCAAGTTCAATGGCCCTCTAAATCAGGTTTACCAAAAAAAAAAAAGAAAAGTCAAAAGAAAAAGGTTTCAGCAATAAATAGACCTTTGTTTATCTGCTGCCAACCTTTTCAAGTGCACAACCGACACTTTAACTGTAACACGGTGGCATTATCAATCTGTATCAGGTGACAGTGCCTTCTGCCTGCACATTCCTGGGGAAGATGATAATCGACCAACATATTCTTACTTTATATAGTTTCTCATTTTATTGTGATCTCTTGTTCTTCCCTTAATTAAGGCCTTGGATGTGTAGTATACAATGTGGAAAGTCTCTGTAAAGTTTCTCTGAAGGAGGTGCGATATCCCCACTCAGTTGGGCCTGGTTTGACTGCTAGCACTGTGCAGAGAGGGAATGCCACACTCATTGTCAACCCAGGCTGGTTCTATATTTCTTCCCAGGCCTATTTTCAGACAAAAAAAGTAATTACTGCTCTGGGGTAAAAGAAAATGTTAACCATAACATGTGGTAATCATACTTTACAAGAAGTTATTCTAAGCCATGTTAAAGTAGAATTGATTACTTATTTAGTGCACAAAAGCTTTAGTAGAGACCCTGCACTATTCCCTTTGCACTGTGGTGATATTATCCTAGGTAATTATTGTGGACCTTAGAAGTTATCAAATGGAAAATAGCTTGTGCCCATTCCTTCATGTCAAAAATGTAAAAACTATATTACACATTTTAAAATTAACTGTTCTTTGAAACAAAATTATACTGTACAGTATACATCTTCGAAGAAGCTCTAATACTGGAAAACAATTAGGATTGAAAATGTCACTGTTAGTCAAAGGGATTGTTTTGTGTATTATTAATAATGTCACTTTATCATCCTTCACCTTAGTTGAGGTTAAAATGATCCACTTGATTTTCATTTTTCTCTCTCTCAGAACTATCATTATCATTGCTGGACTCTTTGGGTGTTTTCATGGGTATAAATATATCAATGGGGAAAAGAAAAAAAAAATCAGGCAAAAACATGCCAATCCAGCTTTCATGTTTTGATGGGGGGGGGGGGGGGGGGGAGAAAAACAAACATCTAAACCCCAGACATTACCAATCACAATGCTAATTTAGCCTCTGGCAAATTCTTCCTCCTAAGCTAGTTATACATATGAGATTTCTTTGGAAGGTATCTGATAGGATATGTTGTTGAGAGGATGGCAAGTTTTTTCTTGGGCAGTTTCAATTACCTTCAGTAAAGGGCTCATTATCACACACACATACACACAAAATAACTGCAGCTTTGTCTTGGCAGTTGATGGCCAAAATGTGACTGCCTGTTCACAGCAACTATTACTTTGAGGAGATTTTAAGGCAGTCTATGCAACCTTCCACAAATTTAGTCTCAATCTCTGAGCCTTTATTTAACATATTTCTGAACTGTAACATCAAACACGATAAACACATTAAAATGGAGAAGTGAAAATTGTTTGGAGAAGCATTATACACAAGTAACTGAAATCTGAACATTTAGCTATCCAAAATTGTACATATAGCCTACTATATTCTTAGCTCCAGTTTATTACTTCAACTATATATAAAACAGATTACATTTATTTTGCATGAGTATTTGACCCCTTTCTCAGATAAATTAATTTAATATGCTTCTCTTTACCACTATTCAAGATGTATATTTCTATTACTTACATCTAACTAAACCTTTCAAATACAGAATGCAGAATGTGGAATGACGGCAGTAAACCATCAAAGATTATTAACAAAATGCCCAGGAAATGCTACGGCAAATGCACAAAAGCATAAATATTAAGCTATTTTATCATTATTACCACTAAATAGCATTTAAGCACTACTATCAGGAAAACAATCAGCACAAAAAAAATGTTTTGAGTTTGAGTGGAAAAAAGAACCAAAGTGCACATACACCGTGTTTTATCTTTATGTGTGCAAACCAGACCAGTTATTCCATGCTCTATCACCTTTCATGACTCCAAAACAAACTTGAGACGATAATGTATTATTTTGTCTTTCAGCCCCTCAACAGGACAATTCTTCTCAGTGTGTCTGGGCAGAGCGTCTGGAGGATTGCAGAGACATGTAAGATAAAGCATTTCATTTTAGCTTCAATGGCCAAGTAAAAAAGAAGGGAAATAAATACTCAATGAAACACTTCCAGCAAAATGATCCTGATTCTACTAAAACCAGCACAGTCTACTTTAACATCACATATATTACCAATGTAACAGTGTAAAGTTTATTCCACACAGGTGACCCTTGCCATAAAAATAAAGCCAAGACGTTACCTTGACAACACCCCCTCGGTCAAAAGGTCACAGGTTATTGCATTTTTATTTTTATTTTAAAGTGTTGCAAATTGCCTTTCCAAGTGTCAAAGTAATGCAGTGTCTAACTCATATGAAAGGAAAAGCTGGGCAGACTCAGCAATTACTGACCACAGCAGAGAACTCAACAAAGGACTGAGGGAAAGAATGTTGTTTCTGGGTCTCTTTGAATAGGGAATCTGGAAGAAGCTGGGAAACGGCAGGTATTGTTATTCGAAAGGCAGATTTTTGGTGCTTTCTTTCTCTACGCTGATTGAAGGGTTACAGGTAGTTGTGAATTGTCGCCATTTGCTTGAGATTTTTAGGCCTAGTACATATAGACACGCACACACAAATACACGCATCTGTGAGTGAATGTGTGTTAGGAGGCTTGGAGTGTTAAAGACTTCAAAGTCTACTACAAAGTACCTACTTTAGATGCTGGCTCTGTATTGATCACACTAAGCTTTTTTCTTATTTTTTTGGTTACCACCCTCAAAAAGCAAAATGTTAAAACAATACAAATAATCTACCTTTGGAATATCACTTGCAGAATACTATTTGGATCATTTTAAAGTTTAATAGGCATTATTACAGTGTATTTTATTATTATTATTATTATTATTATTATTATTTTAAAATGTATTGTTGTGAGTTGGTCAGATACCTTAGTAAAACAACAGATCAAGCACCCACTGAAATTAAAATTAGATCCACGCATTAAACTAACTGCTCCTTTCTTGCCCTCTGCATGAGACAGGGACGACTGTTGCATGGAAATCAATAAAATTAACTTTTTACTGGATCCAGGAGACCCAACTCCCCGCCTCTTTTAACTTCTAGAACATCCTGAACAATCAGTAACCAGGAACTGATGCAGTTCTCAGTCACATTGGTGCTCAGTACACATTCCATGCCTCTAGAACAATTTGAATCTCATTCTACCAAGTGCAGCAATACGCATTGGCTAATGGGGTAGCTAACTCCTGGTAGTCTCATGCCTCTTTTCCCACTTTCCAGAAATAAATGATGTAGACTTTCTGAACTCACCCCCATTCCTGCACTTTAGCTCTAAAGTGAGAGGCAACATTTAATTGGATGCTATGAATGTGCAGCCTGCTTTGAAAGATTGTTCTGTGACAGATCAATATCTAACTGTGGAAGAGGTATATTAAGCAAATTGCATTCCGCAGCATTTCTGACATTTTTAAATGGGTGTGAGACCATAGGAATCAGCCAGCAACAGTCAGACTTATGGTATTGAGAAACTACAGCCACAACCCAAGGGAAGCATGAATTGTTCACCTCAGTGGATTGGAAGCAAGCCATTATTAGTACTAATGGCTTTTCACTAGAGAGTTGTGCCACCTTGTAACAGCGTGTAACACAACACAGGCCTGTTACACTTGTCAGTCCTTACAGGGTTTTCACAAGGGTGCTTTTCCAGGGAGTACTTTCCCTGAGACTGTACTTTGCATGACATCTAATTTCAGAGATATGCCAAACTACTAATGTATAGGCTTACTTTTGGTGATTTGCTTTTCATTGACCTGTTGTGAAGGTGAAAAGGGCAAACCCCTTCCCAGAACTCCCAACAGTTCACCAGACTTTGTATTAGAGTAACCCACATGGCTCTATAAACATGGGAGACTTGCAGCACTTCAGTTTACTGAATCAACCGCAAAACCAAATATATTTAATCATTCATATAATTCCTACTTCCTATTCAATTACACATATAAAATGTAATGCAATACATTTGTATTGTTGTGCTGATAACTTTTCCTACTAATCCTAATAATAGCATGAGTTTTAGCACTCCCAGCATCAGTCAGCAGTTCAGGTCTAAACAGCACTGTGACTATAGTAGGAACATGTAGTAGTGCATGTGAAACATGAAGAAAAAGTTTCCAGAAAAACAAAAACAGTAAGACAATGTTTTAAAATTAGTTAATTATCTGTTTTGGAAGACATCATGTTTTCAATCAAAAATATAATTTAAATAAGGGAGAACTTTGAAATTCATTACAATATTCTCTCTAGGTTGAATAAAATTGTATTTGATCAATGAGATATCTATACCTCCTGCACCTTCCTGGTTTAATGGGAAAAATAAAAACTGACGTGCACTGGGAATATGGTGTACTGATTTTTTTCAATCCCAAAGCTACTGTCCACTTGTCGTCCTAATTCCACTACATGATGTTTCTGCAACTTGCACTTTAATCAATTAATGTAGCGGAAATCCTATATGTAAACTATAGAACAGGCTGTAGCAAGAGCCTGTGTATAGTATTAAAGTCACCAGCCAATGCACATGGCTTGAGCTCCCTCTAGTGTAACCCTGCATGTTTCATTTATAGGATTTTATTTAAAAAATCTTTAAGTCTGAAAACAGTTAAGCTTAGATGTTTTTTGAACTTGTATATTTTCTTCTATATTTTACGTATATGAAAAAACAACTGTTTGACATTTGTTAAAAAGCTGAACATATCCCTTCCACAGGCTCTTATATATCACCAGCCAACAAAACAGATGAAGAAAACAAAGCTTCTCTCAATAATTCACCTTGGCTAAAACAGGACCTATGCATGATGTTTACAGTAGTTAAAGATACAGTAGATAAGCACCTCTGAACTGAGATCAACTGAAAGCATGCTCTCTCTTGGTCGTTTGGAAACAAACACTTGAAAATGACAAAAAGTCAGATTCCCAGTCTTTAGATTTTAACCACAGATGTTGAGGTCCAAATGGTTTACTAGCTCTAGAAGTACGTCTAACACCATGTACCCTTGTAATGGTGACACATGCATGCACGGCAGCATATACACAGCCTTTCTAACCTCAACCTGCTTCACACTGGTCTGTTAAGCAGGGACTTCAGCGAAAGAGATCAAGCAAGGGTTGTTAAAGACATTTACAAGTTGACAACAAAGTAACAGAGCGGGAGGTGTGAGATTCGACAGCTACGTGCTGCCATGTTCGCCAATGGAAGGAGGAGTGGCAGCCCCGCTCTAGGGGGAAAAATATAATATATTTATATATATACCACCAGCTTCTGAGGCGCAAATAAAGGCATTTCATTTTATTTGTATTTTATTGTGCCAATCGGTTCCCATGCTAATCACCACATCCAGCTGGGGGGGGGGCTTTTGAAATGGAAGCAGTGGGAAGCAGCTTTCTGCTTGTTTACCTCCTTGTGAGGTTTAGAGGTTAGAACTAATGAAAGCCTAATTATAAAAGGGGGTGGGGGTAGTGGTGGTGGTTGCACAGTGTTTAAAAGGGTGGGAGAATTCAGCAGTCAGGGCGACAGGTAGTTGTCAAGACCGTTAACCCCTGGGCTTAATGTAATTGAAGGTGCACTATTACTACGTTAATAGGCAGATGCAGAAATAACCGCATTTAAACCAGCCAGTGGGAGTAGAATACATGGTTTAACATGGTTAATGAATGCATAGACCTTGCAATCTCCACCTTGGTGTAGAGAATGAAACTTCCATCTTGTGGATTAATTAACATGGTTCATAGTGCCCTTCTTCACTTTTGTGATATTAAAATGATCAAATTAAAAACCACTTCCCTTGCCCAACTTGCCCTATCACCTCTGAAAGACTGAAAATGTATTCCATTAGGCCCTATCTCTCCTTTACTCTGTGGTACCTTACTCTCATTCTGCACGAACTACAGCTGGACTCATGTTCTTACTGGTTCAATAGGCTGCAGCTATTTTTAAGTGTAGTAGTCAGAATTCTATTTTTTAAAATGTATTATTAATTAACAGGAGATAAACACTGACATCACTGCATTAACCACTGCAAACAACACAAAATATATAAGATGGGTGAATACTTACATCTTGATACAAACATCTTGTATTTGTTCTTTTCAGTGAGGTGCAACTGGACTTAATTTAGCAATGGGTGCCGACTTAAATGTTAAAGCCCTTAAAGCCAACCTTACAAACTGGATGGAAGAAATGGAGGCATATGATCACCCTATCCAAATGGCAGTAAAGCAAGAATGTACATTCACGAAATCCAGGTCTTTGACGCTCTCTGGTGGCCGTTATCCCCGGTTTTTGACAACTGTGGCACTAGGGTGGAAATCAAAATACACACTGGCACAACATGACAATTTCGCGCATATACTGTTTATGCAGAACTCAATTCTGAGGCAGAAATGAAGCAATGTGATATAAAAGACAAGACACCTGCTGAGATATTCTGGAAGCAGTAGTTTAAATTGTGAAATCAATATTTTTATGGAAATTATTTTAAATACTATTCAAGGCATCTTATGAATGTTTCACTTGGAAAGGTTCTAATCAAAATGCATTGTGTAAGTTCATGTACAGTACTCTGTGTAATGACCATTTGTTTGAACAGTTCCGCTTTTTAAAACTCCCTCTTGAGACATCGCGATTTCTGAGTGGTAGCTTGCTTGAACTAATTTCCGCGTTCTTGTAGCGCAGATTTTCGCAGTGCTGCGCAGATGTGCAGGAAGCCACCGATCCCATTGGTGGAGCAGCGCACAATTGCGCAAATCTGCGCTACACGAAGGCGACTGGGCATTTACTGCACCTGGCTCTTCTGTAAGAGAAGACTCCAATAGACGGTAATAATACTCGCGGTAATAATGTAATAATGTGAACGATCGAGCTGGGATCGACTTTGCAAAAGTTGTTTTTTAAAGTAAAAGGTAAGTTTAAAAACAACAACAACTCACAGGGGGAAGGGGGTTTACCAAATGTGGGGATGCAGAGTTTCACTTCAAGTTCAAGTCGATTTGCAGAAAGTAACATGTCGTTAACTTTCGCTTTTGGTATGTTGTTGTTGTTTTATACATAAATACGTACTATTATATTTAAACTTTCCCTTTCGTGTTGAGTTAGTGGAGAATATACATTTTTTCAGTTGTTATTAACGTAGCAGGATTTATCATTTCAAAATATGTCATCATGGGTGACAAACTACAGTATAGGCTACTGTTTTAGAATAGGTCTATTCATGTGTAGGCCTACGTCATCCCCTTTCCTCTCTTTACATGTAGTTATATACGATAAATAACATGTTTCTTTAAATAATGATGGAAGTCTTATACTTTTTGCTTTTTTTATCGATTTATTTTTACGTAATGAGTAACTAAGTAACTCAAGTTTGGGCACAGCTTAAAATAATGATCTTAGCCTAATTATATCGAAACACTAATCAAAGTAGTTTGTAGCAGAAACAGCCTTTATATTCAATTGATTATCATTTTAAATTATGCATTTTTAAGGGTGTGCAATGTTATAATACAGTGCTGTTATTTCTGCAAAATTTTACAGGTGTTCATTTTATATATATATATATATATATATATATATATATATATATATATATATATATATATATATATATATATATATACACACACACACACACACCGATCAGCCATAACATTATGACCACTGACAGGTGAAGTGAATAACACTGATAATCTCATTATCAGGGCACCTGCTAGTGGGTGGGATATATTAGGCAGCAAGTGAACATTTTGTCCTCAAAGTTGATGTGTTAGAAGCAGGAAAAATGGGCAAACGTAAGGATCTGAGCGACTTTGACAAGGGCCAAATTGTGATGGCTAGACGACTGGGTCAGAGCATCTCCAAAACTGCAGCTCTTGTGGGGTGTTCCCGGTCTGCAGTGGTCAGTACCTATCAAAAGTGGTCCAAGGAAGGAAAAGCGGTGAACCGGCAACAGGGTCATGGGCGGCCAAAGCTCATTGATGCATGTGGGGAGTGAAGGCTGCCCCGTGTGGTCCGATCCAACAGATGAGCTACTGTAGCTCAAATTGCTGAAAAAGTTAATGCTGGTTCTGATAGAAAGGTGTCAGAACACACAGTGCATCTCAGTTTGTTGCGTATGGGGCTGCGTAGCCACAGACCAGTCAGGGTGCCCATGCTGAGCCCTGTCCACTGCCGAAAGCGCCTACAATGGGCACGTGAGCATCAGAACTGTACCATGGAGCAATGGCAGAAGGTGGCCTGGTCTGATGAATCAGGAGTTCAAGGTGTTGACTTGGTGTCCAAATTTCCCAGATCTCAATCCAGTCGAGCATCTGTGGGATGTGCTGGCCAAACAAGTCCGATCCATGGGGTCCCACCTCGCAACTTACAGGAATTAAAGGATCTGCTGCTAACATCATGGTGCCAGATACCACAGCACACCTTCAGAGGTCTAGTGGAGTCCATTTCTTGACGTGTCAGGGCTGTTTTGGCGGCAAAAGGGGGACCTACACAATATTAGGCAGGTGGTCATAATGTTATGGCTGATCGGTGTATATATATATATATATATATATACACTCACCTAAAGGATTATTAGGAACACCATACTAATACTGTGTTTGACCCCCTTTCGCCTTCAGAACTGCCTTAATTCTACGTGGCATTGATTCAACAAGGTGCTGAAAGCATTCTTTTGAAATGTTGGCCCATATTGATAGGATAGCATCTTGCAGTTGATGGAGATTTGTGGGATGTACATCCAGGGCACGAAGCTCCCGTTCCACCACATCCCAAAGATGCTCTATTGGGTTGAGATCTGGTGACTGTGGGGGCCAGTTTAGTACAGTGATCTCATTGTCATGTTCAAGAAACCAATTTGAAATGATTCAACCTTTGTGACATGGTGCATTATCCTGCTGGAAGTAGCCATCAGAGGATGGGTACATGGTGGTCATAAAGGGATGGACATGGTCAGAAACAATGCTCAGGTAGGCCGTGGCATTTAAACGATGCCCAACTGGCACTAAGGGGCCTAAAGTGTGCCAAGAAAACATCCCCCACACCATTACACCACCACCACCAGCCTGCACAGTGGTAACAAGGCATGATGGATCCATGTTCTCATTCTGTTTACGCCAAATTCTGACTCTACCATCTGAATGTCTCAACAGAAATCGAGACTCATCAGACCAGGCAACATTTTTCCAGTCTTCAACTGTCCAATTTTGGTGAGCTTGTGCAAATTGTAGCCTCTTTTTCCTATTTGTAGTGGAGATGAGTGGTACCCGGTGGGGTCTTCTGCTGTTGTAGCCCATCTGCCTCAAGGTTGTACGTGTTGTGGCTTCACAAATGCTTTGCTGCATACCTCGGTTGTAACGAGTGGTTATTTCAGTCAAAGTTGCTCTTCTATCAGCTTGAATCAGTCGGCCCATTCTCCTCTGACCTCTAGCATCAACAAGGCATTTTCGCCCACAGGACTGCCGCATACTGGATGTTTTTCCCTTTTCACACCATTCTTTGTAAACCCTAGAAATGGTTGTGCGTGAAAATCCCAGTAACTGAGCAGATTGTGAAATACTCAGACCGGCCCGTCTGGCACCAACAACCATGCCACGCTCAAAATTGCTTAAATCACCTTTCTTTCCCATTCAGACATTCAGTTTGGAGTTCAGGAGATTGTCTTGACCAGGACCACACCCCTAAATGCATTGAAGAAACTGCCATGTGATTGGTTGATTAGCTAATTGCATTAATGAGAAATTGAACAGGTGTTCCTAATAATCCTTTAGGTGAGTGTATATATATATATATATATATATATATATATATTAGTTCATCTTCATGTTTATATTAAAATACTAAAATAGTTTAAAATGTTTTGTGTTTGATACAGAGGAAGAGGGACCAAGAGATCAAAATGAATGGCAACATCACAGATGCTAAGTCTCCAATCACCACGGAAAGTGCAAGAGATGTCACTGCAGCTCTATTGCCTTCAGGAAGTTCTCAAAGCCATCCCCACATTGGAATAGTGTCCATTACTAAAACCAACTGTCAACCAGAACCAGACCTTAGCGTGGAGCAAGCATCTGGTGATAATGAATATTGTAGAACTGGGCCCAGGCTAAGTAATCTGAGTGACAATCTCAATTATCCTGCCAAAGTATGGGACCTTGGAAACAAAGGGATCTTTGAGACCGAGCTGAAACCAGAAACCCGTGAAGGGCTTCTGGTCACTGCAACTCATTTTCCTCCGAAGTCAGGAGAGACTGAAGAAGAATGGAATGACAAGCTATACCCTACACATGGAAATGAAGTACCTTCAATTGTGGGGACCTTCAACTCTCCAACTGAGATGATACAGTCAGCCGTCAGCTATTCATCTGGCAATCTTTACAAGTGTGAAGGCATGAAACTAACGTATTCCACGAAGAATGAAGCAAGAAAGAAGGATGCTTATGTGCCAAACTGTGAATACAAGACCAGCGGTGGTAGTATCACTCCAAACGAGGAAGAAGAAAGCACTGAAATCATTCAGAATCATGACCTGGCACCAGAAGAAACTACGCCAGATGAAAGAAGAGAGATAGATTCCTCTCCAACTGTACATGCTGTTGCTGGAAGTTCAACAGTTGAAACTTCCCATGAAGATTCCTCTGCAGATGTTCAATTTAAAGCAGAAAGCCCAGTTGTTTGTGAATCCTCCAGTATTTGGGGATTTCATTCAGACACAGATATGTCAACTAACTCTCCTGAAGATTCAGCAGCCAACGAACAACCTGAAAGAACAGATGAGGAGGCTGAAGAAGAAGATGGAGCAGAAGAGGTGGCCAACCACAGAGGAGATGCTTTGATGTCTGAAAATGAGAAAACTAGGAGTGATGAAGAACATGGCCAACCCATGGCTCAAAGCCTTGAAGGAACAAGTGCTAACTCAAGACATGCGATTAGTGCGAACCAGAAGCAGTCTGTTTCTGATACCTTCATCAAGCCGTCAGTCGAGGAGAAGAACGGGAGTCTTCAGAGGGAATACACGCACAGGTTTCTCGATTCTCTGAGGGAAGCATATCTACACACATATTCAAAGCACTACTTCTATTTGATGGATTCTGGACTGGTTCTCTCCAAGGCCAAGTCTGAGAAGTTTGATAATAAAGTCTTGGTCACTATGGTAAGTTGAATTGTTTAAAACGTACGTGAAATGCAAAATCATATAATACTTTCTTCAATCTTCCATGTGTATTTAGAAAATATGGCCCTGGCCCCATGTTGTTGTTTCTTCCCCCCTCATTAAGAGAGATGGTGTGAAGCTGGCCCTGACCCCATCCACATGCAGTGACTACAGGTACCAGAATAAGGGTAACTTCTGCATCATCCAAAAGCTGAATTCTTGCTGGTATAGGGGCATTGACCTGGGAACTAAGGAGAAGTTCCTCATTAAACAGGTATGGAAATGTGCATATATATTTGCAACACTAATTTACTTAAATGTAAATGTTTCCAATAAATACAAGAAAACGTTTGAACTGTTTATTGAATGATCACTTTTAGAGTTAAAGTACTGATTAAAAGGTAAAATTACTTTTAAAAATGTATATAATGTATATCAGAAAAAAGCATACAGTGCATCCGGAAAGTATTCACAGCGCTTCACTTTTTCCACATTTTGTTATGTTACAGCCTTATTCCAAAATTGATTCAATTCATTATTTTCCTCAAAATTCAACAAACAATACCCCATAATGACAACATGAAAGAATTTTGTTTGAAATCTTTGCAAATTTATTAAAAATAAAAAACAAAAAAGCACATGTACATAAGTATTCACAGCATTTGCCATGACACTCAAAATTGAGCTCAGGTGCATCCTGTTTCCACTGATCATCCTTGAGATGTTTCTACAACTTGATTGGAGTCCACCTGTGGTAAATTCAGTTGATTGGACATGATTTGGAAAGGCACACACCTGTCTATAGAAGGTCCCACAGTTAACAGTGCATGTCAGAGCACAAACCAAGCCATGAAGTCCAAGGAATTGTCTGTAGACGTCCGAGACAGGATTGTATCGAGGCACAGATCTGGGGAAGGGTACAGAATTTTTTTTGCAGCACTGAAGGTCCCAATGAACACAGTGGCCTCCATCATCCGTAAATGGAAGAAGTTTGGAACCACCAGGACTCTTCCTAGAGCTGGCCGCTCGGCCAAACTGAGCGATCGGGGGAGAAGGGCCTTAGCCAGGGAGGTAACCAAGAACCCGCTGGTCACTCTGACAGAGCTCCAGCATGTCTCTGTGGAGAGAAGAGAACCTTCCAGAAGAACAACCATCTCTGCAGCACTCCACCAATCAGGCCTGTATGGTAGAGTGACCAGACGGAAGCCACTCCTCCGTAAAAGGCACATGACGGCCCGCCTGGAGTTTGCCAAAAGGCACCTGAAGGACTCTCGGACCATGAGAAACAAAATTCTCTGGTCTGATGAAACAAAGATTGAACTCTTTGGCCTGAATGGCAAGCGTCATGTCTGGAGGAAACCAGGCACCGCTCATCACCTGGCCAATACCATCCCTACAGTGAAGCATGGTGGTGGCCGCATCATGCTGTGGGGATGTTTTTCAGCGGCAGGGACTGGGAGACTAGTCAGGATCGAGGGAAAGATGAATGCAGCAATGTACAGAGACATCCTTGATGAAAACCTGCTCCAGAGCGCTCTGGACCTCAGACTGGGGCGAAGGTTCATCTTCCAACAGGACAACGACCCTAAGCACACAGCCAAGATAACAAAGGAGTGGCTACAGGACCACTCTGTGAATGTCCTTGAGTGGCCCAGCCAGAGCCCAGACTTGAACCTGATTGAACATCTCTGGAGAGATCTGAAAATGGCTGTACACCGACGCTCCCCATCCAACCTGATGGAGCTTGAGATGTCCTGCAAAGAAGAATGGGAGGAACTGCCCAAAAATAGGTGTGCCAAGCTTGTAGCATCATACTCAAAAAGACTTGAGGCTGTAATTGGTGCCAAAGGTGCTTCAACAAAGTATTGAGCAAAGGCTGTGAGTACTTCTGTACATGTGCTTTTTTGTTTTTATTTTTAATAAATTTGCTAAGATTACAAACAAACTTCTTTCAAGTTGTCATTATGGGGTATTGTTTGTAGAATTTTGAGGAAAATAATGAATTTAATCCATTTTGGAATAAGGCTGTAACATAACAAAATGTGGAATAAGTGAAGTGCTGTGAATACTTTCCGGATGCACTGTAAGTCTACTAGAATAGTGTGTAATGCTGCTTTAGAATTAGGGATTCTGATTTGCAGCTGATTTTTGTTTGCAAATTCGGGTTCATTATTATTATTTTTTTATTCTATAGAATTTTTAAATGGGGAAAAAAAAATAAAAGAATTTGGGTGAAATGGCATTTGAGTACCGAAAATTATGTTTGGGGGTAGAAATTGGGTTAAATCAGAGGCCCTGATTACAATCCAAGCTTTTTTTTGTAATCTGGCAGAGCCTAAACCAGGAAGCAAATCTCATACATTAAGAGATAGCAGTAGAATAGAGGGCTGAAATTCAAATAGTTTGTCATTACTATTGCAGATATGGGCTTGGATATATCCATCTATTGCCCATATGCCAAAAAATCTTACAAAACTATAAAACTAATCACATCCATAAATTTAAAAATAATTGTGCTGGAAGAAAAGGAACAGCAACTGCTCTTTGCTTTCTTATTTAACGTTATTGGCTATATTAATCTTTTTTCCTTCCATTTGCACAGTACAACCCCCAAAACTGCAATTTCATAATCATGATAAATTAAGATTCCTAATACTTTCCTTATAGAACAGTAGGGTGCTTTTTTTTAGTTGCACACGGCTGCAGTGAACAAGTTATTGCTATAATTACTTCTGTAAAATATTTACTCATGAATATTAAGGACAGTCATTAGCATGCTAACGCCCTGTCATCCTGGTTTTTATTTGCCTCATTATTTTCTCAATTCACTGGAGCCCTATCAACTGTAAAGGGAACTGCAGCTTCAGACTAAGGGAAGCAGTGTGAACTATCTGGTGATTTACACTTCACACTTATTAACTGGGCTGGTGAACAGGTAGCTAATGAGACACATTTAACTTTCAGATTTATAGCATCAGATCAAAAACTCATCCTGGTTCGAAACCAGGTCAGCCCTCTGACATGTCAGGCCCCTGTTGCTGCACGAACTGAACACAGGTCCAACTGCAGTAATATGTTGTATTCAACTTCATAGGGACAAACCCAGTTTAACTGTAATGTCTTTATTTAACCGTATTTTTTACCTTTTATCTTTAGTGTGGTTTGATTTCAGATTTCATTTTGTCCAGGTTTATAACATCTGCATTCCTGATATAACAGCAAGCTATAACTTAAAAATATGATGTGTATTTAGAATATTTTTTGTGAATTATACACTCCGGATATAACACGGTTAAGCAAAAATGGTTTGGAAAGTCGAAACACAAAGCTTGAACAGCATTTTTAAAGTTTAATGGCATAAAAAACACTCGTCTGCAAGTCTTAAAGTTATAACTTTAGATTAAAATCTGTTGATTACTTTACCTTTTCTATTTAAAAACTCTCAGCTCCATAATTTTTTCAATCTATTTAGTAGTTAACAGTTCATATTACTTAATCTACGTATAACAGTTAGCTATGTAACAAAGTGGCCCATGCTCCTATTTGCTATAATACCAAAATATACCAAAATACCAATACCAAAAAATATTGTATTGAACTAGCACTAACTAATACTGGATTGTAAGTTCTCTGAACTATTTAAAAAAAAATAGCAGGCCATATGTATATAAACATACATAAACACACACACATCACATATATAATTAGGTGATTAACAAACAATGAGATTCACAACTGACCTTCAGACTGAAGCCTTGTCACCCCACATCATCTTTCCACGTAGGTCGAAGTGGTGAACAACTGGAGAAAGATTTTGCAGAACTTCCTGTTTCTTCCAAGCAGCCCCTTCATTCTGCTGCCATATGCAGTAATGACAGACAGGAATGGATTCATCTACTTCCTAATGCAAGACCAAGACATTAAAGGTCAATATCCGTAATATCCCTCAATTGCAAAAAAGTATAACCTTTATAACGCTATAACAGGAAGGGTGGCCTCCACATGTTCAAGTAACCCACTGTACATTTTACAGGGTAAACAATGTGCTATCCATGTTTCAAAGTTTACAAAATCAAACACATAAGACACAGCAGGCTTAGCATAACAATAAAACCATACGTTTGTCAAAGAAAGGTGTATATCCCCTAAAGATCAGTGAAGACCCATGGGCTCAGATATGTTTAATGAAGCTCCAGAGGGTTTAAATCAATACATTAAGATAATGGTAACTCTAATGGAAACATCTGGGGATTAAACACTTAATTACATTTGTTCTCTCTGTTGTCTTATTTCTAGGCATAAACTAGCCTTAAAAATAAACTGCTTACTTGAAAACAAATATTGTTTTGAACCTTATCTTTATTAAACTACCCTTTAAGCTACATTTAAAAAATGGTTTAGAGATGTATATCTTTACCAATATATAAATGTAACAGACAGTTTGTATTATGTTCAGACTTTGGAATGCAGCTTAAAGAAATCTTGAACAGAGCAGACGTATATGAGGTTTGGCTCCAGTTTGTGAAGTTCTGCAAGAGGAACCAGCTCCAACCCCACAATTTTAGTTCATGCACCCTCTCTACACCCCAGGTACGTCACTAACCACCCACAGGTAACACGCACAGGGTGTTCAGAATATGACATAACTGTCTGCCTTTCCAGACAGCCTCTCTGGGCGGACTGCCAATCATTTTTGGTAAACCTGATACAGGAAGCAAATGAAGGAATCCATAAACTGGAAAACCAAATGGACTCAAATGGACTAAATATAATGTAGAAAAAGTGAATTGATGAGTGTGTACATTGGAGTCTGGCAGACGTGTTTATTAGTTTTATAGACAAAAAGAAAAAATAGCAAACAGTTACAGTAATTTATATAGATTGCTCATCTTGTCAACAGGGCGTATACTTTGACCCAACAACCCTTGGAAATATGGAGGACCTCTGTTCCTTCAAAAAGAGTGTGATATCAGCCATCACTGAGGAACCCTGGGTAACAACACCGCCAGAAATGTGCTGAATTTATTGCATTCACAGGTCTTATTGAATGTTTGTCGTTCTTTGTAGAGAAAAAGAACACGTGTTCCTCCAAAGCTTCTAAGATCACCTTCCTCTTTTCCTCCTTGTAAGTTACAAAACTAGTCTGCTGACACATTAATATAAACTTTAAAAAGGCACTAGATATAGGCTAATCCTTGCATGCACAACAGTGTTAGAATTGCACAGGGATGAGGTGGGGATTTAAAATATTGAAAACTTTACATAGATACACTGTCACTTGCACTTTCTAGTAACATTTAAAAAATGTTGTAACCTATAATAAGATGAGGATGCAACTATCTCAAAGCTCCCTGGCTTTTCCATTCTGGGGTTCTGGGAGGCTGAAATTAAGATCTCACATTTAAGCGTCTGTTTTCATTGATGTAACCGTTAAATCGAATGAAAAACGGATGACACTGATTCATGAAGGAGCTTATAGGAGTAGTTTTGAATTTGCATTTTGTTTGTTACTTCACCACTTTCTTGTTGTGTATCCCCTGGTATGTCTTCCCATCTGTTGCTTCTGCTTAGAATAATATTTGTAATGCCAACTCATTATTCCCACAAATAAATATACTAAAGATACTTCAACAAGCTGGTTAAAGATCTTACTTTCTCCAGTGATTTCATAGCTAGAGTAAGGTATGTTTGTGTATAACCTATTCTCTTCCCAGCAATTAGCTTCGAAAATTCATTTTATGAACAGTTTGTATTGATTTATTACTGCTACAATAAATACAATATTTAGTCAGTTTTAGGGCAAATTATGTGAAAAAAAAAGATCCTGTCTTACAAACTGTAACTAAGAATAAACACATATTTTAATGTTATTTATCTGAACCTGCATCTTTGTGCTTACTCTCAGGGGATTGCTGCGCTGGACAGAGACAGAGTGTGTAGCGAGTTGTGTGAGGCTGTGGAAGAAGAGATTGGAGAAGGGTAGTACAAGCTTCAAGAACAAACCCTGACCACTCATGGCTTATGTCTCTACACCAAAGTGTGTAAATGAATTTAATAAAGCATTAAACTACTGATCTGTGTGCTGTATTGTTGAGTATCAATAATGATTTGGGTTTATGTTAATAAACAGCAGCATGATACATCAGTATGTAGAAAAGTATGACACGTTTCTGTGATGGCAAGATGCATCAAGCACTCAATGATCAGAGATTTTGTCTACAAACACTGAAACTAGTTAAACTGAGAAAGTGCTGCAATCTACAGCATCACCTCTGCCCTTTATTACATGCATTGCACTTTGTTGTTAATCATTAAAATACTTCACAGCACACAATCTACCTTATTACACCTCTAGCTATCGCTTAGACTATCAGTCTTATTTAATTTGTGATTTGTGTAAAGATTGTGCACGGCACAGACCCTTGAACTCATTTAATGCACCTGCTAATGCCTGTACAGGCAGTGGGTAGATGTTTGTAACTAGTTTTGTATGCAATCAGGTTTGCAGCAAACTAAAAAAACAGTTCCTTCATGGGTCCTACAAGAAAATGCACTAAACAGACATAAAAACCAATAATATAAATGTGCTTTGAAAACGGCAACGTGTTTGGCATTCTTTTAAAATCTATATCCAAATGCAGTAGGCCCTATACCTGCTGAAGCTTAAGGCAGAGGGTGGAAACAATGGAGATGCTTCTGGAAGGTTTGTTATACGTTTTATTTGATACGAGTTGTTTGAATGCATCTGCCACGAAGTCATGTTTTACAACTTAAAGACCAACATTAAGAGGCTAAATGGTGGGACTGTGAATTTAGGTAATTCATTAAATAATTAAGTATACCGGGAACATGTACTCCGCCGTTACAAAGACGGGATGGAGGATTTCGAGTGGGGAGCCAGATAAAGACGAAGACCAAACTGATAGTCGTGTATTTGTTTTTTGTATGGAGCAACAGATATTACATACTTAACATGAATACATTAATAAACAAAAACATGAGATGACAGACGAGGTGACGAGAAAACTTATTGTGGAGTAAATTTCATACCTCAATTTCCTCCTGAGCTCAAGTCCGGCGATGTAATTGGACAACCTGTTGGATTTCTCAACTGCACAGCAACAAAAAAAACCTTATCGTTGATTATTACATGTTATTTCAGAAACGTTCATTCTATAGGGCACTTTTAAATGATTTATAAATATAAATGTAACAGAGCTCAGAGTGTGTAAAATATGTCGTTTTCTTGTAGCGCAGATGTCCGGAGTTCTGCGCAGGTCTGCAGAATTCCTCCAATCCCATTGGTGGAGCCGCGCAGACGAACGCGACAATTCACTTTACGACGACGTCATTCCCTCTAAACATGTTGGAGCATTTACACAGAAGCGGCAGGGGACCGGTCTTTGTGATTTTTGTAAGTGTGCTACTTAATGCATTAGCCATTTAGGATGTTATCGAAACTTGAAAATGTACCGAAAGGGTCAAAGGAAGTGACCGCAATGATTAGCCCAATGAAGCTGAAGGAAATGTGAACAACTATACTCTAAACAATAGTTGCGTATGTGCAGTTAAATGCATACACATAAAGCTTGTGGTGTGTATGCTATGCATTGTGGCCCGTTAGCCACAAGGGTGATAATTGAGTGTTTATGATGATTGTTTCATTTCCCATTCGCTTTAATTGTATTACCATTTTTCTTGTACAAGTGGCTCTGGCACAGTATATTTATTTTCCAAACTGAAAGAGTGCTGCGGTGTTTTTTTGTGTAAGCAGCAG
Source organism: Amia ocellicauda (assembly GCF_036373705.1). NCBI lineage: Eukaryota > Metazoa > Chordata > Actinopteri > Amiiformes > Amiidae > Amia > Amia ocellicauda. Next base: position 4,503,072 of record NC_089869.1, on the reverse strand, counting down.
AGGGAGCTAGAACATTAATAAGATTGAGATTTTTTTCAATTGAACCTTTGGGGTTAGAGAGAGGAGTCTGCTACAGACAGGACTGAAATCTGTATCATGCTAATGTGCCAATCGGTACTGAGAGGTGTTTTGCAATAAATACATAAATAAATAAAATAGAGCAGTATGCTCAAATTAATCAATTTAAATGTAATATAGCCCCCATCATAGGGTAGCCACTGAGCTCTTTACAGATTGAAAAACAACAAACAAAAAATATATATACAAATATATAAACCATAAACAATTAAAAAAATAAACCATTACACATGGATGAGAGAAAAACAAAAACTCTTACAGGAAGGCAGATTGTTATAGGAAAAAAATTATCGTTTAGCATGGCTTTTGACCCTATTCATAATGCTTTCAGCCATCCATAACAACACTTCCTATTAACCAAAACCACAATGCTATTTTAACTGAAAGCAATCTATACCCACACAAAAACTAACAATTTATTGTATGAAGTGGGGTATTTGGCACGGTCTCTTTTATATCACCTCTGTTATGAAGTCTTGCATCTTGCGTTTTTGTGGTCTTTCATTGTGCTGACTTGCCTTTATAGAGCAAATAGTGCATATCGGCTGCTTAGCAGGCCCAATCTGTTAATATGGAAGCCAAACAGTTGATTTCAGCAAACCGTAAAGCAAGTCATATCACATCAGATACGGAACAAGAGTTATTTTGTGATCTGCCCATAAGTGTGAATAACCATCTCACCCTGGGCTGAGGAATTAGAGGGGAAACAGAAGCATGTCACAGATGACCCACACTCTTTTGCACCTCTAAAAATCTAGTGATGATGAAAGGTTCCTTGACAAAATACTTCCATCCATCCATCCATTTTTTAAACCGCTTATCCTGGTGAGGGTTGTGGGGGAAGCTGGAGCTGATCCTGGCAGGCATAGGGCACAAGGCATGAATTCACCCAGAATGGGATGCCAGGCCATTGCTGGGCAACACACACACACATACACATATTTAGCATGGCCAGTTAACCTAACCTGTATGTCTTTGGACGGTGGGAGGAAACTGGAGTGCCTGGAGGAAACCCACATGGGCACAGAGAGAACATGCAAACTCCAAACAGACAGGCCCCCGAGCTGTCACTCAAACCCAGGACCCCTGGAGCTATGGGGCTGCACCGCTAGCCACCACGTTGCCCCCCTTGACAAAATACAACCAAATCAAAATAAAAGTTTCTCATTGAACCAAAGTTTTAGTCCCCAAGTCCAATTAGAAATTCTGTAATTATCATCTTGACCATGGTTTATATGAAGACATATGCTTACATACGTTTAATTACAGGGAAGGCACTTTTAAATTCCCCTGGGCCAAAGAACAATAAAGAAAAATGTTTACCTCTGTCCTTACAAAGCCAGTGTCATTATTCACCTTTAAGCACACCACAATTGGTGTTATTTGTACAGTCATTAGGAACATAATAATCCCCAGATAATTTTCTTTGACTGGTATTTCACAAAATGCAAAGCTAAAGGGCACATTGCCTGAGACCAAGCCTTAAACATGGCATCACAAGTTCCTTAATATGATCTGGTTGGCCTCCCCACAGAGGAGATCCTTTCTTGTCTGAGACATTTCTGTGTATGTGGGAATCAATTAAACAACTTTCCCCCTTGAATATAGTGTCATTAATAAACGACTTTGTTTCTTGTGAAAACTGTAAGTTGCCCTGGATAAGGGCATCTGCTAAGAAGAGAACAACAACTTTGAACTTGAAATCATAACAAACAACTGAGGATGCCAATTTACTATGCTACACATCAGGCAAAGGACAATAGAAATTGGGAGTTAAAGTGGATGGAGCTCAAGTTTGTATGGTATCTCTTTCAGAAATACCAAGGCCTGGATCTGCCCTGTTATCACCTTTAACTGGCCTCAGTGAAGGAATCTCAGCGCATGATTTAGTGCTTCAAGTTTCCAGTGCACAGCTTCTAATTCTTTTCCTCACTGCGTTTCTCATTTGGGAAGGTCAGTGGTGTATATTCAGAGCTCCAGAGGTAGTAAAACTCTCATGTCTTCAAAGTCCCTGTCACAGCACCCTGGCTAACTGGGTAAAGACAGAAAATATAATTCAATAAAAATTACTGTCAGCACATCAATGATTAATAACTCCACCGTCTGTGCTTGCCTTCTGTACTCTTCTATAGGTCAAATATTACTAGAATATACAATATTTTAGAGAAATGATAATTAGAGGAGACAGCGTTGCATGGCCCTCTAACTTAACTGTTTCTTAGTCGCATTTATTTTCTTTGCAGTATCTGCCACACCAATGCAGTACATTGGCTTTGGTGTTTAAAGGAGACCCATAGACTGCAATAATGTGCTTGCTGAACATATCAAATGGGAGATGAATACTTGTTGAAACCAAAGGTCCACACCTTTTAAAATGGGAGAGTTGATAAATATTGTGGAATATATAGGCCCTAAAGTGACTTTAATCACACATGCACAGAAGCAAGCTGTATACATATATTGGGATGTCCTTGCCTTGTTCATACAAGTGTTTTTCACTCATCTAGGGATTAATTAAATTGGTGCTGATCAGGTATTAGTGTTTTGTAAATTAAATCTAGTTTATGCACAAGAAAAAACACCTGAAGTACTTTAGGTTTTAATTATTTTTCTCACTTGGTTAGAGTATAGACATATTGACATTCAAAGAGAGTTATATGAAGTATGTTTTTTGTTTTGTCTTTGTAATGTTTTGTTAGTAACAGGAGACAACTGTGCAAAACTTGCTTCTAAATGTTGTGGTGAAGATGTTGCCTGTTTGTGGTTTAAAGCGATTTGTGTGAACTGAAGCCATATTCATAATGAGTGACCTTTAGATGGTTTATTGAAAGGTATGCACTTGATGTAAATACAAAAAGGACAACAATATGAATGTAAGCTACAATTAGCTTTATTTGTTATAACACCGAGCGGAACATCTGTTAAGAACAAGAAACCAAAAACTTCCCGCTGCAGTGTTATGTGCTGTGGTGCTGTATTTTTTTCGATCTATAAATACCCTCTCCAGCAATGACCTACGTTGATGGCTGTCAGTGCCACTAACCTTGGCTCCTCCAGTACTGAGTTGATTTATAGCCAGGCCAGTTTGCACTGACCTTGCACTTGGTCTCAAGCATTATAAATAATGGCAGGTCAGCAGCACTGAGGGACGGGGTGAACTCGGGTAGGGGCAGATGTTGCCTTTGTTTCAAATGCAACCACTGCACCCCCCCCCCCCCCAATCTTCTCCAAATGGACGTCATCTTGGGGCACAATCCAACATTTCATAGAGACGTCTTGGCAGAAATAAAAGTACTGGAGGATTGGGTGCCGGTCAACAGTGTTATCTTTAATTTCATGCCTAATTTCTCTTGAAAGAAAAAAAAATATCCCTTTTTTCTCTCTCTAACCTCACCATTGTTCTCAAAAACCACATCTAACAGAGAGCTCAACCTCTGTTAGATAAGAGTAATTCTCAGCAGACTGTAAAACTCTGCAACCATCCCTCACACACATATACTCTCTCTATCTACTGATGTTGGCCCTGTCCATCCATCTGTTTTACTGTGTTCATATAAAACCAAAAGAGAGCGAATCAAAAATACAGAGCAGCATTTCACCTTAGAGATGGATGTCCCTAAAAAGCAGTAAGTCAGTCAGTTGGTATGAAACATACCCAGCCAACAAGCAAAGTGCTGTATATTTACAGTAGACAGAACGGTGAAAGAGTGGACACTCTGCTTGAGGTCTTCAGCGAATGCTTTCCCTTCAAATCAGAATCACATCGCTGTATTGCACACACACTAAGTGAAATAAAATGACTGAAAACGGCACTCCGGGAACCCAAGTGATTTAGATGCCTGGTTTTCAGTGCTCGAGGTGCTGAATGACAGGGTGGGATATCCTTCATTAATTTACTCAAATTACATATTGATTGCATTGATTCAGCATATTCATTTTCTCCTCAGACCACTGTGGCCAATGGGCTCATGTGGATGACTTGTTTAGCAGCAACAGAAGAAGGGGACACTGGTGTTGAGAGGGTGCAAAACAGTAATTAGAAAAGTCATGCGTTCAATGAGTTGCACATTGAAACAAATTATCTTTAACTTGGTTTGACAAATTTGAGAACAGAACAGACCATTTTCCACATTTCAGGGTAAGTACTTACTGTACCACTTGGACAGAATTAGTTTTTTAATTGTGCGCTGTGAGCTCAAATGCCACTGTCAAATAAATTGTACTCCTACAGCATCACAACACAACTGTATCATAGAGGTTAAAATATCTTCACTGTATTTAGACAAAGGGATGCATTATCTGTTATATTTGAACTTGCTAATTACACTATTGGGATACATTAACTTACTTATACAAAGGCCACAGCACATGTACAGGTTTTGTATTGCTTGTGTAACAGTTGTGTCATTTTAGTCTCAGCTGTGCTCGAAGTATTTTGGATCTACAACTGAAAGGGAAAAAAAGATGCCCTTGCAGTATATATTACCGTTAACTAGAGCACACTGCTTATAGTCAGAGAGTGATTCCTGCAAGGCCCTGGCTTATGGTAAGCAGTATTTTATGTGTCACTGGTGCTTAACCTCGGGACCTTTAGGAATTGCAAAGAAACTTTAATATACACTACAGCACCTTCATTCCTCCTTTGGGCATTGAGGGCTTAGTAGGTAGTTGCACTTGCCTCTAGCACTGGACAAGAGGTCAACTACAGCACTGCCTTACCCTTTATACAATCCATCTACAGGAGATCTCCCATCATGTGTGAGGGGTAGGGGTGGGGGCTTCTGTCTAGCAGAGCAATAACATGCTTTACCTTCCAGCACTATATAAAGTATGGAACAAGTGAGTTGCTACAAAGAGTACAAAGACCCCCAGCATTCATATAAATGCCAGCACAAAAAATAGTTTTCACAAAGTAAGCTGCAGGTAACATTAGTATTGTTGCTTCACTGACAGTTCGTTTTGAATTGAGTGATGGCGAATGTAGTTGTATTTTGTGGTGTTGGTGGTGGTTGTCAGATAAAAAAAATACTAACTGTTCAGCTGAGGTTGTCAACCAGAATCAAGCACCTCTTAACACAAGACATGAGAATATTCATATTATTTTAGAGTGCTAGGTTTTAGCCCAGTTTGTAGATTCCGAGAAAGTTAAGATTTAGGCCCACTGTTGGCAACAGGCCTCTATCTCCCCCCTGAATAGATCGTGCAACTGAATTCTGATAGTCAGTAGGTTTGACATGCCTACTTTCCTTCTTCATGCCATTCTTGAGTCCAACAGAAGCTTTTTGGTCCATTTGGTCCAGGACTAAGCAGCTTTCAAGGGTGCCCCCAGCCCCTGTGATGGGTTTGATGGAGGGAGCGGTGTACTTTTTCCAAAGTTCATCCAAGAATCACTTCCTCTAAGACATGGCTTGTAAAAATCAGATCCTCACGATGGAACTAAATGGCCTTTGCTTCACTATTGTATCTAATCAGGCAGTTGTTGACTTGCATGTATGAAGATGCCAGCCTGAGTCAAGCATGACAATGTAAAATACCAGAGCATCAAGTGTCCGAATACTTTTGGTAGCACAGCTCATCTTCATGTTGCATTATCTGTCACTGGGCCCATCAAGCAGCCTGTCTCCATACTTCATTGTATGTGGTACCTCCCTGCGTTTCTTTCCATCTGTGCATCTATTTATCTGTCTATCGGCGAAAGGGGGAGGGGTATTTATCACTGCTGGCACAATCTGTCTATCCTCCATCAATCCTTAAATTGTGTAATAACAGCACATATTAGAAGTCTTCTTTCAGCCTTCCAGACTGCATTTTAATAGACACAACAGATAGGATGAGAGAGAGAGTGTAGGAGAGCAAAAGAGAGGAGAGAGAGTGAGAGAGAGAGAGAGCGAGCGCCTTTGGCTCTTCAGATACAATTAGTGCAGCTTGCGTAGCTGTTTCCAAGCTCCTTCTCCCTTTCTCTCTCCTGCCTTAATTGGAAGCCAGAGAGACCAGCCGAAATCGCATTAACAGGGGCCCCGCCAGAGAAACCCATCCATCTTTTTTTATTACAGTGTAATGGGGCTGCTTGGGAGCTGAGATTCGATTTGTCACCGGCCTCGTTCGCTGATAACGGGCATTTGTCATCACTTTCTTTCCGTGTTAATGTCATCATCTCGGGCTGACAGCTGGCTCCGTCGAGGGAGCGTCAGCGACAGAGCACATCCGTCAACATAATATTTCCGCGGCCAAGGGGACTGGCACGGCAATAAGCGCACATTAAAGCACTTATGAGGAGAAAATCTGTTGTCATTAATTAAAATGTTAGTGCGTGCGCCGCGTCTGTTTTGCGTGAGGAGAGTGTGTCTGTCCGCGTGCTCCTGGCACAGCTTGTGACGTCTCTGCGTTTCAGTTTCCGAGTCACTGTTAGCTGAATGACTGCATTCCTGGGCCAGGGGGAGCAAAAAGAAGAAGAAAGGCGTCATGCCAGGAAACCTTATTAAAACATGAGAGACGGCAAAAGGAAAGGGACTCACTGATTTAAACAATTACTACAATTAAAGACCCACCATAGCAGGAAGGCTCTTGTTACAGATTCAGGAAGTTTTCTCAAGTGATGCTCCTAGCTTTATTTTTGTCAGGATATAAAATGCCACTGCAGTCACACATGGAGTACCGAAGGAAGCTTTTTCATAGTCTGCTCTCCTATCTGCCTGAACTTTCTCCCGCCAGCTTTCATAACAGAACAATGGAATGTATCAAGGAGGCTTGGTGCACTATTAGATAAACATTGGCCCGTAATTTGTTTATTTAAGGGTTTCTGACTCCTAGGAGAGGAGCTGGCAGGTGCAAAGGCTTTCATTCAGTTCACAACATTATCAGCCAAGAGCAAGAGGCCTTGGAGAAGTGACCTCCATCCCATGATTTTTGGCCCATGGTCATTAGATCTGATATGTCCATTTTCCCCTCTTTGGATGTGTGTGAAGAGGGGCCTCTAAGGAATTTCCCAATAAATGTCGGCTGTCAACAGTTAGACACCAGGGACTTTCAGTGATGGAGAGCCGGTGGTGGTGGTGGGGGGAATAATGTGGTCTTGTTTCCAGTGATGGACCAGACACAACCAGGTGTTGACTACAGGGATTCCAAAGGCATTTCTCTAAGTATGAAATATTATGTAAGAATGCTGAAGTAGTCTCAGCAACATTACACACCAGCATAGATCCAGATCTTTGATGGAGAGGGAGAGAGGCAGCAAATGCCTTACACTGACTAGCGCCTCATTGTGCTTTTGTGTAGGGTTCTCATGCAGTCCCTCCTGACTGAAAACATCACTGTGGCCCCGCGGCAAGCCTGACTACACAACTACATCTCATATGGGACATGCATTTAGCTCAATAATGAGCCTTTCTGCACAGCTGTCCAACCAACCAACTCATGAATCGATTTTCGTAGGATTTTTATTCTTCCAACATGTCTCTGTTCTTAATAATAAATTTTTATGGAAGGCTTAAAAAAAAAAAAAAAAAAAAAAAAGGTAAATTATTCAAAATAGCCTTCAGCATTCAGCGTAAGCACCAACAAGACAGGTGTCTAATCTACTTCTTGGAAGATACTTTTTATACAAATCAGGCTATCCAGGACATTGCTGGATATGACCTACCCCCAGTCTGGTCTTGTTAGATACATAGGTAGTTCTGGACAGATTGTGGAGTCAGGTCAGCCCTTTTCTACTGCACTTTTAAAAGCATAGGTCACCATCCAGGATAATTATCATGCATCTATACACACTCAAAATGTATGGTATATATCTGTAGTATCTGCAAATATATATGCATGTTAATGTGTTATGACATTGTAGAACAACAACAGGAACCCACCCAGCATATACATCATATTATATGCAATTAAATACACAAATAAATACATAAAATGGAAACATTCTTTACCATAGTCCAGTCCTGCACTTTATCTGCTGTGATTCCTACTATGTCTTGTTTCACTGAGTAAATTATATTGCAGTAGTTTTATGTTTTGCCCCTAGTTTGTTAGCCTGCTGTACTTAGTATTGGACTGTATCATTTATTTATAGTTATTTATAGTACGTTATTATTAACTGAAAGTCGCCTTGGTTAAAGGTGGCAGCCAAACTGAGTTAATACAGAATCGTTAAAATTTTGCAAGGGAACCGACCACTCACAAAGCCTTGCTTCTCTGCCGATGTGGGCGCTGTGAGTCTCCAAGGGAAGCGGGCACCTGCCACCTGCCTGTATCCCACCATAGACAGTCCCTGCAGAGGGTCAATGAGATAGCAGAGTCGACGACTGCTGATTGAGCAGGGAAGCCTGACTAGTCCTGACCTACTGAAAGGCATTAATTCCCTCAAGAGTGGCAATTCACAGTGAAATATTTACTGCCATCAGCACAGTGCCCTAATTAGCATGGGCTCCCTGCAGACCAAAGCTGGGCTAAACTTGCATTACAGATCTGTGGCTGTGTGGCTCAGGGACAGCAGTGTGCAGGTAAAAACAGGCATGGCGGTGTTGACAGTGGGGCGGTCACCTGTCTAACTGGCTAGGGTTGCTAACACATTGTACCATGCATCCAGTTAGATTAATGTGTAAGGCAGAGAAGCAAATATTACAAACAAATGAACAATGGAGATCAGGTCTACCAAAAAAGGTTGTGATCAGACAGACTTCATTGCATTGCATCCATATTTATTAATTTGTGGCCAAATCCAAGTTTCTATAATTAAATGCATATCAAACATTAAGGCAACTAAAGAGGTTACACATCATATTTCAGAATTACATTCATGTCTCAGCATGACCTTCATTCATAATGTATTATTTCACTCTTGCTGAGCCATAACTCTGAATTTCCCTCCTCCTCTTATATTCCTAGGCAAAGTGTACCAGTGTGGCAGGTTACACAGACCTGACTAGCACTGATTGGGGCCTACTGCAATGTGAGCGTGATCTGAGCTGCTAATTAGGGTTTGAGAAGTCTAATCACATTATTGCTATGCAGAACCTCTTGGCTGTGTTTGAAATTATGGATGTTTTGCTGGGCGGATCTCGTTACTCTGTCAATACAGTAGCTGTGAAGGTGATTAATCATGAATAGATAATACAAAAATGAGCATTCATGATACTGAGCTCTTTCAACACATTGGTGTCAACAGCTTCATCATTGTAGAATGAAATGTAATTTAATCTTATGTGAAGATTTTGAATGGTGAGACGTTAAAGCTAGACTGTCCGAGTGCTGTATATACATACAGTGAGGGGAAAAAAGTATTTGATCCCCTGCTGATTTTGTACGTTTTCCCACTGACGTTTGCCTCAGGTTAATGAGGAAAATAAGTATTTGATCCCCTATCAATCAGCAAGATTTCTGGCTCCCAGGTGTCTTTTATACAGGTAACGTGCTGAGATTAGGAGCACTCTCTTAAAGGTAGTGCTCCTAATCTCAGCTCGTTACCTGTATAAAAGACACCTGTCCACAGAATCAATCAATCAATCAGATTCCAAACTCTCCACCATGGCCAAGACCAAAGAGCTGCCCAAGGATGTCAGGGACAAGATTGTAGACCTACACAAGGCTGGATTGGGCTACAAGACCATCGCCAAGCAGCTTGGTGAGTAGGTGACAACAGTTGGTGCGATTATTCGCAAATGGAAGAAACACAAAATAACTGTCAGTCTCCCTCGGTCTGGGGCTCCATGCAAGATCTCACCTCGTGGAGTTTCAATGATCATGAGAACGGTGAGGAATCAGCCCAGAACTACACGGGAGGATCTTGTTAATGATCTCAAGGCAGCTGGGACCATAGTCACCAAGAAAACAATTGGTAACACACTACACCGTGAAGGACTGAAATTATGCAGCGCCCGCAAGGTGCCCTTGCTCAAGAAAGCACATGTACAGGCCCGTCTGAAGTTTGCCAATGAACATCTGAATGATTCAGAGGAGAACTGGGTGAAAGTATTGTGGTCAGATGAGACCAAAATCGAGCTCTTTGGCATCAACTCAACTCACTGTGTTTGGAGGAGGAGGATGACCCCAAGAACACCATCCCCACCGTCAAACGTGGAAGTGGAAATATGCTTTGGGGGTGTTTTTCTGCTAAGGGGACAGGACAACTGCACTACATCAAAGGGACGATGGACGGAGCCATGTACCGTCATTGGGTGAGAACCTCCTTCACTCAGCCAGGGCATTGAAAATGGGTCGTGGATGGGTATTCCAGCATGACAATGACCCAAAACACACAGCCAAGGCAACAAAGGAGGGGCTCAAGAAGAAGCACATTAAGGTCCTGGAGTGGCCTAGCCAGTCTCCAGACCTTAATCCCATAGAAAATCTGTGGAGGGAGCTGAAGGTTCGAGTTGCCAAACGTCAGCCTCGAAACCTTAATGACTTGGAGAGGATCTGCAAAGAGGAGTGGGACAAAATCCCTCCTGAGATGTGTGCAAACCTGGAGGCCAACTACAAGAAACGTCTGACCTCTGTGATAGCCAACAAGGGTTTTGCCACCAAGTACTAAGTCGAAGGGGTCAAATACTTATTTCCCTCATTAACATGCAAATCAATTTATAACTTTTTTGAAATGCGTTTTTCTGGATTTTTTTGTTGTTATTCTGTCTCTCACTGTTAAAATACACATACCATTAAAATTATAGACTGATCATTTCTTTGCCAGTGGGCAAATGTACAAAATCAGCAGGGGATCAAATACTATTTTCCCTCACTGTATACAGACAGGTGACAAATTAAAGGAAAAACCTGAATAAATGAGTGAAGGAACATAACAAATGCGGATGCCTCCAAACAGGTGTACTGCATGATACAATTAAGCACTTAACATCCTTTCATGTATAAAAATCCAGAGCTGGTCCAGATCTCAATCCAATTGAACACCTATGGGAGATTGTGGACCAACGTGTTAGACAGCGCTCTCTACCACCATCATCAAAACCCCAAATGAGGGAATATCTTTTGGAAGAATGGTGTTCCATCCCTCCAGTAGAGTTCAGAGACTCGTAGAATCTGTGCCAAGAGCATTGAAGCTATTCTGGCTTACTGAGATACTTTGTGTTAGTTTTTCCATTCATTTGTCACCCGTCTGTACATATTCATTTACATGGTGCTCAGCTTTTAAAGCGAGATGTCTGTCACTTCTGTATTCATTGTTCATGTCCAACATACCTTTTACTGTGTCCTCAAGGCTGCTACAGTCCGACATCTCTCATAGTTGCTAGAGAACTTCTTTCTCTGAGATGTGACTTGATAGACACACCTCCAGGTGGTGTTTCTGCGGCAGTCTTGGACAGACCTCAGACAGACAGCAGCCTAGAGGACATGGCCCTCTGCACAAATGCAAGCAGACATCTTGAAAGGGATGTGAGTGGACACAAAAATAAATGCCAGGATGGAAACAATGAAAAAACGAAACGTAAAACAAAACAAATGAGCAAGAAACACAGGGATGTTACTTCAGCAGCTGAAACAACATATGGCAGATTCATAATGCTATATGTTCTATTTGGATGTTAGTCCTCTCCAGTTATAACTACTTTAAAGCCACCTTATGGATTTTAAATCTGTATTATTTCTACACAAACACACACACATACAAACACAAAAAACAGTGACCTTGGAAAATGTGTAACAGGAAGCACGGAGGGGAAAAAAAAGGCAGATATGATTTACTCTGCAATTCTTCTTCTTGTACCAGGAGAGGCAGGCAGTTGACAACATTTATCTATCCTAGTCTCAGTCGGGGTTTTTTACCAAAGCATGCACAGATGGAACAGGCAGCCTAGGGGGTCGGAAACAACACAGTTTACTTACCAGCCGCTGTGTTGAAAAATCTTATTATCCTGTGCTATAATACCTTATGCTGTATTATAGCCACTCCTCGACTCCCCACAGCCAGGGCTCAGACAGGCCTCGGGCAAAAACACCTCCTTCCCAGCTCTCCCACTCTGGCTTTCACTTGTCCCCACACAGGGACCCTAACGCTCGTTCTGCGGTAATAGAGATCATAATTAACAGTAAATTAAGATCATACAAATGACGAGAACAATGAACATGACAACGCCGCCGTATGGAGAGAAAACTAGGAGGGGAGGGGGGCGTGAGGGATTAAAATGTGATTCATACTTTTTAATTTAGCTGGAGAAATGTGTCCAGCTAATGTGAGGAAGAGGGGGGAAGGGTATGTGGGGAAGGCAGGGGGTTGTTTGTTTGTTTGTTTTGCTTTGTCGGTTTCTTTTCAAAGTGTGGAGTTATTTTTCGTCTGTTGCCGTTATGTGTTAAGTATGGCAGGACTATTAAACTCAACTGCCCGTATAATAGGACATTGACTGCATGAATAGGCTGGAAGAAGCGGCTTGCTGATGCTGTAAAGTCTCTCCGCAGTTTGTTTGTACACAACCTTGGGGAGACACTGAAGACCCACATGCTTGCATATTTATCCTGGAACACACGCCAGTACGCCGTCTGCCCCCCACCCCCGTGCACACTAGAAACCCTCATTTTCTCATGTTATAAAAGTGGATGATGTAGTCAGGGTTTTTCTTTCCATTTTTTTGTTTTCGTTAAACACACATCGGTAATTTCATCTATATCCCACAATTAACTTGTTTGCAAACCCTTCAGCTCCCACATTAAAACACGATCAGCCTTTTCAGCCAAACCGTTTGCTTAATTAACATCATCAAAGCTTCCCATTTTTCTCACAACGGAGCAGAACTCTACCCCACTGAATACAAGTGCATTTTGGCTTTTATAGATTCTGGATGCTCATTCGGATGTTGGTTGAGCATCATCGGCAACACCCCCAACACACACACACGATTCTGAAAAGCAGCCCATCTCTGTGGTGTGTTGGAAGTACATGTCAGGGTTAAAATGGCAGCTCTGTCTTAAGGACTTTGAAGACCTCCGCCAAATCTCCCTGAACTAAGCGTTTGCTTCAGGCAAGAAGAAGAGATTATTTTATTCCGACCTTGTATGACACATGAGCGATTCTGTGTTGAAGCACTAGACTGTAGCATTTGTCAGAATAAAGTGGGACAACCCAGGTAAGAAGGGATGGAGCCAGAAACAAATGTTTAAACTCTGAAATGCAGACTTAGCATTGATAGGTAGCTGTAAATCTCCCACAAGGCTTTGAGGTGCACACTAATCTCGCATCCAGTACTTTTGAGTCAACCATGAATTTGTTCTCAGACACTGGCAACCACTTTGTTCAAAATCTGCATTTCAGAAACCACAGGCTTATACACTCACCTAAAGGATTATTAGGAACACCATACTAATACTGTGTTTGACCCCCTTTCGCCTTCAGAACTGCCTTAATTCTACGTGGCATTGATTCAACAAGGTGCTGAAAGCATTCTTTAGAAATGTTGGCCCATATTGATAGGATAGCATCTTGCAGTTGATGGAGATTTGTGGGATGCACATCCAGGGCACGAAGCTCCCGTTCCACCACATCCCAAAGATGCTCTATTGGGTTGAGATTTGGTGACTGTGGGGGCCAGTTTAGTACAGTGAACTCATTGTCATGTTCAAGAAACCAATTTGAAATGATTCGACCTTTGTGACATGGTGCATTATCCTGCTGGAAGTAGCCATCAGAGGATGGGTACATGGTGGTCATAAAGGGATGGACATGGTCAGAAACAATGCTCAGGTAGGCCGTGGCATTTAAACGATGCCCAATTGGCACTAAGGGGCCTAAAGTGTGCCAAGAAAACATCCCCCACACCATTACACCACCACCACCAGCCTGCACAGTGGTAACAAGGCATGATGGATCCATGATCCTGTTTACGCCAAATTCTGACTCTACCATCTGAATGTCTCAACAGAAATCGAGACTCATCAGACCAGGCAACATTTTTCCAGTCTTCAACTGTCCAATTTTGGTGAGCTTGTGCAAATTGTAGCCTCTTTTTCCTATTTGTAGTGGAGATGAGTGGTACCCGGTGGGGTCTTCTGCTGTTGTAGCCCATCTGCCTCAAGGTTGTACATGTTGTGGCTTCACAAATGCTTTGCTGCATACCTCGGTTGTAACGAGTGGTTATTTCAGTCAAAGTTGCTCTTCTATCAGCTTGAATCAGTCGGCCCATTCTCCTCTGACCTCTAGCATCAACAAGGCATTTTCGCCCACAGGACTGCCGCATACTGGATGTTTTTCCCTTTTCACACCATTCTTTGTAAACCCTAGAAATGGTTGTGCGTGAAAATCCCAGTAACTGAGCAGATTGTGAAATACTCAGACCGGCCCGTCTGGCACCAACAGCCATGCCACGCTCAAAATTGCTTAAATCACCTTTCTTTCCCATTCAGACATTCAGTTTGGAGTTCAGGAGATTGTCTTGACCAGGACCACACCCCTAAATGCATTGAAGCAACTGCCATGTGATTGGTTGGTTAGATAATTGCATTAATGAGAAATTGAACAGGTGTTCCTAATAATCCTTTAGGTGAGTGTAGAAGTGTTAAAACAATTTTATTTCTCATTCACATTGAAAACAGTTTGACATATCTTGTAACACAATATATATATATATATATATATATATATATATATATATATATATACACACACACACACTTTTTTTTGGTATTTTAATTTTTTCATTTATTTTGATTGTTTGTATACATGCAGTATATATAAAACCCAGGCATTAAACTCTGCTCGTGCTCATACTGGACCTTGATTGCTCAAATCTCCAGAACTGTAGAAATACAAATAAGTGAAGAAATGTAAAACAAACTGTAACGCAGAGGAGTTTCCTACAGGGTTGAGTCCACATTCACTTTGGTAGTAGTTTTGACTGTACGGTTTTCAATAAGTACACTTGGGAGCCCCTCGATATAAATAAAGCTACAGTTTGTGTTCACGGCCCAGTCCTGTTAGTGGCATGTTATTCTAATCATGTGAATAAATATTGTTCTAGTTTTTGTGTTTGACTAGGACCAGTGAAGAATAGACATCTAATTGACAGGGCCTCCACACACACAGCTGACTCGTTTGAAGAAGCTTAAAACCTCAGTTTAGCACATTTGAATCCCACAAAAAAGACATCCAAATGATCCAATTACCAATCCACACAGCTCTAGTTCAGAGTCAGTTTTAAACTAGGCTCCTCAATAAACACCTCATTGAGTTCTCATGTTCCGAAAAGCAGTCACTCCCACAAAACTCTTAATATTCCTCCATTAAAACAGTGGCATATTTCAGAGTTTCACAAGCGGCCATGCCAGTTCAGTTGCGTTCTGTATCAGATCATTAGTCCCTCACATTCAAATAACACCAGTAAACATCCTCAACCTCATCCTCAACTTAACTGTATCTAATCGATTTCCATGGAGCAGCTTCCACAACATGTTTGAGAGTTATACTAACATAATGCACAACTAGACATCAAAGAAGGGATTTTATGAATCGGATATTCTGTAATTCTTTCCTATATATAATTTGCCCTAAAGTTTTGCATTGGGAGAAGTGTCATATAATCAACGACAGCAGAGGGCAGGTTTGAGACTTCTAAGCACACACATTTCATTGAAGACAAATCCCAGGCTAAACTGTGAATGGACCTGTGTGAATCTGACTGCAGACAGTGGCTTTTCATCACTGAGCCACAGATTCTTTATGCTAAGAAATACAATCTTTATCATCTGTAATTTTTATAATACATACACACATATTTACATACATTACTGTAAAATGACTGGATTTACTGTCTAAGGTTATTCCCCATTATTATCTGCCTATAAGCAACTGTAGTCCATAGTCTAATCTGAACAACAATATTCAATGGAAAAAACAGCCATAAAATCATAAAATAATATTGTTTGGAAGTTGGGAATGCTATAATTGACACAAACTGCTATACTTGTTTACCAAACATTTGTCATAATTATATTGTCATAATTCAGTCCTGTAATGGGAAATCAGAAAGAGGAAGCACATACTATAGCACTAAATATTTATGATTCCTATTTTAAAACATCCTCAATTTGACTCCCACATTGGGATACCTCAAGGTTGAGCCACAGGATAAAAGCAGTATATTCCAGGATCCCCAATCTGCCATTACTCTAAAATATATGTATCTTTTATCTAGACTTACAACATTATTCACACCTACTGGTGTTCTTTCCTGGCCTAGTTTACAGTCCAAATGTTTTCAGGTGAAGGCACACAAATCCCTTTCCCATATGGAAACTAATGCTAGACAAACTCAGTAGTTGGAAAATATACCAGCATTACATTTATGAAGTCTACAATAGCTGAAAATATGGACTATGTATGGTTATATTTCATATTTATGATTATCCACTTATTAAATGATTTGTTTTCTCTCGATTGGATACAGTACAGTGTTTAAAACAGAAAGTACATACTAGGATCCAACTTTGATCAAATTGTGTTTAGCACAATTAAAACATTAAAAAAAAGACACCCAGTTTGTCTGCGCAGCTTTTTATCTACTTTAGATCTCCAAGAAATTGGATTCAGTGACACTGGTCAGTATCGATATCGAAGGAAGGATGTAGTAGGAGCAGCAATGAGTTGGCAGGGAGATTTTTTTAATTTATTTCATTAACAACAATGGGAGTATTTACTTTGAGAGTCTGCTAAAGAGCATACAGCATATAAAGGGTCAAAGAAAACGAATAAAGTGCTATCTAACCCAAATGTAGTCTGGCCAGGTTGTGCGCTGGCATGCTGTTGAATCCCTTGCTCGTCTCTCTCTTTCCCTCTCACCCCATCGCCCTGTGTTCAGGGGTAAGACACAGAGCTGTCAAACTCCAGGGAGTCATTTTCTAGCGTTCCATAGCTGTTCATCTTCTTCAGCTTGAGCTGGTCAGGGCTGCTGGGCACCAGGGGCTGGATGACTGGTTCTTTGGAGGAGAACATCTGGCTGATCTCCACAAAGGTCTTGTTCTTGGTCTCGGGGATGATGAAGTAGACGTAGCCCGCCACCGTTAGACAGATGCCACAGAACACTAGGTAGCAAAAGGCCCCCGCCGACATCTACATTAGAGAGGGGGCAAACAGTCTGAAACTTAGGGGACAACCCAGGAAAGCGCACTATAAGACCTCTCAAGGACATTTTGATTAATTCCACTAGATGGCACTGCACAGTCTAGACTACAAAATGAGAACTGCTAGTGCTGTGTAATAAGGTTTAACCTCTTTATAAAATATGTAATATGGCAGGTTTTGTTAACAGTTAAATGACCCAAACAAAGCATATTTATACTATACGACAAAAAAACTGTAATATATATTACAGTACAACTTTTAACCTGAACAAAATATTTGGTATGATGTCACAAAGAAGAAAAACGTGGTTGTGTGAATGCAATAAAAACAAACTTACACAAATACTTGGCACGTATTATTTTGTATTAATCTGAGTATGTTCAGAAAATTAATGTTTGTCCCTTTATTATAGGAGACAAATTGCACAATCTGTTTTTTTGTTCCTATTCTACCCACATTTCCATGCTATGTATTAAATCAAAATGGCTCATCTGACTGGAGGCCTCTTTTCGATTAACTATGTCTGGTGAGGCAGGAAACTATCCTGAAAGCAAAGGGGAAGCATTGTGCTTTAGAGTCATGACATACTGCCTCGTCTACTGTCCCCACAACCAATCACAATGATCTTTTATCTGTCTAGAAGCATGGCACAGAATAGTATTTTAAAAGGGGATAGATGGCAAGCGGGATAATAAACAGTGAT
Organism: Amia ocellicauda; assembly: GCF_036373705.1. NCBI lineage: Eukaryota > Metazoa > Chordata > Actinopteri > Amiiformes > Amiidae > Amia > Amia ocellicauda. The sequence continues at coordinate 4,485,235 of NC_089869.1, read as the reverse complement.
GTAAACAACCTCTTTAAAATAAACAGCAACCACATTTTCATAGCACTGCACCTGGAGCAAACTTTGCCTTGGGAATTGAAACTTGCTGATTCCTAAGAACTAGGTACAAACAACTTAAATATGAATTACAGCCCTTCTGCCTACCAGTCCTAAAATCTCTAGAAAGGAAAAGAAAAAAGCTTGGATTTAAAGCTTGGTAGGTCTACCTGCATATAAGTTTATACAGAAAGAAAACAACTACTCATCAACTATCAGTCTGCTGGTGAAAAACACCACAGCTCAGCCAATCTGAGCTTTGAGGAACAGTTCTCACCTGCAGGAAGGGGAAGACGAAGCCCACAGTGAAGTTGGAGATCCAGTTGAGGGAGCCACCCACCGTGTAGGCTGCAGGCCGGTGCGACTGCTTGAACAGCTCTGCCGTCATCAGGAACGGGACACCGGCTGCACAGAGTGGCCAGAGACAGACAGCCTCAACCCAGGGAGCAGAAACACTGAGCAAACATTGCCCCGTTTGATTTTAAAACTGGAGAGTACAAAGCCTCCATTTTTGCTTTTTGTGGTGTTGGAAAACATTTGCAAATCTCACTGGCTGGAGCTGCAGTGTCTCCTGTTTTATAAGAATACAGTGGGCACATTTGTAGTCATTGAAAAAACTGAAATACATGAAAGCATTTTTCTGGAATGGAGAGGGTTTTCCTGAATAACGGAGAGACATGCCTGTATCACACTGCATACATAGCAGAGACATGAACTTCAAACATACATCATACTGGAATATATAAAGATAAATATATAGGAAACATAATGCATCTATGAAAAACATGCACTGTTACACTACATTTCAGAAAGATTATACATGAATTCATCAGTGAACAGGAATAAAATAATAATAATAATAATAAAAACAGCTTAATGAGGTTCTTGTTTTCTCTGTATGCTGAAAGTATGGATGGTTCCAATGCTTAACTTCTAATCCCTTTTGGTTACAACTGAAAAATAAGCAGATACGAGGTGTTTTTTCAAACCTAATGAGTTTAGGAACAAGCGAAGCTGCCACTTCATTATTTGTGCATGATAATTGAGAGACAAAGCTTAATGTAGTCAAATTTATAAGGAACCCAGTCCGATATTCATTGTTCATGCAGGATTTTGTCTTAAAAAGTCATATTCATCATTGTTTATGAACAATGAGCCATAAAAATCCTAATTAAAGATGTAATTACAGCGATAGAAATTCTCGACTGAGAATGAATTATAGATTTGTTGGAGGGTCTGATAATACATCAATTGTGTAAACCACTCAGGCTCCCATTTATCATTTTTACAACAGAGCTAATGCACTTCAGCTAGTCTTTAATTTCCAACTTTTTCCCCCATAGGAAATGTTTAAAACGGCAGATTTTGCTTCTGGATAGAGAAAGTATTTGATGTAATTTGTCCTCCAAAACTTGGAAAAAGGGAGAGCCCTAATCCTAGCCAACAATGGAGCCGGACTTCAGCCCCTCAGGTCATTGGTAAACCAATGATGGCTGGGTGACAAGTATGCCTTTTTTGGACTAAACTAATTTTATACAACATGGCAAAGACAGAAAAGCTTCATGAGAAATACTCTGTTCTCGATCTCCTGCAGACTTTTAGAAATCACATTGACGGAAACAGAAAATAGTTTAACCCAGCTATAAAGCAGAATAAATTGGCCTAAAAATAAAGAAAAATACCTTCTTTCATGCCCAAATAACTGGCTTGTCATTCCTTCTGAAATGGGCATTGCCTCGTGTCATGCTGTGTGTCTATTCATTGAGTAGAAGACTCAACACCTCTTATTAACTACTGGAGCTGTATGAATGGGCTCAGCACATCAGAACCAGCTGTTGTTCTGCCATTATAATGATGGATATCAACATCAAACAGTGATGACAACAGAACGGATTAGTTAAAACAGGCTTTCTGTACAGAATTGTATTGTCCCACACATTTTGGGATTCTCTCATCGTAATAAAGCCAGATACCATTTCCAGTGCAGGGTAAGGTGTTCCCAATCTCAGAATGTGTCACCTACCTGGGCCAATGCAGAACCCTGCGATGATTCCCACCACACAGGCCACACTGACGTACCGCATGAAGGAAACACGGCTCTGGGAACAGGGGAAACAAAGAAAAACACTAAGTAACAAACTTCTAAAAATAATAATGATACTACTAATACAATTTAAAACAATAGAATGCATGGCTCTCTCTCTAAGCTGCACACCAGTTGTCATAAACATGACCCACTGGAACATAATGTAGGTGTACTTGGAAGAGATCCTTTTATGATGTCTCCTTTTGTCTATTTCTGCAGTGTCTGGGATGGGTCCATCACCTTGGACACATAACTGTGCACCAAACTGAAGTATTGATTCTTTAAGATTACCATTATTATGAAAAGGATGCCCATTCTTCAAACTGGTACCTCCCTAGAGTACAGCCTCTAATCTTAGAGCCACAATTGGGTTACTCTTTACAGGGGAAGATCAAATGGTGTGATGATTCCACATGAAATGAGCTTCTCCAAACAACAGCGAAGGATATTAAATAAAATGGTGTCACTTAGTTGAGACAGAGAAGCTAGGTTTTGGCAGTGACTGCACAGCAACTGTTGTTTATTGTTGTCGTTCCCCCACTGTCTCCGTAAATTGCTTTGGCTAAGGAAATCTGCTCAATGAGCTATTTTGATGATGTAAAGGCAACAGTCTTCCCATCTTACAGAAACATACCTGTAAGACCAGAGAAAGCGTGATCCCTGCACAACAGATTCCCATGAAGCTGAATCCACCAATCATGAGTGGCCGTCTCCCGAGCCGCTCAATGGTGAAGCACTGTGGGATAGGAGGAGCAGGTCACAACATTAGACTGGAAATCCCAGGACAGACGCCATCCTGTCCTGTTTATCTAACACCAATGACGATGTAACCTCACAAGTGTTCAATCCTCATCTCTGAAGAAACACGTGATCTGAAGTCATTTGTGCATGGAAAACCTGCATTGGCTCCAACAATTAAACACAAGTGGTTACACATATGAGTGTGGGATAGGCATGCTTTCCCATTTGATTCTTATCTAAAAGGAGACATCTTACGGTTAGTACTGGAATGGAATTGGGAATTTCCATGTAGCCATTGGATACACAGAAACGTCTGTCCGATGATAACAAGAAAACAAGTTGCATTTTCTCTTAAACTATTTTTCTAATGGAATCAGAAAATGAAAAAAAAGAAAAAGTAAGAATGGAAAACCAAAAGCAATGTGATGACTTAAAGGAAGCAAAAAGTTGACAGCAGAACGAATCGCTGTAATTTTATAACCAATCTCCCAGCCTCCTTGGGGTGCCGTTTACCTGCCCACTGAGGGCCAATCGACACTGACAGAGCTATGAGTTCTCATGACTAACTGCAGGGCCGCTACTTTATCCTTTCCTAACGCAGCGCTAAACACCAGCTAACAAACACACACTCCCGGGGTCTGACAAAGAAGGGAAGAAAAAGAAAATATAGACTGCTCCTCAAGCTTGTTTATGAGAGAGAGGCAGTTTGTGTGTGTGTGTGGCGGGGGGGCATTCACTCCTGGGATGAAACGAGACACATAACTCTCCCTAATAGTTGTCTAATCTAATTCAGGGCTGTATAGCTTTGGCCAGCAAGTCCACAAAGTGCAATACACAGAGGATGGGGTGCACTGCATTAAACAGTGCCCATACAGGCCTACATGTCTCTCTGTGACAGTTCTGGAGAATCATATTTATATATGTCTCTTGTTACATTCTGTTTAAATACCACTTTTGAGGTCGGTCTCCGGTTATTGAAGGGCTGCAAAGTTTTAGATTAACCGCAGACCTCGATGAGGCGCCTGGATCGATAAGTTAGGATTGCAAAGGGCTGAACGGCCACCTGTCCTTTATAGCTTCTCCCACCGTCTAATATTTGTATTTGAAATTACAGCTTTATTTCTTCTCAAAACCCCAAGCCTTGTATTATACCTTTTAACAATCTTTCCAAGGTTTTAGGTTTTAGGTGAAAAAGCAAAGATAAAAAATAAGTTCAAACATACAGTTCTACAGTGGGCCACAACTTCAATTAGAATAGACCCCATTCTCAATTAAATTCTCTGTCAGTATTGCAGGTAATGGTTTGGTAAAAGACAGGCCAACTTGGCCAAGATGCAGCATCCTTGCTCCACACTCACCCCTATGAGACCCGCAATGACCTCTATAGCTCCCGTTCCCACCGTTGTGTATTGGATCTGGGGTTTGGCAATCCCGGCGTTCTCAAAAATGGTGTTGGTGTAGAACCAGATCTGAAACGGGACCCAATGCAAATGAACAGTAAAAGCAGCTGCCTTCTCAGCTTAAACAATCCCCCCCCACATTATTCACCAGAAAAGATGCCCACAACACATGACCATCCATAATCCACCATCTAAAGCCACGTTCTCCAAATTAAATAATTATGCATTTCAGGCCTAAAGCATCCAGTTAATTGCCTTTGGCCCGGCTGCCCAGTGTCTTACCGCGTCAATGCCGGACAGCTGCATGCCGATGTTGATGACGATGATGGAGAGGACCTGCCAGCGCACGGAGGAGTCCAGCAGCAGTCTGGGCACAGAGAGCGTCTCCACGGTGGACAGAGAGCGCTGCTCCTCCTGCATTTCCTCAACCTCCGCCTGGATGTTACACTTGGCCCGGTACCACTTTAGGGCTGCAGTGGGGTGACACACACCACACTGAAAAGTGGACTGCAACATCAGGAAGCACTGTCCATCTAACTGTCTCCATTAACAATACAATACATAAATAAATGCTGTAATGGAACAGGAGTAGTAGAAAATGGTTTCTGTATCGGATGGGTGGGGGGTTGTGGATCACCATAAATGTTAAACATATTTCCATAACATTTTTCTTGCCAAGACCTGATTGTTACAGCTCTGTTGTAAGAGAGCATTACCAAAGAAACAGCAAAATGGCACAAATGGAGTATTTTTTTTTTTTTTTTATATTAATGGAAAGATTTTACAATTCCATCCCCACACTCATTTAAAAGCTTAATTCGCTTAACAGCCAGAGAATGTATTGCTCAATGGGTTTGCACAATGATTTATTACAAAGTCAATTAAGAGTCTCGTTTCATTTTTTCCCCCTCCTTTCTCCCAGCATTACTGAGCTGTTACCAGACTTACTCCACAATGATTGTTGAGGTCGACCGATTTTAAAGCCACTAGTAAAGCCTATTGTGGAGATAGCTTGGAACAATACCAATTACATTTAGTGCTACGACCTTGGTGAAGAACTGAAAGTCATAATTAAAAAATAAAATTAAACTAGAAAAATGCAGATTTTGTTATTTTCTTAGCATGAAAAAAACAGGAACCCTAGTTTCAAATCACAGCATGACAACCATATGAAATGCATATTAATTATACAATGATTAATTAAACATTACCCATGAAAAATATTTTAAGGGGTGGTTTTGCATTATCCCTGTTATTGCTTAACTCTGTATGGACTGTGCACCTCAGGACATCTCTATATTTGCTGTAAGGATTGCAAAATTAGGGGAACTTTACTTCCTCCTGCAAGCTCTCCAACAATGTTATTTATCATGCAGTTGTACATAAATTACAGTGAATACCCAGCCTTAAAAAAAATCCTTTTTCAATCAGTAATACAGGCTAAATAAATGCAAACCACGATGGATCAATACAGTGGTTCAATCACTGCACTCATTTGAATCAACAGCTGTCAGTGAAATATGAAATGATGGATTGAACTTATCTCAAAGGACTTGAAACAGACTTTTAAGTAAACCTTGAACATAATGCAAACTTAGGGCTCTCTCCTCAGCTGGCCCGTACCTGTGATGGTGGCATGGACGTTACGTTTCTCAATCAGGAGGTAGCGAGGGCTCTCCGGGAACCAGGGCAGCAGCAGCAACTGGATGAAGGTGGGCACCACCACGAGCGAGAGGAACAGGGGCCAGTGCTCTTCCTGTAAAGACACCCAGGGCCTAGTCACACCTTTGCTCTAACAGTATATTGAAAATGCAACCTGCTGAGTGGCTTGAAAGTTTATACAGTTAGGGTAAAGCTGAAGAGAACAAAAGCCACCGTAAGGATGGAGAAGTTGCATTAGATAAATCAGGGACCTGCAGGGAGGAGTGTCCTAGACTCACCTTCCCCAGCAGCTCATGGAGACCCAAGATCTGAGCCAGGAAGACCCCAACGCAGATGAAGATGCTGGGCATGAGACCCAGGAAGCCGCGCAGATTCTTCGGGGCAATCTCTCCCAAGTACATGGGCACCACACTGAGAGCAATCCCTACACAGAACACAAACATTTCATTCAAGCCACTTCCGCAAACAACCTCTGAAACTTTCGAATAAAAGTGAACATAGTGCTGCTGTAGTTTGATGTCTGCCCGGGGCTTTCTGAAGACAAAAACATTCTAACAAACTTGCATATGGACGTTGCTTATGTCGATGGCCTTCCAGAGAGGTGATAGTACCTGAGTGTATCCCAGTGATGAAGCGCCCTATGATCACCATCTCTGGGGATCCGCAGATCCGACTGAATCCCATCAGAGCCCCAGAAATGAACACCAGCACCGTGGACTTCACCAAAGTCCCTTTCCTGCAAAAAGAATCCGTCAGCAGGGAACACACACTGTATAAACACTACTTACTGGCTTTTGACCGCAGTGTACTAGTTAGTCAAGGGTGAGAGTCTAGTTCTGGACAGGAACTGCATTGTTTATGGTTTATTTTATTTTTGAGCTCACCTCCCAAACCTGGTGACCAGAGTGCCCACCAGCAAGGAGCCCACCAGCCCTCCGATGGCGAACACAGACACCGTTAACGAGTACATCAGCGTCAGGGACTCCTGATTTAGGCCTGTGTTGTTGCGACTCACAGCCGAGCGGTTGTAGAAGTCTTTAATGTACTAGAAGAAAGGTAAATCAAAGGACAAGTCGATTAAACTTCACTGGCAAGCCGAAATCCAGACAGAAATACATTAGACAGTTAATGCAGTAAAATAAAAAGTTAGACAATAAGCAGTGTCTTTTTATGGGCAGGGAAGGGTACTTTTCTGTATCTATATGGCTAGCTGGAACCTTCATCAAAGAACATTAAATCGATGCTTTCATGAGTGTGATAAGCGATACACTCTTGGGTTTGCCCCTGTATTAGGAGAGGATTTTTCATTACAATCTGCTGACTCAGAGAGAATTACTTGCACCCCATGCGAACACCAGTCCCCTCCCCCAATATTTGTCTTTCTTTATGTCAGAGATAAATACATTATCTTTGACATGGGCATGCTTCAGATCCTTCTCCAAGATTACAGGAATGCATGCATGCAAATGAACGCAAAACTAAAAAAAGAGAAATGAAAAACAATCAATGCATTCCTGAGCAAACCTAATAGGCAAGAACTGTATGGATTACATGAATACATTCAGAGATGGCATTTGAGTCACTAAGCAAAGATTAATTTTACATCAATATTGTACAATCATATTAAAGAAAGAGAAAGGTGGAAAAAAAAGACATGCTAATATATATATATATATATATATTAATGATTTAGGACACTTTTCGTGCTTAATAAGACTCCTCAGTGGAAGCCGATGTCAGAAGTAGGAAACAGATAAAATGCACTTGTACAATAGTAGCTGGAAGTCTTTTATAAAGATGTGATTTAAAATTGTATATCATTTAATAGATTATATCTTTAGTACCACACTGCTGTGGAAAGGAGGATGAACACTGCCAGCGTTCAGTCCATAGATGTGTATTAGAAGGCATGCTTCTCTCCTCTCATGTCAAAGAAAATGGCGTAATGGAGCCGAAGATTTGTCAGGGGTGGGTCCAGTGCGTGTGACTCCAGCGTTTCTCCCAGGATACGGATAATCTAATTCCGCGACGTTGTTCTTTTTATACATGTTGCTAATTCAGTTAGGATGAATCAGCATAGTGACTATAACATGTGCCACTAAGACTTCAAATTACCAATAGACTGTGAGAAACTATAGGCAGCTAAACAATACTGCTCTTGTTGGTTCAGGTAGGAGCATGCATCCTATTACTCGTTTTCTAGGATTTATTTTTCTTCTACAATGAGGAGCGATTCCAGTAAAAGTGATGGCGAAAGGACTTTCTAATTATGATACGGAGCCATCCAAAGGCCAACAACACTGTGCTGAGAGGAAAAGCGAGGAGTGTAAAAAAGGAGTGCAAATGAGAAAACCATGAGAAGAGAGAGCTAAACCCCATTTCTGGCCGACAACCCCCCTTGGAAAACAGACACAAAATGAACTCTGATGATGACACTGCCTAACACATAATATACAGACAGGTGACAAATTAAAGGAAAAACCTGAAAAATGAGTGGAGGAACATAATGAATACAGATGCCTCCAAACAGGTGTATTGCATGACACAATTAAGCAATTAACATCCTATCATGCTCTGTGGCATGCATATAAATGTTGAGCAGGCCTAGACGACCTCGATTTTGGATCAAGATGGCAAGAGGAAAAGATCTACGTGACTTTGAAAGAGGGGTCATTATTGGGGCACAAATGGCAGGAGCTTCAGTCGCAAAGACTGCTCAACTGGCTTGTGTTCTCAATAAGTGGATGAGTGCATGTGTGGTGACACCAAGAGAATAGTACTGCTGACCCCTACAGTGAGGGGGTCCGGAGCCTCAGCCTTTTTTCCCTCTTAATTCTTAGTGTAATTGTGCATTTACATGAGAAATACGAAACAATAACAGAGCAAAATAGAGCATATATAGTAGTATGAAATGACTTCAGTAAAAAGGAAACAGAAAGCAGAGGCAATGTACTGCTTATTACTCATTAAGGGTCTAAATGGCTTTTACAAAACAAGACATTAGTGGGTGGATTAATTAGACATTTGCATAAAACTGCGCTCATTAACAGGATTGTAATAGTGAGGAGAAACCTTCTGTACACAACTTCATTCAGAATCAAAGAAATCAAAGCTCATTCGAGTCAGTGAGCAAAACAACATTGACCAAACTGCTCACTTAATGAGTTTCTGGGCAGCTCAGTTAAAAGTGAAAAAAGTCAGGATATAGTACACACCCTATTTATACAGTGCTGCTCGAATATAAGTCATTGCTTATTTTAGGAGACAGTACAACACAATCATTATAACTTACCTCAGCAGGGGAATTGACCACAGCCAGGTTATAGCCATAGAGCATCGAGGAGCCAAACGAGGTGAGCAGGGCCACAGCAAGCAGGGAGGAGGTCAGGTGCTGAAAACAGAGGGGGAAGTCCAGTCATTCTGTGGTCTTTCCATGGCTTTACTGTCACAAACAGCACATGGGCCGAGGAAAAACTCACAGATTATAAAAATTCCAGCACACTACAGTGCAACTGAAGCTGCTTTAGCATTTGCACACATTTTGGTGCACCTGCTGTTGCATACAATTCATATATTTACTTAGTTTTGAAAATAAATACATCACTCAATACATAAACCAATTGGTTACCAAATCAAGAAACAACACAGGGATATCTAACAATGTGGTCTTGTTAAACCAAAGCTATAACAACCACCTTATAACTGTCCTGTCTGCATCACTGACCTCCCTCTCCTAAAAGTGACAGAAAATGTTGCACAACAAGACAAAGATGACCAAAAACAAATCATTCATATAAGTGCAGCTGAAGTGAGATTTATCATTAAAGAAAATTAAAGGCTCCTGATACCCATTAAGATTTCTACAAGCAATAGTCCCAGCCTACCAAAAAAAGCCTGGGTGAGGCCTCATCCCTTTACAACTGCCAACCCGATAAACACTGGCTGAACCATCCAAGAGCTTACAGTCAAGTGCTTGCTTCTACCATATACCACAAAATTACATTCAAATTAAAGGAGGACTGTGACAGTTTGCAACTGAGACGTCCCCAGACTCACATCACAGAGCATTTGCTCAGCCTCAAACATCCTTAACCTTTAATAAAATGTGAAGAAAAAATTAAAAAGGAATAAAACCCCAAATGGAATAACATTAATGATTCAACTATTTAAGTCGACACTGTCCCCTTTGTGTGGTTACTGAAGCACTAACAGCTTTCATTCATTTATATAAGTTTGAACAAAGACCTTTCCATATCACTTCAACATCAGTTAATAAACAAGTCTTCAGCAGCTGTTGATTTTTTACATTTTATTACATTTTTTAAATTTCACAAAACATTTCTGACTTGGCCAGTTGTCCTACTTCTCACATGTTCTGTTGTATACTTTCAAATGGATTCAATCATGTTTTCATATTAAAAGAGGTTTTAATTATTTTGTAACAAAGAACAGTATTCTAGTCAAATCCCTGCATTCCTAACCAACAATTTAAGAGTTTAGCAATCAGCATGAAATCACAAAAATAAAATACAAATGCCACAATACATTAGCCTTTCAATTCACAAAGAACATTAATATACTCACCTCTTGAAAAATTTCCATTTCCTTTAAAATACTAGACAACTCTTCAGAAATTCGTGCTCCACTCTACAGATCCATGGCAGGGAGTAACTAGCACCGTACATGACCACAGACTCTGTCCTGTAGTCAGTCTTGAAATGTAAATTTAAACGGGAATGCTTAAGGTAGCTCCGTAATAGCTTAAAAAGAGATGGTCCATTGTGCTGCCGAACATTTGTATAATCTAATTTGGCTGCGGAGACCAGGCACATAAAATTGTCAGTTGTTTTCTATTAGTGTTTCTAACACTTTTACAGAAGGGAGCGCTGATCAGAAAAAAAATTGTATGTCTTCCAGTTTTTGAATCCAGTCTGCACACTTATATTGGAGGAGGACAGCAAACGGAATGAGTGAGCACCAGCGTTTTGTCCATATTGAGGCATTTTGAGTTGCACTTTGTTCTAAAAGTCGAAAAAAATGTATAAAATGGAATCCTGATATTAAAAGTCATTAGGAGTCAAAGTCATTGGACAGCACTTTAAGGCAACTGGAGAGACCTCCTCACATCAAACTTGGGACTCAATTGCTTCCAAATGAAGAGACAATGAAAGTAAAGGAGACCAACCACATTGCCTGCCTTCCTGCTTCTCTCAGATCAGTGGTGGAATGAAGATCGGAAAGCAAAGGAAGAGTGAAATCTTGGAAAAACCTGTTGGGTGCTCATTTAAACCTTAAACTTCAAATGTTCTTTCCCACAGAATTGTCTAATTTAATCCCACATTAAAGATTCCTGCTTGTCCTAAATGATAAACTGATGTGGATAATATAATTTTAAAATTGACTGAAGGACAGAAAATTGATAATTAATTCTGAACCAGAGTTCCTCAACTTCCTCAAAATTGCTTCAATTAAAGCCTACTGTAGTCAGTCACATGGATGACATAAAAAGGGAAGAAAATGATATTGCTTAACTCTGTCAGGACGAACAGGATATTTCTTTCCAATTTATCTTAGAGGGGCTTCACAGGGCTGTGCTGAAAGGTGAGTGATGACAGCCTTCATGTCCACTTTCTTTAAAAATGTAAAAGAAATAGAGGAAAGAAAAATCATATAAATAACATCATCAAAAGAGTTTAGAGTGGACTGGTGTTGGAATTAAATGGTTTGGGATGGAAGACAAAAACATCTCAAATTACTTCAGGCTTGCAAAGAATAAAAACACACTCAGCTGTAAATCAGAAGCAAACAGAAACAAATTGCTAATAAATGGTTTCAAACAATAACATATTCTGTCAGTGTTATTTTCTATTGCTATTTGATATTTCGACAGAGTTTGTGCAATTGCTGCAAATTAAGTATTAGGCCAAAGATATGTACCATCCTTTTTGGCAGGAAACATTACTGTGCCAGCAGTTTTGGAGATTAGAGTAGATTCAATTGTTATTTGTTCACTGCTAACAATATGATATTGAGTGGGGGAATAGACACAAAAAGTGATTGGACTGCTGCACATTTTTAATAATCAAGTGGCAGTCAGGGCTCTGTGGTAGACACAAGGGCACAAAAGCAGCAAACCCAAAATGGACTGGTACTATGTAAGACAATGCACGTATACATTATCTGCAGAAAGCTGGACTGCACTAGATTATAACATACCAGTGCACTGAGGGCACACAAAACACAGTATATTGGTGACAGCAACAAATAACTCAGCTCGACTTCTCTTATTGCCAAGCAGACTACTGCCACAGGTGATCCGGAAGGTCCTGTCACAATCGGATCAAATAGTAGATCAAACTGCAAATTAATGTGTAGGATATAAATCACCTGCTGTGACTATAAATGGGAGTTTACAGGCAGCTTTACAGTCAACCAGTTAAAAGGGGTTGCTGGTTGCCTTGAACTCCTCGTATAATGAAACGGAATGGCAGCATGGATAAAACAAATCCACACAGTGAAATGGGAAAAACACTGACCGACCAGTGCACTGAAATACTCATTCCGCATTTATCTCGGTGTGTTTTATAAGGACGTGTGTGCTTAAAGCTCTGACTGCCACTCCCAGGAATAACTGAATGGAGGCTTTGCTTGTGCTCCAACTGAGAAAAAAAGATTAATAAAAAATAAATACAGATTTTCCCAAGGCCGGGGGACAAATCAGGGCATACAGGAACATGAGCTGAAAACTTTGTTTAGATGGTTACATGGTTAGATATGGTTACTTATGCATGCACACATGAGACCGGACATTAAGACACTGTGGTCTTGTGACATGTAGTCAATCTTAGCTTCACCCTCGGAGAATGTCTTCATAGAGGGAGTTCACTGGTGGTCACCGATCAACTCTCTCCAGAACAGCTTTAATCCGATTGTGAAGATGGAGCAAAGAAATGCCCGCACTCCTTTTACATAATTCTGTGACTCAAACTGGATAATTCAAAATGATTTATCATTCCTACTGGGGCGTCATAAAACTACAGTATGCTGTTGTACTGTATTAAAATGCAGTTTCAGACTCTGTGGTCTTAATGCTGGGGTTTTAACAGGTAGCAAACACAAAATAAAAATAAAACTGGCCAGTATAGTCAGTCACTGATTTCCCTCTCAGATTCTGCATAGCATAGTCTAAAAATCAACTAGAAATTATAATAAAATAAATACTTTTGCCAGAACTTTAAAATGAATCATGGGTAAAGGGAACAGTTCAATGCTGACAAATGTCATGTTGCTGTCATTATGAAATGGACTTCTGGTGACCTGCAGGGATCACAATTGTGCCCAGAATTGCACTACATTATGCATAACAAAAATGTATTCATTCCCTTTCTATCACTCCATAACTAATAAAAATGTTAACTGATTAAAAGTCACTTTGTAGCTCAGTTATTATACATTTATTTTACATTTTTAACGTCCACCTTTGTTTGAATTATTGATTTTAACATTGCTGCCTGAAAACAAATAACCTACATCTCTTTTAATCAGACAGTGTTTACCCTTCTGGAATTGTAACTAAATTAAATCTGGAATGATGGGTACATTTTATGGAAACAAAAAATAATGAACTCAAATGTTGCACTCAAACATTTAGTACAATACTGTAGCTTTCCATTTCCACAGATTTTATAAAAAGAAAACTATGCTAGTGCAATATTAAATCACTACATTGTGTTGTAATCATAATTACACGGTCAATTTTCCACATAACATTATCAACACATCAGTGGTATACACTAAAGCTAGCCTTAAGACAGTAAATCCCATAGAATATTGCAAAGAAGTTTATAGAAGACAGGCTATCACTACTGAAGCTCAGCACTCTTGAGTTTTATCAGAATATCCTTCAATTGCAGCAACTGCTTGTGAGAAAAACCTAATACTTGGTCTCTGACAATGAGAGAGCTGGGGCATGGTGGCAGTAGAACAGGCCCCTGAAGGTGAGGAATGGGGACATATAACAACATAGAAGAAATGCAAAATGAAAACCAATACCTTGCTAACTTACATTCATCAATTTAATGGATTAAACTGTTTAATGCAAAACTTGAATAACAAATGAAGGATGCTGGACTGAATTGGACAATGATCTGTTATGAGTCCCCACGTAGTCTCCTCTGTTCCAGGGTGAAAAGGTTCAGTTCCCTCAGTCTCTCAGTAGGACATTCCCTTCAGACCTGGAATAAGTCTGGTTGCTCTCCTCTGAACTGCCTCTAGAGCAGCGATATCTTTCTTGAAGTGTGGAGCCCAGAACTGTCCGCAGTATTCCAGATGAGCTCTTAACAGTCTTAACATTACTTCCCTTGTTTTAAATTCTACACTTTTGACAATATACCCTAACATTTTGTTTGCCTTTTTATTGCTTCCCCACATTGTTTAGATGGAGAAAGTGAGGAGTCAACATAGACTCCTAGGTCTTTCTCATGCGTTACTTCATCTAGTTCTATTCCTCCCATAGTGTAATTATAGTGGACATTTTTGTTACCTGCATGTATTACCTTGCACTTGTCCACATTGAATTTCATTTGCCAGGTGTTGGCCCACAACTGAATATTATCTAAGTCCCTTTGAATAGCCTGTGCTGCAGAGATTGTATCTGCTGAGCCACCTATTTTAGTATCATCTGCAAATTTGACAAGTTTGCTAACTATCCCAGAGTCCAGATCATTAATATAGATTAGAAAAAGCAAAGGCCCTAATACTGATCCCTGTGAAACTCCATTAACAACCTCACTCCAGTTAGAAGAGACTCCTCTAATCGACACCCTCTGTTTCCTATACATCAACCAGTTCATAATCCATCTACTTACATTACCCTGAATGCCTACAGCTTCCAATTTGAGGATCAGTCTTTGGTGTGGAACCTTGTCAAAAGCTTTTTGAAAATCTAAGTATATCATATCATATGCTTTCACATGATCTACAGCTGCAGTTGCATGTTCAAAAAATTCTAATAAATTAGTAAGACATGATCTGCCTCGTCTAAACCCATGTTGACTATCTCCAAGAATATGGTTTTCATTAAGATGCTCCTCTATTTTCTGTCTAATAATTTTTTCCAACATTTTACAAGTGATGCAGGTGACACTGATTGGTCTGTAATTTCCTGGCTCAGTTTTGTCCCCTTTCTTGTGGATTGGTATGACATTTGCTGTCTTCCAGTCAGTTGGCACATCCCCTGTTCATTTGTGTCTTTCGGAATATTTGAGTTAGCGGCCTATAAATAATTTCCCTCATTTCTTTAAGTACTGTTGGAAATATCCCATCTGGCCCAGGTGATTTGTTGGTTTTTAATTCTGCTAGTCCCTTTAGTACCTCCTCCTCATTTATCCTGATCTCCCTTAGGATTTGACTGGACTGATTGTTAACCTGTGGCATGTTATCAGTTTTTTCTTTTGTAAAACCCTCTGTGAAATACTCATTTAGAACATTTGCCACATCTTGTTTGTTTTCCATGATACTTCCATTTTTGCCCTTTATCTGTTTCACTTCCTCCTTTATTGACCTTTTGCTGTTGTAGTATTGAAAAAAGCTCTTTGCATTAGTTTTAGCTCCAAGAGAAAACATGTTTCTTATGTTTTCCCTCTTTGCTTTCCTGAAGCCTTTCTTAAGATCTCTTTGCAGCTCAACATATTCTATGTATTTTGTTTCGTCTCCGTCCCTTTTGTATGCTCTATACAACATTTTCTTTCTCTTGATATTTTTTTGCATACCTCTATTAAACCATTTTGGCCACTGTTTTTTGGACTTCAATTTACTAAGTTTTGGTACAAATTTCTCCTGAGCCTCAAGTAGTATATTCTTAAAATATACCCATCCATTTTCAACTGAATCTGTATCCAGTGTGCTCCAGTCTACCTATTCTAAGTGCCGCCTCATACATTCAAGGTTTGCTTTTCTAAAATTGTAGACCATTGTTTTAGACTTGGTCCTTGTTTTTTTAAATCATGCCTCAAAGCTAACCATATTGTGATCACAGTTTGCCATTGGTTCTCTAACTAGTGTCTCTCTGACTCTATCTTGGTTATTTGAAAATATCAAATCAATGCATGTGCTCTTCCTGGTTGGTTCCCTGACAAATTAAGTTAGAAAGCAGTCATTTACCATCTCAACCATGTCTATTTCTGCTTCTGTAGGCCCCACTGGGCTGTCCCAGTCTATGTTTGGGAAACTGAAATCCTCCATTATAACAGCCACATCCTTGCTACATGAAGTCCTGATTACACTGTACAGTGCAACATCTTTCTGAATATCTGAGTTAGGTGGTCTTTAACACACTCCTACCACTAATCCTCCAGATCTCTTGTTCAAAAGTTTGACCCACAAAGATTGTTTCGTTACTAGGATCTAATTTGAGTTCTTCTGCCTCAATGTCATTTCTGACATATAATGCTACCCCACCAGCTCTCTCCTAAACTGTGTGTATCCTTTCAACTTGAATTCATCCCCATCATTTTCTATAAGCCAGGTTTCCATCACTCCTACAACATCATAGTCACCTGTCATTACTGTGGCTTCTAGTTCTAACATCTTGTTCCTTATACTCCTGGCATTGAGGTACAAACACTTCAGGACTTTCCTACCAGCAGTTTCCCTTGGTTTTCTTTCCTTAGTGAAACATCTCCCATTGTCAGAGCTCCCTGCCCCCCTGGTCCCTAGTTTAAAAGATTCTCAAGTACTCTGCACATACGCTCTCCCAATGCATTAGCCCCCCTTCTGTTTAGATGTAGACTGTTCGGTTTGTACAGGTCCCATCTATCCCAGAAGAAAGACCAATGCTCTATAAATCTAAACCCTTCTTCCCTACAACAAGATTTCAACCACGTGTTAAACTTTCTAATCTCTGCCTGTCTCCCTGGCCATGCACGAGTTACCAGAAATATTTCAGAGAAAACTACTGTGGAGGTTCTGCTCTTTAGTTTCGTTCCTAACTCTTTATATTTGTCTTGCGGAACCTCTGTCCTACCTTTTCCTATGTCATTGGTTCCAATGTGGACCATGACCAGTGGATTCCCCCCGGCTTTGGCCAGTAGCCCGTCTACTAGTTTAGGGAGATCTGCAACCTGAGCACCAGGCAGGCAAGATACCATGTGGGTCTCCTTGTCACTAGAACACACTTTGTGATCTACACCTCTAAGAATCAAGTCTCCTACTATAACTACCTCCATCTTCTGGGGGAAAAGTGGGCACCATGGTGCTCTGGTGCTCAACTACCTTCCTGTCACCCTCAGAGCTGTCACTGTCCAACTCGGTGTCCAGCAATTGGAACCTGTTGGGCATTTCTAGCTCTTGGGATGTCTGTATACATGGTCTGTATCACAGAGGAAACTTTCTATCAGTAACTACTGTCACTGCAGCTGGATCCAACTGGTTCATACAATAAGTAGTTTGGGTTTATAAGCTCATATTCGGCACTGTGCTATGACTGGACAGCAATTTTAGAGGAAGTCAAAAACAAGAATGCAGAATAACATGCTCTCACATTACATGCATTTCCTACAAACACTTCCGTCACTTGCATAATCAATCAAGGAAAAAATAGAAGATCTGGGCGACCTCTGCCTATAATCCCTCCAAAGTACATTTTACACGTGGTGTGTTTACAATTAATATTTTTATCCCAAGTCTACGTACATACATTTCAGTAAATGAAATGTTCGCTCACTGTGTTCAAATACATATTTTAACGAAGAGCCCTTAAATCACACATATAATGTATATCTGCCAGTGTTTCAGTTGAAGTTGAGTTAATTAAAAAAAAAGCTGGCAAAGGTACTTCTCTAAGTATGCTGATTGTTGCCATTAAAAAACAACATGTTTTATAATTTAGTTGATCTTGCTTATTCTGAATTTTTGCAGGTATATTTGGTGGCACTGAAGTATAGGCTACATATCCTTTGTGTTTGTTAACCTTTGGAATGCCATTTTGGGCTTAATTTTAACACAATGGGAGATCAAAACGAACAGTATATATATAAAATAAAATTTATATATAAAAAAAAGTAATTAAAAACATGTACATAGGCTACCATATTGAATCAATATTACTTCACGTAGTCAGTAAAACATATCATTAAAACTTACAATCAAACCTATCAATCTTTAACATATGAAAATTAGTCTGTGATTAGTCTGGGACTGGTTTGGGGGTAGTGTTGAAGTGAACTCTTAATGGGAACACTATGGGGATTTTACAATGAGGAAATGAATCCCCCGTTTTTTTAATTTTGCCCTGTGATTCATATCTTTTTTCCCCTCACGTTTCCCCCCATGGCTTCAATTTCCCCCATAAATGGGGGGTTCCCCCCAATCCGGCAACTCTGTTAAATAACTCCACACGAACACATCCGTTTCGACTTTTGACACAGACAGGCCCCCTTGATACCACCCCTCTGACATTGTTACATTTTTTAAGAAAAAATATTTTAAACAATGTATGTTTTTATGTATTTTAACGATATGTAACATCTGATGTGAAAAAGGGGGAAATGTTTTGCTAAATGGACAATGTCTAAATTAGGCTTAATGCTTTTATTGTAATCAATAAACTTTGTTTGATAAAATGTTTTTGTATATCATTAATTTGGTAAAGTTAATAGCAGTCATGTTGAATTTTAATAAGCGTAAATTGTAAAATTGTAGAAAATTGTAGACAGGCTTTGTCTTTTTCCCCCTACAGTTTGTATAACGTTAAGAGTATTGATAAATACAGTACTCTACAGTAGTGAAAGGCATTTAATACCCAATATTTGTAAGAGTTTATCATATTTTGTGACACATATACACATATTACACATAACTGGCGTTAAATTAAGTGAACATATATACATACATAACTCATTAAAACACTAGAATACATACTCAGTAGTATATGTCTTCTGAATTGTGGTACTGGATGCACAATACAAAAAAAATAAAGGGCAACCTACAATGAAGCCACAGAGTATACAGTTTGAAGACTAGGAACAAAACATCTCTAGTCCAGAATTTACTTATTTCATATATTTATTTATTAGGCAAGCTAGCAAATCCGAAGAGACTGACAATAAATTATACAAAAATAACTGTAGAGATTAAAATACTGTAATATCCCTCGGTGCAGAATAAGAAGTTACCGTTAAATAATTATAGATACCCTAGTAACAAACAACGTTGCTACAACGTTCAATTGTTACTTGGGTATACGTTTGCTGTGCATTTAAACTACACAAAAAATGTGAATCTTAAATATCTTAATTTATGTTCTCCATTTTTGCAATAACCCTAAAACCATATGCATGTTTCCTGCAAATAAAGCATTGCTGTCGCAAAGGATTTCAAATGCAAAATGTCATGAATGCATTATTTTCGAAACCTTTAGGAGAACAAAAGTAATTTAAAAGAAATCGAAGACAAAGTGTATTCAACTATAGGCATAAGTGAAATGAAAGATAAAAACAGACACATAAAACTAAAACTGCTGGAGCTACTGATGATTTGTTGGGAGCCGATTGGTATTTATTTGTAAATTCTTACACCTGTTAGACAACATATTCAGTGTTTGGGCAATGTTCTCTAAGGTAACTCTTTACCGAGACATAAAGGTTAAGGTGCACCACACTATCACAATCGTTAAATGAAGATTTTACTTGCACAAATCCAGTACATACG
Source organism: Amia ocellicauda (assembly GCF_036373705.1). Lineage (NCBI taxonomy): Eukaryota > Metazoa > Chordata > Actinopteri > Amiiformes > Amiidae > Amia > Amia ocellicauda. The sequence continues at coordinate 4,465,603 of NC_089869.1, read as the reverse complement.
TTTTAAAGCAGAGAAATGCAATGGCTTTACGCATTTAGCAAAGCTGTACCAGTAAGCAACAAAAACTGCTTTAAGAAAAAGGCTTAACTTACCCCTGTAATTTTCCCATGCGACAATATCAACAGTTCTTCTGCCATTTATAAATCTGTTCATGAAAAGAGGTCCCCGGCCTCGATTAGAGTTAGTTTAATTCAAGACAAAGACTTCCAAAAAAAACTTTTATATACATCTATTCCACAACCAAAGGGGGCGGGATCACATGAGATTGACACAGATGAGAGCAAAGAGAGGTGCCTGCAGGGACCAGCTCTCCCACTCCACAGAGTCTCCTCCTAGCAGTAGCTGGCTGGTTGCCCTCGTCGTCCCTTCCGATTACCAAGTTGAAAGGCGAACTGAATCACATGATGGCAGGCAATGTGATTTTTGAGAGAGAAGGGGGTCAAATCAATTAGTTTAACTGAATTTGGAAGCCTTTACTCCGGTTAGTTAGACAGGGCTTCTGGAATTAGCAGAGGGGGGGAAATGTCTACCGGATTAACCCTATGTATACTTCATAAAGTAATACTTCTTATACAACCCAACTGTTTTTTAAACTAATATATATACTTAACATACAACTTTTTATGCATAAAGTATTACAAAGTTGTAAACATGTCATACAATGTTTGTTGCCTTCGGTGAACAGATACATCATATGGACTGATCATATTATAAAGTCGACACTGTACTATTAGAAACATCAGCTTTATCAATGATCTGAACTGAATAACCCTTAATGCTGGGCCAAGTACACATAATGTTAAGATAAGTACACAACTATTTTTGTTTATTACATCCATGCTTTCTTGTGCAACATTGAAAAACTGTTAAACGTATTTTAAAAACAAGATTATGCCATTACAAAACATGTACCCTACTCTGATTATAATCTACAACAGAAAATCCATTGCATTAACTTTCTTTGGAGAAAGCATCAGTGAACATTGATTAAAGTGTTTGCTTTTTCTCTAAAAACAAAGGGTTTTGTTACAGGAAAGAGCTCAAAACACAAAAGCCTGCTGAATCAATACATGTGTGTCAATTTGTGTCATATTCTCCTGCAAGAACATAGTTAACAAAAGCTAATCTGATATTGTGATCTACTACAGGGAAATCCATAACCCATAATTGGACACCCTTCCACAATCACTGACAGATTAAATAAACACCTCCAAGGTAATAAAGTCTCCAATCGTGGACTACCCAGTGTTATTCTGTGTATGGTAGTCCAGGTCCAGTGTTTTACAGTTCTAGTTGAATCTGGCGCAAATAGTTTCAAAGACGTAGTTTGTATCATCTGAAGTTTCCTGGTATGCTGTATCACTGCTGCACGTGATTATCATTTTCATGTAATTGTATTCTGGAAGGCACTGCATGTTTTAGACAATCTTTGCAACACATAAACTAATCTAAACAGACTACAGTAACATCACACACAAAGGGACAAATCAACAGGCAAAAATTAAGTGGTATTTTTTCATTTTACAAATGCAGTTTTCCTTTTCCCACCTTTATAAAAAAACTATACAGTTCTGGCATTTTGTTCCTTATGCCACAAGGTAAGGAATGCAAAGATCACATTTCTCTCTTATATACTGAGTGCTGCTGGGTTAACACTCTTGGGCCATCACCCCCTCCCAGCTTAGAGGTTAAATTGAGATTTTCTCCATTCATTTTCTGTGATCATCAGCTGTGTTCAGATGACCCTTGAGGGGAAATCTAGCCAGCTTTGTGCTGATCGCCTTTACACCACATTACCTTGTTATCAAAAATGCTTAATATTTCCAGCGTACAAAAAACTTTAAATGTTATCTTGTTGTCATGGGATGCTCCTTCCCTTAAATTCACTCCCAGAGTTCATTTTTCTACTTTTTAATATGCATTGGATACTTGGAAGAGACTTGAACCCATTTTGAGATTAAATCACCTCTTGTAGAAATACATTAAGTGCATTAGATTACTTCATTGCCCAATATAAGCACACTAAGAATCCTACCATGACAGTGTGTATAATTGAAACAGCAGCCAACTCATTCTGACTCCATGCCATATTTCAAGCTGCTAGAGGTCCGACTTACCAGAATCACGCGTTTCAACCATATCACGTACTTCACATGTGACGGTTAAGTAACAATCTAACATGTGGATAAAACATATAGGCTGACACACTTACCACTGTGTTGATATCACCAACATCCTAGCAGACATTTCAGCATCAGTAAATGCCATATTCCGGGAACAGCATTTTCTCGTGTGTCACTTTTGGGAGCCTATTCCCTGTCACTAGAACACAACACAATTTAATTGACATAAATCACTGTACTTGGAAAAAACAATAGAAATTCAAAATAGCATTGTTTATACAGTTTACCGATATATTGCTTACAACACAAGTACCCCATTAATGGAGAATAATGGTTCCCAAAAGGTTTGCAATGGAATTTAATCAGGGCCATATTCATCTAATGGTTGACATCCTTCCAACTGCTGGCTGCATCATCATCCAAAATTGTGCAGAGAGGAAATCAACAAGCTGTTACTTGGTGCTATCAACACACTGAACTCTTGGACGAAGAAGCTCCAACAGCTTGGAAGAAATAGCCGTTTGATACATTTCATTCTTTCTCAAACCTCGGACAACTGAATAGAACATTTGGAATGTGGATATGCATTATGCTTCTCTCGTGCTCTATGGGATACAACATACAGCACTAAGCAATGATGAAGGGTCATGTGTAAGTGATTATTTCAAAGCTCCCTCCTGCTTAAACAATATTTGGCAGTGAAATGTGAATGTCATTACTAATATGTATGAAAAGTCAAAGAAACTACAGAAAATGATGATTCTCAAAGAGCTACATTTATAAAATATTTTAATAAATTAACAGTACCTCATAATTTCAGAACACCTTGCACCACCAAGACAAGTTTAATTTCATAGTTGTATTTTAAGTTATTCTTTCTTGACAGTTAAAAAACACTATATGAAGATAATCTTATCTGATGTGAACATATTAGTACGTTAACTACACATCACTTTACTTGGAACAAAATGACAAAAATGGATATTCACTCATTTACTGGAGAATCTACAGAACAAATACAGGAATTTGGGGAAAAAAAAAAAACAGAGAGAGTAACCAGAATAAAAAAAGAAGTGGGGTCAAGAGTGGGAATTTGAAAAGATAAATCCTCAGAATTGATTTGTTTCAGCAATATATTAAGCATGAACAGATGACCTGAATTGGTGCATCCTCATGAGTGTTTTCACTTTCTCTTAGGTTTCAAAGATCTACTAAGGCAATATGTAGCTAAAATGTAAAGTAATCTCCACATGCCCTACCCATATTCATATTGAACAAGGCAGGACTGCATACAACTGAATGGAAAGAGACTAAATTCTTAAGGTAATAGTTCAGTGAAATTGTCATGCTTAGGTCTCCCAATTTGTATAGCATAGATATCTGAAAGCATGAATTGTGCTGTATATATATTTGTCTTGATTTTGACTTGATTTTTCATACTTAAAGGATGCTTTATGTTTATAAAACCTAAAAAACAAAACATTACAAAAAAAATAAAAGATTTTAATAATAAAATCATGAATTTATTGGGAATAAAAGCCCAACCAACAAGGATTGTAAATTTTAAAAATAATAATTCCAAGGATTTAGTACTTCACAGATCAATTAAATACATATAAAGATTACTCTCTCTTAAGACTAGTATAAATATTTTAACTGTACAAAGTCACTTATGCAAGCCAAATAAAATGTTGGGCACATCCCCCAAAAATACAGTTGCAAAACTGAACAATTTGAGAGGGGGGGGGTGGATAGCCAGTTTCAAATGTTTTCAAAACATCACTTCAGCTCTAACCATCTGTGGACATTTCCAAAGCATGGTGAACAAAACGCAGGGTCACATGTCAGTTTTCTGCAGAAATGACAACTTCAACAGTAAATACAGTACACATTTGTATGCTCTGGTATAAACATGTTGCACAAGATTTTATACATCATCATAAATTACATTTCAAAACCAAGTGGATATTTTATACAGGAATATTACGTTTTAAATTTATGGAATTAAATACACAAGATACACCTTCTAATAAAATTTATTTCTCAAGTACTTTGGACCTTAAGGGTCAATTTATAACGTCTGTGATCAATGTTTAAGCTTATAATCTGTAGGTGCTTTGCTTTGAATATACATTTTGTGTGCTACATAAACTACAAAAAAGAAGAAAGAATTTGACATCTTGTGTGGTAATATATTTGTCCTACACTGCAAAACAAGGTTTCTTTAAACGGCCCTAACAGGCTAAAGAAAATAAATGTGCTTTGAGATTTCCAGCATTAGAACCCCGGAACTTGTGGTTCTCACAAGGCAATAACATATTCAGATGACAGTTTCAAAACTAACATATTTGGTTCCCATTCCACAAGAACATTAAGTCATAGATACTCCTTAAAACTAGTTTGTTTATCCCTTTCATATTACAGCACCAACAAAGGAAATGCCACTAATTCAAAATTTCATTCTAAAGATAAACAGAAAATTCATGACATCTTTTGAACTATGGGGTTCTGAAGAATTAGTTTTGGCCATTATTTGGGGGGGGGGGGGGGTGAAATGCTGGGGGAAATAAGTTAACATCTTAAGAAACACCTACAACTCAAGATAACAAGGTTCACCTTTCCATGCAGCGTGGTTTAAATGATATCAATAGCTCCAGTTCACTTTCCAAAGGTAAATACCAAGTCCAACGACAGAAAAGCATGCCAGCAATCAACCACTCACAATAATTGTTAATTTTGGCAACTTGACCACACAACAAGCACGAACACGAACAGTTTTGCAGGAAAATTACCTTTCGACGGAGAATAGAAATAAAAAGTCAAATCTCTGCAGCAAAGTGATCAACACTCTTTGAGAGACAGTCTCATCGTCAGCCTGTGGATAAGGGCAGGGCAATAGAACTTAGAAAGGCTGTGTCCAAAATATTGAAGAGATGCTCTTTTCATGTTTTATTTCTTCTACTGTAGTCCAAACCAGCAGACAAACAGAATTGCTGTGAAATTTGGCATAAGGGTGAACACAAGACATCTGACTAAGTTAATGCTGGTGTGCAAATTTTACAAGTGTGTAATAGTGTATTGGTTGTAGTGCGGAGGAGGAGTAGTGTGTGAGTGTGCCTGGCTGTAAAATGCTTTGAGTGACTGAATATGTTGTGTACCTGTACACTGACAGCCAGCTTAAAAATTAAAAGTGCAAAATCACCTGCTTTATTTTCATTCCCCAGTGAGCCACATGTGCTTGTATGAAGCATATGCAAAACAGCAATGCAATCCATGTTTCTTTTGCTATGTGTGATTATATCCAATGGGGAATCGTTAGTATTGTCAATCCTTTTCCAAATCTGCTTAATCGGTTAAAAGGGTCAAGCGTAACTAAGCAGTAGCTGCACAATACAGATTTACATATACTACAACATAAATGTTTGGTAGTATCTGCGGGATCCTCATTTCCAGTACTTTAAGACATGTATTCTAAACTTTTCTTTACAAAATAAAATATATATTTATATATATATGGCAACAAAAATGTTGCTGATAAAGATCTGAAAACAGAAACAAAACAAAACTCCTGAAAAATATGGTTTCCAGAAAATAACTTGACCGTAATTCTGTAACCTCACCCTTGAAGCAAATCCAAGTACAACCAGGCTTCTCCGTTATGCAAAAGCAGCAACAATTAATGTCGATTCATATGTTGTTTTTTTTTGTTTGTTTTTTTACATACTTGATAAAAGGAGTTGGGGTTGGGTACTGGTCATGTTAAAGACCTTTTTGTCCATATACATATTTTTTAACGATACATATATATTTCTCAGTAGCAGCACTTTAATGATCGTCAACACCATGCTCTTCCCAAGGCAAGCAGATTCTCCATCCTTCGTCAGGAGATAAAGCCTCTTCTTCAGTTAGACCACGTTGAGTCAAGAGTTTCTGGCTTCAAAATATTATATAAATACTGTATCTTCAGGAATCCTGGAATAAAGTAAAAAGCAAAAAAAAAAAAAAAAAAAAATGAAATCAGGTCATGAAATTGTACAAGCTGGTTTTAATGCTAGTGATTGAGTTCAAATGCAGTCTTAACCATAATTGAACAGATTTACATTTGGAGTGAAAAGGCTATTTAAAGGAAAATAAATAAATCTTGTTAATACCCGTGGAATGCCTGAGAGTCCTGGAACAATACTACAGTATGCAGAAGTCTGAAGCGCAGAATCGGATGAACAGTCTGCTTTCTAAAGCAGACCGACGTGGAATCATGTGCCTCAGACATGATCCTTTTCTTGACATGTAACTAAACTAATCACATGGTAATGTATTTGGACATCAGATGGGCTATAATGTTCACTGATAATGACAACTGAGGGTTTAAATGTGAGGGAGCACAGGATAGACAGCATTATCCTGATTGGATGATGCTCACAATTGACCATGAACTTGAAAATTAGGATCAAAGGGACATAGTGAACATAAAAAAAAAGTTTTCCCACATGCATCAGGAACTACAGAAAAGAAATCTAGGGTGATGTAAATCTAATAAATCTTAAATCTTTACATCCGTCATCTATTATGATTTCCATAATCAATCATATTATTGTTATAACCCTCTGTACTTTAAATGACAAAACATAAATAAATGAGAAGGTTAACTAAAATATCAACATCATAATTCTAAACATGAAATTGTAAAATTCATTGTGTTCTCTTAAATCTTACAAAGAACTTCCAGCGTAAAAAGTTTGGCAATCGTTCATAAATCATGCCTAGAAAATATGCTTATTATATAAAATGATAATCCCGTTATTCTTACTGTATGAACCTTGGGATATTATTTTATGCACTGTCATGTAACTGTAAGGCATGATAAACTAAGAACAAGGCATAAGCACAAAAATTACACAAGGGCAAATTAAATCATAGGTCAAAGAAAAGTAGCCCTTTCATTTGAATGACATACTGTATGTAAGATGGCAAATAACTTGCATACCAACTGTATATAGTTATAAAAGATACCATGTTTGTTGTTAGCATCTTTATACTTTTTGTACTGTATCTTTAGTTTCTTTATTTTGTCATGGCACTGTATTGCAGTCAGATGCAGTACTTTCTCCAGCAGGATATCTGAATGGTATCAGATCATATGCTGCTTTTTTGTTTTCTTTGTGTTTAACTTTTAGTGTTCACCAAAATAAAGAGCAATTTTATGATCCAAAAGATGCAAGCTGCTGGGACATTTCTCTAAATACAAGCCAATAACAACTATGATTAACTAGACTCACTGCTTTATACAGTGGGTTACTTATTTATGTTGTGGTTCTCTAAATCCTATGCCTTGTGACAATAAGGACAATTTGAGGGTTGCTGATGAATAATCATTTTGTACAATTATGGGCCCAGATTTCGAACTTTCTAAGCTCTGCAGTGTCTTTGTGCAATTTTTCTCATTCTGCTCAACAGCTGGCTAATCTGCTGTTATGCCCAAAGTGCTGTGCTTACCTCTGCGAGTGTGAGGTATGGATCAGCATTGATAGTTTATCTTGAGATGTAGGTGTATGTCCGCGAGGGGGACCGTGAAGACTCTGCTTGTGTGGTCGGGTCGTTCAAGAAATCCCAAATGAGGATAGTGTCATCGTGAGAGCTGCTAACAATCTGAAACTCGTCAAACTGCAATCTAAAAACCCTTCCAGAATGTTCCTGTTGAGCACAGAATAACAAAGCCTTTCTTTTTTTGTTTTGTTTCAGATGGAAGAAATAATTCCCTTACCAGAATGGCTCTCAGAAAGGTTACATATTATTTACCACTTAAAAAATTGGGAGGTCTTGACAGCTGATCAATATATATTGTTAGGAAACTATTCAAATGGTTGAGCAGGAAGAAAAACTAATACAAAAATATATATACATATGTCACAAGAAATATTTTTACTAGTATACAAAGGCTAGATTTTAAAAAATTGCATAAAACTACGATACACAAGGTCATTAGTTAGAAGGAGGGCACCCTGGATTCTACTCACCACTAGAGTCCGCAGGCACAGTGTTCCTGCCGGTGCCCGGGGGTCCAGTGCAGCTACTAGATCCCAAACTTTGATTTTTCTGCCGTTCCAAAATAGAAAACGATTTGGTTGTTACCGCGTGTTTTGTGAATATATTTGTCAATAAAAAATAAAAAAATAAAAAAAAATTGCCGATGAACTGAATGAACAATATATATTAAAAAATAAAATAACTTATGGTAATATATAAATATATAAACCTTTTTCTAGTGATCTGTCACTTGAATTGTCTTTCTGTGGATCCAGACCTTAATGGGACAAAACATATGGCTGAAACAGCCATATCAGTGTTAACAGGCTTATACATAAATGTATATATTATGAGGTTAATTCCTACACCATTTATAATATTTTATTCCACCAGTCTGAGGCTACAAGAATCTCTCGTATTTAATGGACTGGAATATTTTTTGACAATATTGACAAAGGCTTCAGGTTTCTTAAACAATTAGGGATAAGGTCTAAAGTCTGAAATTTGAAAGGTTTATTCACTAGACAGGATAGTCAGTCATTCTAAACATTTGAATATTCCTAAATGTATTTAGAGCTGATTTAACAACACTATGTGATCCCATGTTGATTGCCCCTGAGTTCAGCCCTGCTTGCATTCACACTGGCCTTATGCTACAATACACGGGTTATGATTCACGTGATCACATTTCACCCCAAGTCGAGCACTGGAAATCTCAACCCTGGTCTCCAGCAGGGCGACTTCACACCGCCTTCAGAGTTTTGTGTCAGGTTGAAAATGACAATGTGAAAGCACTTGACAGTGAACCTGAGGTCGCCCTGGGTTGAACTATGTAGTATGAAAGAACTTGTGTACAGATGGAATTCCATATTCTTTTTTTACTTTGCTGTAGGCAGTGTAGTGCCTGCCTAAGCCTACTAACCTTCACTTGTCATTATTGTAACAATTACTTCTTTCATGATTTCACATCACCTATAGAAGCTTGCTGTGTGGTGTGCAAGCTGTCTTATAACATAGTATCAGTATCACAGAGGGAGTAGCCCAATAGTCTTAAATGAAAACCTGCAACCTCCATGATTTACTAAACAGTTTTTTTTTTTTTATTCAGAATTCACAATTACATTAATATAAAAATGTGACAAGCTATGTCTGTAAGTTTGTATTTTTCATTCACTGGGACTTCGAGAGCTTGACCTTTATGGTACTATACAAGACACAGCCTGTGCACTGATGCTGGAAAATGGATGACAGATGCTATGAGTACTAAGAGCACCATCTGAAAATGTTTGAAATTCAGGGAGGGGCTTCCCTAGTCTCTTTATCAAGTAGAGGTCTAGGCCTAATCTGTATGCCAACACCATTAAATGCTGAATCCAGTTTGGGAGCTTGCAGATTGCACGTGGTTGTAAATCCCCAGTGTTTGTAATAAATTGATTAAATGCTGCTAAAACAAGGTAAGAGAGCTGGCTGGGGGAGTTTTGGCTTGCCGTGCAACAGGGACTTTGGCGCTGGCTGTGTGCCTCCAGGGCTGCAGGGTATTTGACTGAAATGTCTTATTTATACATGTATTTGACAGGGCCCATGTACATGTTTTGAGATGTACTGTACCTAAATTTAGATATAAGCTGCTTTTTATCAGCTGAAGGGTGTGAAAAAGAGAAAAAACAAACAAGAGTAGGTATACAGATAACACTTCACAATAGAAACACCTCTACATTAAATACACCAATATTGTGCATCTATAAACAAATTAATTCCACATTCTCTTATTAAACCCAAAATCTGTCCATGCAAACAACAATAAAAACCTCCTGCTAGCAGGTAAGCACAGCTGTGTGCACTGTGGAAAGGCAGCAAGAAAGCAGCGGCGTGTCTAAAACCCTCTCTCTATAGCTGTCCTATTTCACTGCTGGGGGGCAGTGGCAAGCTGGAAAATAACTAGTCGTTGTAAATAAAATTTAAAAAGTTTCAACTCACCCATCATAAGCTCCACTGACTATTCTTTTGTTGTCGAAGCGAATACATCGTACCAGTTCTTCATGTCCTTCAAGTACTCTTAAACATGCTCCACATTCAATATCCCACAGTCTAAAGGCAGACAGACAGTTTAATATGTATTCAATTAATGTTTTTCTGCATAATTGTTCCAGTGCTATTCCCTGAGGAATTGCTGAGAAACATGTACATGCACACAAACAATTATTCAATTATACATAATAGCTCAGACATTAGAAGACCACATTTTCTCAAATGAAGCCCCCATGAGTACAATTACACAAGAAACAGCATTCACAGAACAGTGCTTTAAAACACCAGGAACTAGGATTCAAGCTAAACAGATACAAGTTCTTTCATGTAATGAATTAAAAATAAATTGGAAATAATTCACATTAAAGGGAGAAATGGAAGACAGGATAAATATCTAAAGTTTTATGTCTCGATTGAAACTCTTCTGTAAAAACATTTGAAATGCATGCATTTCTCACCTGATAGTGTTGTCCGAGGATCCACTAACTACAAGTCTGTCTCTGTATTGTAAACAAGCGATGCCCCGTTTGTGTCCGTTAAGAGTTCGCACAAACTCACAAGTACTGGTGTTCCATACCTGCATGACAACAACAGAAACAATTAAATGGCGAATATTTCAATTTTTTTTTTTTTTTTTTTTTTTTTTAAGAAGTCTCTGACAAGATTAAGTAAATATATACACTGTATGAATATCACCTGAAATACAAATAATCACATTTGGCTAATTAAACACCAGCCTGGTGCTTCTATTTGTTTATTTTATAAGAATGATTTATGCAGGACAATCCAAAGTGTCTGATCTGATCAAATAAAATACAATCAATAAAACAATTATGCAAAGAATTAGCCAGGCCATCAGAAAAGGCTAACCTAAGTTTTTAGAAAAAAAATAAAAACTTTTTAAATACAAAGTATTGTCTTTGGCATCATGATATTTCTGATATTTCATTGAATCTATATAATCTGAATAAGCAGCCTTACCTTTATGGTTCTGTCTCCCGAGGCAGAGACAATGTATTTATCATCAAAATCCACCACGTTAACTGCTGCGCGATGCCCAACTAACACCCTTCTCAGGGTGATATCAGTGGGGGAGGCCATATCCCACACTGCGATGGAACGGTCCTTTGAACAAGTCACCATCATGCCATTATTGAAGCGCAGATGCAGTACTGCCTCACAGTGATGGATTAATGTGTTCAGCATCTCACCAGTGTTCACATCCCACACTCTGGAACAAACGGCAAAATATCAACTCTGGTTTACGATTAATTTGTTCATAATTGCTTGGATATTTTATGCTGAGCAGTAAGTCTTAAATAATGTTGATATTAAGATGAACACCCAACATAAGATGCTATGGTCTGAAACTGTGTGTTCTTTGTGATTGTAACTGATTGTAGTTTTATAAATTATCTAAATAAAATTAAACTCTGCTAAGCAAAAATAAACGAAATCTGATTTTTAAGTTACTCAACAGATTTTAAAATGGACCCTCTTGGCATCATAACCCTTAAACAAACAAGTGGACACTTATTGGTGAGAAAAGAGATGCATATCCCATACCTGACAGTGGAGTCTGAGGATCCAGTGATGATGACCCTTTCATCATACTGAAGACACAGCACTGAGCCCGTATGTCCTGTAAGAACTCGCTTACATTCCAGTGTGTTCTTATCCCAAATCTGGAAGACAGAATACAACTTACAAATGGAGACAATGGTTAAGAAGAACAACAAAAATGCTAATAAAAGTTCACAAAGGGCACATCCACAACACTAATGCATGCAGACTTGCCTTAATGGTGTTGTCACGGAGACCGCTCACTATCTTCTGATCGTCGTACTGAAGGCAATAGACACCTTTGCTGGTTTCACTGCGGCAGTGGATGCGCTGTAAACTGTGCCTTCCACATCTCCAGTTGGACTCTATTGTCTGAAATAAATAAATATATCAATAAATAGCCTTGTTTTTAAATATATACTAAATAAAACTCAAATGTTAGAGCTGTGTTCTCAGTGCTCATACTTTTGTCATGTAAGTTTTAATTTGGCTTGGTTTTTAATGACTGATTCACTTGGTTTAAGATTAAGAAACAACAAAATATGTTACAGGTTACATTTGATAAAGTGGTGATAGTTGAGCAGAGTTAGACCACATTTCACCGTTAACACACTAACTGCTTGCCTGTTGTCAGTTCAGAGAATGATACTACAGATGTCTCTTGTAGTAACCATACCCTGAAGGGAACCATCATCCATCCAGTTCTATTCTTCAACTTATGACTGAACACAACAGGAACTTAACCTCAGGTGTGAGAGTGCTGCTAAGAGTTGACCCTAGGTTTGCATCCTTTCCTTATAGAGAAAGCCATTTAACTAAGCAGCTTTGATATCCTTCTCTACACCACTGTATGGGAAACCGAGAACTCGTTCTATGTATACACAGACACACATTAGGGCTGTGTACCTTTCCCTCTCTGGCGATTCGATACATATCTAAATACACTGACACTGATACAATACAGGAAAGATACGTTTAGAATAATTAACGATACAATACAGCACAATACAATACGATTCGGTTCAATTTAAAGTGGTTGGATTTAGAAATGCATTTAAAAGTCCACAAACTTATATTCTGTGAATATAAAAGACAGGGAAAAAAAGACTGAAGGACTAGAAGATTTCAACCCTGAAGATTTAATGTGGAATTGACGAATTATAACAATCAAACTTTGGCTTAATCAATTAATTTTTGTTGCTTCTTCTCAGATTAGTAATAATGTTTGCAATTATTATTGAACACGTGTGTGTTTTAAATAAAACCGCAGAATATTAAACCCTCAACTAGTTTCAATTCAGAGTACTGTATAATTAATAGAGGTAAGTATGTGTGCGTGTGTGTGTGTGTGTGTGCGCGCACGCGTGCGAGGGATGTAGGGATTTATTTTTAATGTTTTGGGGGTGAATAGCAGACGTTGCAAAAAAGTTAGATACAAATTAATGCGAAATCACTGTCAAGTTTCCAGTGGAGAGACTGATTAAGATGGGATTTTTTGGTGTGTTGTAATCCCAGTTACAAACGTTTTACAATATAAATGGAGATGGTTCCGACTGTTATTTTGCATAAATATAAACTTACTAAATGCACATTTATAAAGTTGCTATATGTTGCAAATCGTTATTTAGTGCGCAATACATCCGTATGAAGATCCCAAGACTAGCTTAGACTTGTTTTTGACAACACTGTGCTATTTCTTTGTAAACCGCCTTGTACTTTTTCATCTGCCAATCATACACATGCACAGCATGTTCTTTGATCTGCACAAATCACACGGCTAAACCAACCCCCACACAGTATTGCTGCTGGGTCAAAAGTATCATTATAGGAGAAAACAACTTGTAAGTGAAAAGATACACATTATGATCCAATCTGCAATTGCTATATTGGTTTGTTGGCCAGTTTGTGACAAGCAGATTGATATTTGAGCAGATCGGAATTTGTCGTATCTCAAACAGCTGAACCGGTGCATCAATTCCAATCTGTGAATCATTACACCCCTAATATACATGTACACATTTATACACACACACTCATATATACATCGACATACACATATACACACACAGGCACCTACACATGAATATATATACATAAAATAAATTGGAGAAAAACTGAACTATATTTCCAAAAGGCAATAATTCCATGCCATTCCAGTCAAATAGTAGTTTCTAGTAGTTGCTGGATTCTGTATCCTCTTCTTGGTTGCAATTCCAGTTAATCTCAGGTGTTCTGAGGGCATTCAATATTTTCAATTCTAATCTTCCTTTTGTTCACGGCTTTTAGACAAGGTGCATTAGCATGTAGGCAGATACATTGGTGCATTGCCAGACGGATGTAAATATATGCCCTGGAAACAATACAGTTCCTTTACTGACCAAGGGAGATTTTTCCACTTCATTTTGGTAATATAGTGTATACAATAAGACATATACATTTTCCTGGATCCTTACCTCAATGTCCTGTATGATTTTAGGATAAAGTGCTCTATAAAAGGAATTGGGTGGTGTTGTCCCATCTGGAGGCTTGTTTTTAAAAAGATACTGGCCCCTACATAGACACAAGAAATAATAAAATGCTAATTACTGTTTCTTTCAGTGGAAATACAATCTCATCTCATTTCAGTTATTCCTGTAGCCTAATATTCAATTGAGCATGAAGGAAAATAGTTTCCAATTTCAATTTAAAATTTAGCCAATATCAACGACTTTAGAGAGTCACATTTTTGTTATTTATAAAGGATGCTTTTGATTCCCTTAACAAAAACTAATTTGAAGATTGTCACTTCCAGTATTACACAAAAAGGTGTTCCTTTAACATCTGAAATGTAACATCTGTATTTAGGAATACTCCTAGGAGCTCCTAGGCATTAATAATGTCTAATGTCATGGGGAACAACCATTATAAAACGTGGAAGCAGGGGTCCAAACACATGACACTCATTGTAATTTTTGAATAACAAAGACAAAGCCAAGCCCACCTCCCCCTTGTTCTAACTTAATAGCTAGCTAGCATTTTTTTTCATTCTCTACATGAAATTATCATTTAAAATATATTTGGAATGACAAATTGATATTCAGCTTGACTCAGTACAGTAATGTGCAAAGCTAGGGAAAGATGGATATACTTCAAGAAGTGCTGTAAAGATACATTCCACCTCCCCCCAGTTTTGGTCTAGGGCTAATCCTCTGCCTTACCATCCTCTTCTCTCTGCCAATCCTCTCCATAGGGAGTCTGTTCTGACCATCCTCTCTATGAGTTTCTTCCACAACATGCCATCAGAGGTTACCCTGTACCATTCCTTGCACACCAGCTCCGCTGCACATAACGATTTGGCATCAAGATAGGATAAGATATTCTCCGCAATGTGATCCAGGCCCCGGGCTGAAAAGGGAAATTAAAGTTAAACCCTAGCCTGAAGCAAGGGGAAGGAAAATTCAAAATTTCTGAAATCCACCTTCATTTCAGATCAGTCCTTTCCATTTGGGTTATCTGCCAGTTGAACTCTGGGGAGAACCAAATTTATGATAGTGAAAGCATTCCTAGACCATTCATAAAGGCATAAAGTTCGTGATCCATCTAGAACAGACAAATCAATATTAAAACTGCATACTATCTGATTATAGAGTAAGAGACAGTCTGACACAATGGGGAACAAATACAAAGCTACATCTACTACCATGCTTCAGGCATTTTAGGTCTTTCATATCACACTTTAGAAAACCTTAAGATTTTATATGGCATACTTCACAAATTGAATAGCTCACAAAAATGCCAGGGGAAAGACAGAACCTGTAGCAATATAAAACAATAAGAGCCAACACCAAACAAAAGGCAAAGGATTCATACGGCTACACAGAACACGAGCACTCTTCACCTCCCCTTGATCTATAATGTGTAACCACATATTTAATATGGGTATTACACACTGATATGAAAGAACTACTGAACAATACATGCTCCTTTTTTAATTGAACTTAAGCAATATATAATAATCCAAAATTTAAAAAACCCACCCCTAGTCATGACAAATACTACAGGTAGATATTAAAGTTTTAGGTCAGTTACAGGAGTGTTATGTTTTGTATACATTTATTATGGAACTGTAGAGGCCTCCCTTTCATTGTAATGGATAATAAAGGTGTACTAAACAGTTTGTTTAAAGGATTTGTGTACTACTTTATCAGATAAGTGGTTCAGTCTAATTTTATTCCAGAAGAAGGGAGAAGAGGCTGCTTTCTTCCTCCAGTAGAACATTATGAAACCAAAGTGTTACACAAGACTGAGAACATTTCACACTTAGATGTGATTCAGAAAACCTAATTTTCTTCAGTGCTCTGATAGTAGCAGCAGTGCATCAACAGTAGTTCTTATGAGGATTAATTAGACTAGCCTTGACTGCTCTCAATCACGTGTTCACTGGAGGAGTCACTCAGGTCAAAGGAGCCATCATCTGACTTTTATCAATGGAATGGTCTGTGGCACCATGTGTCTTTGTAAAAAATCTATTACAGTTCACACAATATATTACTCATGCAGAAAAAGACCACTAATATGATATGCACTCCAACTGTATTACTTCTCCAAGCAAACATGTGTACTCATATCTTATCCAATATATAATACCATCAATCTGTGCTTCCTTAGTATAGAAAAGCATTTATTGTGAAATGCAGCTGGAACAATGTTAGGTGTCACAGCAAGTTTGAAAAACATTCTAAGGTCATTTCAGTGTATTACAAAATTGACATTTTAGAATTTGTTGAAGTCACAAATCACACATTGTTTTAGGCTACCTGCAACAAGAATCAGGGTTAATCTTTGTAGCATGGAAATGCTAAATATTAGCCCATATGTGTTTAGTTTTGACTAATACAAACCTTCAAAATATGAATTTAAGAATAAAAACTCCACGAGTCACATATGTTTACTTACTCTAATGACCATCAGTTGATTGGATTAATATTTATTAAACATAACTGTTCACATTCAAAATACTTCTTGATGGACAAACCGTGAATTGTAAATTATTTGTAAGCTATAACAAGACCATCTACACTTTTGTTAAAAGTAATGTCAGGCTGTTATTCAGTTTTTTCATAGACAAAATTGTATTTCCATTGTGGAAATATTTTTTTTTAATAATAATACAACTTATGATGATATTAACAACTAATTCACTTTCCGTTTTTAAAAATAACGGTCTACTAAATACACTTTACAGAAATGTTGTGAATCAGGATAAAAATGACAAAAGACCCCTTACACTTGTAATGAACATCATGTTCCTACTTATTTCATTTGCAGCTTAAGGGGAAAATGAAGTTAGTCTGGGTCACATGGTAATGAAAGTTGGGTTATTTATAGACCCTAACCTGAGATGTGACACTTTAATAGTTCCCACATTTTTTTTTTCCAATATAAGAGAAAGCAGTTTAACAAATAAATAAATAAATAAATAAATAAAAGCAAGAAACAACCAGAAAAATCAATACAAATCCAGAGGGAACATTTTAACTTATAGCCTTTCTCCTTCTACAGACACATGGACAAACAAAAAGACAATCATTCATATAGATTAGATACTCCTTCACAAACACGTGACAGTGTGCTTTTTAAAGGCCACTCATTTCACAAATGGCTCTCATTAGACAAAGGCACACAGCATTTCTCCTATTCCTGAACATTTTCCGACACTACAAATGAAAGGTTTCTACAGGGCTGACCTTGGGCCTCCCTTCATTTCCTTTAACTTTCTTTGTGTCAGCAGTCTATTATTCGCCTCCTCTTCACATTTCCTTGATGATCCTTCATTCTACTACCTTTTATGTTCTATCACTTCTCTGAGTAGATTGCTGTACTACAGATCTAGTAATTGTATAAGCTGGTAAAATGGTGGCTTTTCTACGGTTTGTAAAAAAACAAAAAAAAGAGCAAACATTTATAAAAGAACAAAGGCAAGAGAATGGTTGTTGGTGAAACCGGAACAAAAGGTCAATAAAGGAGGCTGCATGAGGTGTAACGTACAATCCAGCCAAGAATATGATGTGTCTGAATGACATAAGACTATCCTACATTTACTTATTAAAGGCATTGATACTGTATTTCGCAAAATCAAATCCTTTAGTGCTTAACAAGCCTCCACTGTGAGAATGAATTTCCTAATCAATACCACAACTGTGTCCTGAGCCAAGGGGTGTCAGACAGATCTTTCCAATTAATTAAAACCTCTGAATGATTAGCCAATCATTAAGGAAGGCTGTGAGTGAACCACATAGTGTTTTTTCAACAGAATTGGAAAAATTAAATTAAAAGAGGCCCAAAATACAAACTGTTCTGGATCTTTCCACTTGGGATTGCATAATACCTGGCAGTGCAGTGATGAAGTCCCTCTGGAGCATTGGCTTCAAGTAGGAGTTGATGTGGCCATGCTGGTAGTGACACATCCGGGAAATGAGGTGCTCCACAAACTCCACCTGGTCTGATTCAGACCACTGGTCAAAATACTTGACACACAGCTCCTTCTCCTTCTCATAGTTGGCGGAGAGTTTCCTCTGTTTTGGGACGATCATGCTTGAAGTACCGTTGGCAAGTTTAGTCTGGAATACAAAATTAAAGTCTGATAACAGAAAAACAAAAAAACAAAAGCACAGAGACATTATAAAACAGAAAAACGAATGCAAATCATAATCTAAATAATCCATCAAGTCTGTTACCCCCACATGCCTTTACCAAGTAAGGTTTGGGATAAGAGACTGGGGAAGCAGTGAGTGCAGTAATGCCCATATCCTTAGTAGTTCACAAGGAGACAGAGAGAATCAGATTTATAAAATAAAGAGTTCTAAAGCGTAACCCTTCATAGCACATCACTTTTAATGGGGATGAAATGCATCTCATAGTATGTTTAAGCTTCTTCTAAACAAGTCTTTAGTTTTCATATACTGATAACTATAACCATAGTATAAAAGAGCCTGGACAGGTAAATAATCCTCATTATACATAGGTTTTTGCTTCAAGTAAAAGTACTGCAAGATTAACTTCAACGTGATACTTCCATTTGACAATTTTCAAAGTGGCGCATAGAATTTGTTTTGTCATTTTATACATTTGGACATCAGCAATCATTCATTTTCACTTATCAAACATCACTGCACAAAATAATTGAGCAATACAAACTAAAGATACATATAACTTTACCCGAGAAGCGCTAACCTAGCTGACCAGCATATTTACACACAGTGGCTGCAAAAAAAATTTGTTGTTGTTGTAAACATAGTAAAATATTTTGAAATGTAGGCCTACCCCCCACTTCTAGGAACATAATCCCCATCTGGTGACACTGCTGTATTTCACTAGTCAGGGTTGGAAGTATTCAACTGCTTCCGTTTTAATTCCCTGATATAATTTTGTTAATCATTTTAGAAACAAACCAAACTGCCTAATGTGATGAATTATTTGAAAAGGAGCAAGGAGAAGGAAGGAGGTGGGGAGGAAAAAAAAGCCTCAATGACAGCACTAATTACAAGACGTTTTTCCCTGTGCTTGTGTAAAATATGACAGAGCAGGAGCTTTGGGAGCGTGGAAAACAGCTTCTCATTTCCAAGGAGACGCTGACAATCTCTTCTCTCACCTCATCTCTCAAACCTCCTGAGCAAGATTTAACTTCCTCATTTAGTTAATTACCGAAAGAGATCATCTTCTCCCTGTGATTGTAAAGAGAGTGGCGGATACTTTATCGCGTTAAGTGCGAATATGATCGATGGGTACTGCTGAAACTTAATAACTTCACCCCATGGCAAATTGTAAGATAAATATAATAGGAGAGCATCTGACAGTAAAAACCTGACAAAACAGAAAGGCTGTTTTTCTTAGACCCCCTCCACCCCCACCCCTGCCCAAGTCCAGCCCCTGCCTCCTTGCCCCCTCCCTTTCCTGACTGAAAAAAATACTAAACAAACTAACAAAAACAATCTAATGTGTCATAATTGGGTGTCTGTCAGACGCTGAATGCATTTCAGGGCACTGAAATATGCTCACTGAACTGCTTTACCTTTTATGTTTGCATTGGTAATATCTGGGTGAAGCAAGTGACACATATCCTCAATTAGTTCTGGTTGGTGAGTACTATACCAACATCTCCAGTTCATTCCAACACCATGTCATAACTGAATCCACCTCTGGACAATATAGCACAACACATTTCTTAGGGGATAATTGAATTATCTCCGTTTGCAAGACATGGGCTCCCCCTAGCAGCTGAACTGAATATGTGTAAAAACAAGAAAAACTACTGCAGTTGGACCACGTTCTTAGAGTACCATTCTTCTGATAGAAGTTTGGGAAGTGGGTACACTTTTTATAATAATATGCAGAATCACAAATTAATGTTGCTTTGCTCAGTCTTGCGCAGATTGGGAATGACAGACAGCTAGTAACAAAACTGTGAAGTCCAGTTTATTTTTGAAATTAGCTGTAAACTACAAAGGACAGAATGCAAATTCTGTAATGAGGTTAACAATAAATACACTGTTTGCAGCAAAGCACAGTGGTCCCCAGTCAGCTTCTCAAACTTCTAAATTCAAAAACCAAGCATTGCAAATCTGGTGGAATTAATCATTTAAAAAAATCAAATGGGTGATGAGAGGATTGGGGGAGTAAAAAAAAAGTCCTACTAACAATGTTCGAATGATCGAATTCATATATTCCTGGTCTTTAAAAACAAACAAAATATGTATTTAAAAAAGGACATTGAACAGGGTAGTTTTATTTAAAAGATGTATGAAGGACTAATTTCTAAAGTAATAAAATATTTGTTTTTCAAGCTACTAAGATAACTTATCTAAATTACTGCAGCCTATTCTCCTGAGCACTTTATTTAACTATACTTTCTTATCCTCCAATGTACTTATGTATTGACAGTACAGTATCATGTCTACACTTGTTACCTCATTGTACTAAGATGAATGCTTATTGTATTTTGAATTGATTGTACTACTGCAAATTTTGTATTTGTATTTTTATTACTGCACTTTTGTAATCATGGTTTAAAATGCCTCCTGTGTAAACTAAGTTGCCCTGGATCAGGGCGTCAGCAAATAAATTATAATACATCTCCAAAAAATAAGCTGATCTTCCATACTGGCAGCAAAATCATGCTAAAACAAAAATCCTACCAAAAATGTATTTCAAGCACAAAAGTGGGTATGACTTTTTCAATCCTTAATTTAAAATTTAAATTGGATGGATGTAGCTCTCCAAAAATTAAAGGTGGGGCAAAGGAATGTTCACATTTGTGGTACACGAACACTCATTTCAGTGCTGTGAAATAACAACATCCAAAAAGGTAGGTCTCTGAAGGGGTTAAAACAGGGAGCAGCTGTGAACCCGCATACATCACTCTATCTGTCTCTGGTTCTGCTAATTAAACGGTTGATCACAGAATGATACCCCCATGTGTTTGTTTTTGCTGCCTTACGATTGGCTGCTGCCACCCTTGCCCGGCCCACCCTGTCTGAAGCACTTACATTAATGTGACAGGAGTCTGAAGATGGATTACCCACTGCCATATTGCCCATCTTCTCCAATCAAGAACTATCCGTGTAAATTGATTGTTCTAATTTGCTCTCATTATTATTACAATATCAGGACAAAATAACACACACAGCTCACTGTCAAGGCGATGAAAATCAGCCATTAGTTATAAACAGACACTGAGTGCTTTTTATGAAGAGTATCGCAGTGAGTTGAAACATCAAATGCAAACATCCTAATCAGGTTTGCAGTCTTCTCCTCCATTGTGTTGATATACCATCTCATTATTTTCACTTTAAAGGGTCAGAAAATAAAATGCCTTCTAATTAATTTCTTTTTCTGCTTCTGGATATTCAATATTTTCTAACTAAAATTTAAAAAAAATATATGTTTAAAAAAAAAAAAAAAAACGGGTTAAATATACATGTAGCTAAACATTTTCTTTTACAACTTAGATGAGTATTTCAGGCTTTGTTAATTACAATTTCACAGTATTGTTTAACAAGTTCAGGGTATTGCCAATTCAGCGTTATTTAAAATTCAGCTATTCAGCTAAGTTAGCTTTTCTTTATTCAAGACCCTCAATGAGGAATACGTACTGGTTTAAATCACTTTATTTCATAGCTTTTGAAAACCTTCAAAGATACAGTAGATTTCTAAATAAATACATTTTCCAATTCTAACCAGCACAAAACCTTATATTTCTATAGAACTATATTCTAACCTTTGCTGTCCATACCTTTTACTTGGCCAAAACAGCTACCACTCCTTTTTAATGGTCAGACCGTCTGCAGTTGATACAGATATTGCCTTTAAACAAATAAGTAGTTAATATTTAATGACCTCCTGTGGGATAGAACCCCACTCCAGCCCTGAGAGAAATCCTTACTTTGAGCAGCACCAAATAGGAGAACATTATAAAAGCCCTGTCTCATGAGTCAGATAAAAACAGTATCCCACTACAAGCAGTAAGTTATTCTGCTTATCCTGCACAATTTAAAACTCAGGAGTGGAAAGCTGATTGCAAAGCATGGCTAAAATATTTGCAAATGATCGGAGAGGGGTAATAATGATGGATCCCCGTTACGGGCGGCCTGCCCATTAGCATCGGTACTGCTCGTTTCATTAACAAGAACGAGGAGAGAATGGCGGTGTGGGATTAACAGTTTAATCAATCGAAGATCCGGATCACATCCTTACAACTTTATTTTGGTCCCTGTGGCTCCATAAGGGTGAAATATTTTAGCAAGGTCAGCACAGCAGGACTAGTGGGGAGAAAGGAAGTTGACTTCAAATTGGAAGGAAGCTGCACGTTCTCCAGGGCTACTACATTCGCTTCCTTGAGGATCATGCTGTATTTTGGCTTATTTTAGCAAAGGTACTAAGAGGGGGGGGGGGGGGAGAAAACGCAACAAACATAATTATACTAATACGGCTGGTGCTTTATTGTGCAGGCAAGGGAATAAAAGTGTTTTGGAGAAGCTCGGACACCATTAGATCTTTAAACTCTGTAGAGGGTAGGAGTTTTGCAGTGCATCTAATGGATTTACACTTTCCAGGGTTTTGGTATATGGAATCTATCCATTCACACTTACTCCCTCAGCAGGATTTAAACACGTGACCTTCTGCCCTGGAGGAAAGTGTGCTGCAAACTGGGCCACCACTTTAACACCCCCCCGCCCCCTTTCCTTTACACCCCTGCTGGTACCATTTCATTAACCCCATCCTGGTTCCTGTGACCTTGCATGCTGGTTGCTCATTTTTCCAAAAGGAAATAAGGTTATTTTTTCTTTTAAGATCAGCCTATTCCATATGTCTGTTTCACATGGTACCTACGCAGCTGCCGGATCCAAATGATTTCAAAAGTCTGGTTAAGCTGTGCTGAATTCCAGTCCCAGATCCGCACATCAATGCATCACATTAACACACTGCAGCACCTAGTCCCTGGGAACCATTGATTTTTTTCCAAACATTTATAAGAAACTAGTCAAGCTGCTATAAGCTAAAAATAAATAAATAAAGGAAAAGTAGGTTCTTCAATCTTAATCTATTGACGTGAAAAAAAAAAAAGCCAAAATATTTTCCCTTCGAATGCTCCGTAATGGTCTCTCCCTTAATGCTCTCCATAACTCAATCTGCAACTGGCAGGCCTAAGTCCCCAGTCTGATACTTTTGCTCAAAAGTTAAGTTTTTTGTTTGTTTGTTTGTTTAATAACGGATGAGATACTACTAAATTGAAAGCAGTGATCATTTCTAACCCCGTAATCACATTAGCATTAAATTACAAATTTGGAACAGATGTTTCATTAAATAGATGGCAGAATTAAAACCCCGCCCATGCCCAAAATACTTTTTGGAGAATGGTAGGGTTAAATACTTAGTGGCTTAAACTGTTTATTTTTTTTTTAGATTGAATTTAAATTCAAAGTCTTTAATTAAAAAAAAACTCTACACCTTTTAAAAAAAAAAAATTAGGTTAAAGGCCAATTAAGAATTGAAGTTTAGCCAAGTCACTGGGAAATAACAGGTCAGGTTAAGTGCATATTTACATATATTTTTACTGCAGCTTTGCATGAAATAGTATGCAGAAGCCACTTAAAATTCCTGCACTGGAAAGGCCAAACTAAAACACAGAATCCGCTGATGCTGCCAATTACATGCCCCCAGCTGCATGCTCCAACCCCACTTCCATTCCCCTAGATTTATGCGCACACTCAACAACGTTATTACAAGTCAGAGTTTATTGGTAAATTGTTACATTATGCGGAGTGTCTAACAAATTGCTTATGCTGCTATAATTGGATTACAACAGCCGCTTGCTCCCATCGGTGAGATTAGGCAGGCAGGGCTCCCGCCGATCTCACAACCCTAGCAGTAATTTTATTTGCCTTGCCTCACTCTCTCTCTCCTAACAACATGCCTCGCTCTCTCTCCTTGCCAGCTGTCTCTTGGAGAGGCAGGCTTGTTTTTTGGCCCCTAACAACGCAATTACAGCCCCGCCAATTGCACTGTCTGCGCATTAAGTACCGCGCCAGAACGAGGCGGATTGATCGCTGGCCCTTCCAAGCCACTGAGGTTTCTTCAAGCAGGCTATCCGACATGCATGGCCGGGCAGAGCCGCAGTGCTCATTTCACACTCATTTTCCTTCTGTACACTACTGCATGGCTACAGGTTAGGTTGGAAGGGAACAGTGAGTGAAATTAAGAAGTGCTAGCAGCTCTCCAAGTCAGCCAAGACCCAGACTATGTACTCTGGGGAGAAGCTGTCTGCCTGCCTGCTTGTCTGTCAGTTATCAAATAGGGGCAGAGAAAAAAAGTTTTTTTTGGTTCTAGGGAACTAATCTTTTCCATTATGTCAGTTTACTTCCACATTTAAGAGTGTGTGTTCATTCCAAAGGATAGAGAAAAGTGTATTCCACAGGTGTAAACTGATTAATCTCAGATGTGTCAAATGTCTTCGACTTCATGAATCACAATCAATGGAAAAAATAGCTCCCAATTTATCTTTCACATTATTAATCTATGCAAACTGCATGGTTTACAAATACCTAATTAAAAGATAGTGTCTACAACAACAAGTCATGTTCAACCTTAACATGAAGATCATTTTCCCTTAATGACTTTTGGATGACTGCTCCAACAGAAAATCCTTTCTTCATCCTTAAGTACATTAAATATAGTGCGGACATGGAAGTTTAAAATGGCAATATTTTAATTCTGAACAAGTAGTCTGAAATTCATCAGAATGCCAGTAACCCGAAATGGAAGCAACCTTACACATTAATGTAGAAAGACACTATAATCAAAAATATGCAATGATTGCTTTTCTTCAGAGATGGTATATTATGCAGCAATAAAAGAGAAAATACAAGACCAATCATCCTTATGAAACCCACCCTCTTATGCGAAAGTGGTTTTTGAATCGACTGCACTGCAAGGGTAAGAGCATTTTAAAAACAGGTTAATTTTTTACAATGCCCCAGTGACGAGATTATCTAACAAAGTAATGGTTAATCGATAGCGACTTAAGTTGTCAGGTGAAACATATAACACACTAAAAGGGATTGATTGCAGGCATTTACCTACTTTACTAGAAAGTATATATTTATAATGACAGCAAAGCTTGTTAAGGAGAAGGCTCCTATAATCTTGCAGAGACCATTCACTAAAGCACATTAAAGGCAAACAAAGTTGAGACAGGCAGTCTGTTAGATCGAAGAAAAAACAAAACAAAAAAAAGTAAATGGGAATGCTGACCTCCATTTCTCTTTCCAGACAGACCTGATTAAAACAGTTAGGTTGACTTGTGTGCAAGTGTGTGTGGAATACATCTTGTGTAATATGAAAGTATCAGGGACATTTTTCCCACCCCAAGATAACAGCTGTGATTTTTCTACATAGACTATTATAACAGATACTTAATCAAATGTTTTAGATTGAAGGGATAACTTGTATGTCTAGCCTCCACAAGCTCCAGGAACGCCTTGAGTTTCTTTTTCATAAGCAAAGCAGACAGAAAATATCATACTCCAATCCATAATCCATGACTCCTTTATTGATGCATTGCAGAGCAAGATGTAATAAATGCCTGTAATAAACTCATTACTTATGTTGCCGAGTTCAGTCATCTCTGCAGTCAACACTGGTTGTTTTTGGCAAGACAGCAAAGCATTCTCTAAACAGTCATTCGGGAGACCACTAATAGGGAGTTTTTTTTGATTGCATGAATCCATGATTCCTCTAATACAGACACTATTTTGGTTTATGTTAAGGAAACTAATTTACACACCCATGTTAGAGGAAGAGGGTTTCAGCTTCATTTTCACAAATTCAGCACAAACTCAAAACACCTATGTGCTCCTCAGTCATTTCAAAATGGAAAGTAAATGAACTTGTCTGATGTAAACTACACTCCTGATATCACAATTTTTTTAAATGACAAACTGTTGGTGCAAATCGATAGAAATTATTATTAAACACTTCATGTACTTCTAATGAAGGCAGAAAAAGTTGGTAGAGAACCATGGAGTAAATATATAAAATGATGTCTTTATTGATAACAAAATATTTTTTGCGACATCACCCTTTAACCTTATAATTCATTACATTTACGACTAAAGTGGCTGTTTGTCTTTGAAGGGGCAGATTTATTGCTGATTAACTTTATCCACACTGAGTTTACAAAACCAATCTAAACAATTAGACAAAAAGGCTAGATTGTGGTTTATTAAGCAGCAATTAGTTGAATAATTACACTAGGCCTATTACACCATTACATCTGATAACGTTAAATTATATCTTGTAGCCTATTATATACATAATGATAAAAAATATAGCATATAACTACTTTCCACATAAACATTACCCCTTTCGATTTTTAGTGCACATTTCTTTTGGACAGCTTGAGGATCACCACCAATTTAATTATCTTTAACAATGTTTTCATTATCTTTACAAACTGATTCTCCTCTTACTCAACACTTACCATGCCTGATTCTTAGCGTAAGGTATTGTCCGGATTGTGGAACAGAATTGAATATAATGTGAGTATTTATGTTTTGGTATATAAAGTATATTGACTGTCTTTACTAGTATGAGATTTATTCCATGCATGTTTTGAATGTGTATTACTGATGTCATCATAAGTTCCTTAAAAGGAAAAATTAGATTTTGATTTTGATGTAATTGACAGTGTCAATTTAGGAGAAAACTGCAGGTTGCAGTCAAAGGATAGACTAGTGAGTCATACAGGAACCTGGCCAGAGACAAGACAATGTTATTTATTTGTAAATCTTACAGTGGTCAAAGATGTGGGCTGTTTATTTGCAACTTATTTCTTAGACCGTTATTATGTATGCAAAACAATGTTAAACAATAAAATAAAATCTGGAAACAAGCTGCTGAAAATCTGGCAGCTGTTACCACCTGCAGTGCAGCAACTTTTTTTTATCATGTTGTGATGTTTTAAGTATCTCTGTGGGTCAGCACCTCCAAACTGCTGGGGAGGCAACACTTCTTCTAATAAGTCTGACCCCTTCTCTGCAGGTGAAGTGCCCTAGCAATGTTGCCATCAGGGAATAAAGAAGAGTTATGTCTTAAAGCAGATGGTTTCCATGTAGCATAGTGCAGACAGGAGGATGTGTTAAAAAGTAGTCTTGGGCTTAATATAGTCCCTGGCCTCCCCCATGCCTTCCAAATCATCAGGGTCCTAGGAGCTTTTACGACAATCAATGGGGTTGGGGGTCTGGAAGCTATAGAGATAAATCCAGGGACTTCACTTCATAAAAAAGGGCACTGGAAAGAACTCTTGACACTTTATCCATCACTGTCCACTTGGCAAGGGTGCACACTGGAGTGCACACAAAGACTCAAAGCGGACAAAAGCTAGAGCAATTATTAGCTTAAGAAATGAGCTGATCTTTAAGAATTCTTCGGTCCCAGAGGGAGTTCAAGCTCTCTGCGTCACTAAAGAGGAGCCATTGAGGAAGCCGTTTTAAAGAAGGGAACACTATGAATGCTGTCAAAGGCAGAGAATACCTATTCTGTTTCTTGATTTCAAAAGATTTTAAACTGCTTTTCTTTCCTTGCTGTTAACAACATTAAGGCCACCCCACTGCATTGCTTTGATCTGGCGACTTCCTCATGCTGTTTATCATTTCCCTTTCAGTAGGAGGCTTAGCAACACATACACTGAAACTCTAAAGTTGTCTTTATGACATTACCTACTTATTTTGACAGTCCAACTTGGGAAGTGATGGATAATAAGGCTGGTACGCACGCATCAACTTTCAATAACAGTCTCACATAGTTGCTTACAGCTCTTAGAATCCTTTCCTCTCAATCCTTTGAAGAAAACTGTTGGTGTTGATAAGAAAAATAGTTGATCATTGCTGAAATCTGTGCTTTAAAGATAACTGAAGTATGTCCAACATCATTAGGAATGTTCAGTTTTATATTATAATTCAAATACCCCGTTTCAGAAATCCACTTGAGGAAAGGTGACTAAATGCACACAGTTTCTGTTGAGATGGGAAATTAAATCTGGCTAAAAAAAAAATCTTACTTCAAAGCTGATATAGCTTTTCTGTTGCAGCCAAATTCCTGAAGTTCCCTGAATGTCAAGACCTTGCTATGTTGAGGCCTGTACTGAATGTATGATAGGATTGTTACTATGGATGCAGTCTCAGCAGAAAATATCAATGACTATTACATCTCCATTCCCCAAAGAAGGATTTTAAGGAAAAGGTAGAGCACAGTGGACCGCAAGTACCATGGTTATGAAATTGGTGTTTTGGAACCATTTAATCAGCAAAAACTGTAACCTTAAATCATATTAATAACACGAGACACTTCTCATACTGAGCAGGCTCATTATAAAACAATACCCCATACAGCAAGGACACCATTTTGAAGATGCTGTAGGTTAACTGAAGATTTTGTTGGGGAAAGTGTGACAAGCATTTTACTTAGCCTTCAACTTGCTACTTTGTTTATTTAAAATAATGACATTAGTCTTAATTACTCTAAATCCAATTCTGCTTTAAATTACGAAAATTTAACTTTTACTACTATTATAATAATAATAAAAAATACACTTTCAGCTTCATCTCGTGGATTAATACTGATGAGCCGTCTTAACACTACGTAAAGTGAAAAGAAAAAAATAATTTACTACAAGTATACCTAGAACCTCCTCTTTGGTTTATACAGCACTTTGACTATTAATCACTTTCTTTTTTTAATTATTTATTACAACAAGATTGAGAATATTTAACTCCTCAGTCATTTAACCTGTCACCTCGCCGATGACCTCCTTTTCTTTTTTTTGTATCTATTCAGATGACAAGACTGACAGAAAAAGAGACTTATTCTTTTGTCAGCTATTAAAGAGAAAGGGAGGAGCTGGAAAAGGAGTGTGCATTGTCTTTCACTTAAGAGCATGCCGAGTAATCAAGTTCAGCACAGCTCTGGACAGCTGCCCTGTGACCGGGTCAACCTGGACACAGCCACCCTTCACCTTTTTGAAGATGGCCCCCCCAGCACTGGCCCTCCGTACTACACCATCTTCCTGTGTGGATGAACACCACACTTCTGGAGAGCACTCACTTTAGAATAAGTCCATGTCCAGATCAAAACAATGGAGCCCTTCTGCACCCCCCATACCTCGTCCTCTAACAAAAAACAGGAAAGAAAACAGATGGCCCCATTTTAAATGTACAAATCAAAATTCATTATGGTGTTGGGTGGGCTGCAATGTCATCTCTTAAAGATCAAACACTCTAGACCAGTGGTTCTCAACCCTGGTCCTGAAGTATCACCTACGCTGCTGTGTTTTTGTTCCAACCGAGCTCTCAATTACTTAATTGAACATTTAATTTAAGTAAGTTGATTACATTTGACTGTTTATATTGAGTAAGTGATAAAAAGTTGGTTCCTTAAGGATAATTTCCTTACAAAATGTTACACTTAACTTAAAACCCCTACTGTTAAAAATAAATAAAAGGCTCTGATTTAGGAAATTAGTTCAATTAAGGGGTCAATTAAGTAATTGAGAGCTCGATTGGAACAAAAACCAGCAGGGCAGGTGGTACTCCAGGACAGGTTTGAGAACCACTGCCTTAGACAGTATGAGAAAATCTATGGAGATGTAATAATACTCAAACACATTTAGGTATTTCAATTCCTTGGAATAAATACAATCTGAAGGTCCCCTCTAAAGAAGTGGAGAAAGGAGTCTACAATTGTGACTTGGAGACCCCTTTCTGTATCTATGGAGGTGGACAACAGGTTGCAGTCTTAACCTATCAAAAATGACTACACCTTCTAGAAATCCAGTACAAATACAATTAAATATGCATAATAATTAGCATACGCCTGAGATTATGTTGTAGTTGCGTGTGATTTGTTGAAAATTGCTTATTTGGCAATGGTCAAAAAGATACAGGTGGTCCTCAAAAATCACAGGGGATGTGTTCTTGAAGATCGCAACAAATTGCACAACAACAAAAAATGGGGAATTAATATCCTTAAGAAACATGGATGGGAATATCCTTAGATGCTTAGATGAAGTTGGAGAAAGTTATAAGAATGGGAAGAGACAATAGGAGTAGTTCAGAGATGGAAATGTAATGAGGAGCAGCTCCGGTTTTTCTTTTATTATTTTCATAGTGTAATCACATCAGTTTATAATATTTGCTGGCCACCATCCTGGGCTGATACAATGACCACGGAGTGACTTTGTAGCACAG
This sequence comes from Amia ocellicauda, assembly GCF_036373705.1. Lineage (NCBI taxonomy): Eukaryota > Metazoa > Chordata > Actinopteri > Amiiformes > Amiidae > Amia > Amia ocellicauda. The sequence goes on along the minus strand of NC_089869.1, from coordinate 4,435,086 downwards.
ACAACGAAAGCTGACCTCTCTGAGGACAGATGATGAAAAAGCAAGATTATCAACAAAACATCCTATATTCATTATGCGGAAACGTCGAAAAACGAGTCGCATAATTGCGAGGACCCCCTGTATCAGCCTTTACTCCAGGGAGAAATGTTAACAAAGCCACTGTTTAAACCCTCAACCAAATACCTGTGTTTACAAACCCCAAAACACTAAAAAGTGAATGAGCAGCCTGTGAAGATTACAATGAAAAGGCTATGATTCAGAAATGTGTTTGGAAAGAGCAGTCGAAAGGCATGAGAGGTGTCCCTTCTGGAGCAGACTGGATGAATGTTGACACACATGCTGGCATGTTGCAGCCAAACAATGGACAACAGGCATCTTTAACATACCTGTCGAAAGGCATTCTTCTCTGGGATAATCTTGCGTGGGGGCTCTTCATTATGACAGTCTTCTCTTTCGGCAGAAGTCTGTTTCAAAGTAAAAGGCATTATAACATTAGCTACTGTCTGAAACTACTGTGCTGTATACTTGAATATCTCATCACGATAAAGAGCAACAGATAAGGATGATCTTCCAATTTACAATACATTTTGCATTTGTATTGTGGAAATGGTCATTTTTAAAGCATTCAATCAAGTACATATAAATGTACTCTACACAGAAAAACAATTAAAAACATGTAGGGACTTTTCTCCCCTATTGTTATTTGAAATTCCAAGAGGAAAACAGTTAAAGAAACATACAGAGCACCCTGTTTTCCAGAGGGAAGGAATGGAAAATGGCCATTTTCACATTGATTAGAAAATGTTGTAATTAAGTAACCTTGCAATGTAAATGAATGGGCCGATCACTTAAAAATTCATTAACAATTCCCAAGCCTTGAGTACATAATCACTATGCTAATTCAGACATTAATTCCTAGTTTTTAAAGTGTGTCTTATTTTCAAGGAGGTTGTATATTGTTCCATTAAAGTGACCCACAGGCTATGAAAGTTGCAAATAGAGCCCTAGTAGTTAGATGCTAAAGAGCTGCATTAGGAATGGAAGAGGAAGTAGTAAATGCAACAGAATAAAACAGTTTGGTACTGAGCTCTTTCCCCAATTAGAAACCAGAATAATTGTTGGTTCTGTCTAGCCAGCTATGCTTCATTCTCGATTTCTCCAATTTGTTTACAATTAGAACGCTTACAATGTTATGCACAAACAATTACCACATTCATGAATATAGCAGTGCAAGAAAGCCTTGGCAAATCCTAATAGGAATTGTATTTCTTATTACTTCTTGCAAGTACCATTTAAAATGGTTTCATCAATTGATCTCTGACTTGAAAGCAGTTAAAATAAAATCTAATTAAAAATAATATAAGAGTTGGGTGGGGGTGTCCTTTGAAGTGGCTGTAGGGGAAAAAAAATAGTATTTGTTATATTTTATACCGCAATCATAGATAAACATAACTTTACTTAAAATGTATTGATTCCAGGATGCAGATATTACATATACATATATATATAAAAAAATGCATTGGACAGCAGAGGAACCACCTCTTACACAAACATGTTGCTCCATTTGTGTATTGGGGACACATCATATTTATGGAGGCAAGTCTGGATCTCAAATGATCATATGCTTTCATTCGGAAACCCTTTACGAGGCAGATTTACATATTTAGGGTACACCCTATTCAGCATCTCTGGACATTTTATAAATCACCTTCCTAATCTAGAATGACCAGTGTTCAACCATAAGTCCACAGCCATTTACACTCTACTGTAATCACAGTCATGTCCCAGACTAAAGTGAACACTGAACTCAAGAGAACAATGGTCATTCATAGTTAATTTCTGCTAATACTAGAATGTGTCCTATATGTTAATATTAAAATATTCCACACATAAATGAACAAGGCTTTATCAGATTTAGCTATACCTACAAACCTTACAATCCCTTCATATCTGAAATCTTTCCAGGAAATGTAACTCCATTTTCCTAACATGGCAAATGCCTGCTTTCACGAACGACAACCGCAACACCACCACAAAAAAAATAAAAAATAAAAAATAAAAAATACGACCTTAGCGCCATCAGTTCTCAAAGATTAGGGCAATTCTCTATGCAAATCTGACTTGTTATTGTTCCAGGCTCGTTAATCTCGCCGAAAGCCTTTGACAAACCCCTCTTTGATTGATTAACTCCTGACAGCTCCAATGTGTGTGTATTTGCAGAGATTGACATTATCATTAAGGGTGGGCGGGCCTGCGGCTCGTCAGTTTTATTCGCCGGGATCCCCCTGCTCGACAGCTGAGCTTCTCCCGTACACAAAGCCCCCTCTGAGAGGCAGGCTTTCGCTCGCCCGCCCAGGCATTCATCATCCTGAAGTTAATTGGTGTGGGCTTTAAGCAAATTTCCAACGCCATCTAAAGGCACGGTGACACTGACTGCTGACCCACCGCCATACGGTACCTATTGATTAACCTGACGAAGCAGATGAGTCTAATAGAATTCCAGGCAGGAGGGAAAATGTATTATCCTTTACAGGGAATATTTGCAGTCATCAATATGCAAGATGGATAGAGGGTGAGATCCAATCCTGAAGACGCGTGGGCTTTTCTCTTTATCTTGCTGGAGGTTATGCCCGTTTTGTATTGCTTATAAAACACAGATGCAATCAGAACACATACAATAACCTTTGTTAACAAAAAACAAATTAACTGCTTGGAACACACAATGCTTAAGTATTCGTTGTTAATTGAAAAAGTGAATTAAATATGATAAAACCAGTAAATAATTATTTAGGACTAACACAGATGTATAAAATAAATACACTGTAAGGCTTGAGATGTTACCTGAGCAAAATCCAGAAGAAAAATCTGTCTTCTGCAGGACTGGGGAGTAAAGCGCACTGTATTTTATTGCCGAAATTAAAACTAGCCAGAGATGTTCCGTATTAATTTCCATCACCACGGCACACATGATTCTCAGCTGCAGCAGAAGAAAGCATTCATCTTACCACTGAATGTCTTTCCAGCCAATAATGAATTCAAAGCAGTGACCCATCAAATGGAATAAAAAAGCAATCTTGCGTTGTGGCTCCACATTATCACTTTCCCCTGCCTCCTCGCACATACAGGGAGATCTCAATCAGCAGAGAATGGGCATTTGTGACAGGCAGCCCATGGTAGGGTTAATTAAACACTTGAGTTTAACACCCTTCCTATCATTAACCAAACAAAAACAGATCATTCAAGCCACACTTCATCTCGGGATACACTATACACATGTCATTCTGACGAGGGGTGCCTGGTCCCTGGTGGCTACAATGAGTTTAAATCTTATCTGGTTTATCAATTATTCCAGTGATTACCTGCAGAGATTACTCATGACCTAAAGCATCACTCAAATTTATAACCCAATTCACATTTAAAGTGCAGAAAAAAATACACATATCCTTTCAGAAATTAAACAGCTGCTTACAGTTGTGATAAAGCAATTTTCTTAATGTGAATCTAGAGAAGTCATATTTCTAGGTTGACTTATTCATTAACAAATTACTCCAGGAAGCATGTAGCAAATAGGTATTTATGCATAAAATCAAAAGCTACTTATTGGGTGAAATAGATTATTAAAGTACTGTTACTAATTGAGTAGTAAAATATCAATATTTACTGAAATCTGGTGACTTACATTTAAAAATCAATCTAGCCATCTATATATAAATACACAATACAAAATACATTTTCTGGGAATTTTAGATACTTCAACAAATCTTATGATATGCTCTGGATGTCACTGTAATGCTTTTGTGGCATTATTCCCGGTCATTCTAATCTAACTTGAATATACTTGCTTAGTCTGTATATTTATTGAATGCAGCACAGGACAATAAAAGGCCTATAGTGTATTTAATTGTCATCGCTCAAATTACTGTAGTAATCCTACACTTATTTTCAATTTTAGACTTTGGGACCACAAGGGTTAATATGTCTTTTAGATTCTCTGAAACATAACAGAAAATGCTGCAAAATGATGTGGTCAGTAAATGGAATTAATCAATGCTTTACACCCATTAACAATGTATTGAAATTTTACAAAATTCAACTCACAGTATTCACTAAGAAGGAGCATTTAAAATATGAAGTTTGACAATTTCTTATACTTGCAGTTCTTATTCTTCCTATCTATGTAGAAGATCAACATATACCAATATAAACATGCAACTTGGAAAAGTATTCCTATTTGGGTTAAAGGAGTGATTCTTTTTTCTATTCTGCAGCACGGGCATTTCTCGTAACTGCTATTCAAAGACACTACAGGAGAGGTTGATTTTCTTTGTCCTGCAGGCTGTGTGGGTAAAGTGAATATATTTGTGCACTCCCCTCTAGGAAATGTGGTATTTGTAATTGTATTCATTGTAAAGAGTTAGTTCTCCGCAGCTGTTTTCAACTCGCAGAGTATTTTGTGTGATCAGCACACCACCATAAATACGCTGGCCGTTTCCCTCAGGGTACCTGTCAGTATTTAATTTACACAGAACAACTCGACTGCTGTGAATTCTTAAGCTGTTGTGCTAGGGTAATAATCTAAGACACTGCATAGATCCACAGATCCCTATAGTACATCAGGGCCGGATATGGTATGCAGCATGGCTGAACACTCTTCTGGGTAAAACCTCTTCTGTGAATGTCTACCAAAATACATCTTCACACACACAAATCTTAAGGAAACAAAAATAGTCCTCTAAAGCAGATGAGGTGAGGAACATGGAAGGGTTCTGCGTGAACACTCTCATATACCAGGGACCTAGTATTGCTCACTATACAATTACACTACAGCACTGATATATATTGACATGGACTTCTTTATGCTGCTCTAACACCAGTGAAAACACTCAAGCCAGCAGCATAAATATGGATTTAAAAATAAATAAATAAATAAAACTTCACATATATTCATAACACATTAGTTTCTAAACATCAGTATAATCACATTGAAGGATTAGCATGTGGTTATTGCCAAAAATAACTGTCACCCAGTTCATATGATTTATGAAGTCATGCAGTTCCTCACAATTGAGCGTACAAAAATAAAAGTTATTTCTCAACTACAATGACTAAGAACACTCTCGAATTCAATTCACAATAGTGCACTACTACTAAACCTTGTTTTTACAGGAAACAAAGAGCATATCAAGCACACATCGGTCACCCTAAAACAAATTAAAGGGAGTTAGAAGTGCTTTCATTTAACCACAAGCATAAAGGTTAGGTCTCATGGAATAAAGTTGTAGTCTTTGAGACAATGTTATTCTGGGACTCAGTTAAAATTGATTTAAGGGTGTGTAAACAATTGACTGTTAAACTATGTATTGAAGTGGCAGGTGGATATTTACACATCCCACCATCTCTGATTTCAGTCAACAAAATCATTAGATTTCTCTAGGCTGAATTAGTGTTCAACAAACTAAGAACACATTGTTTAATAAACAATACTAATTAATTAAACTATTCTCTCTGGAAGTGTTTTCAATGAAGGGTGTGAGAACAAAATTAAAAAACACATTGGCAGAAGATGTATCAATACAATTCAAACAATTCAACAGTTTAAATGTCCAGTTAAGAACAAATCTGATGGCTGAAAAAATTTAATTAGCAAAGCCAACTGTATCATTCAGCAATGTGACTGAAGAACCAATACACAGTAACACTTGATTTGTGATCATATGGCCTAACAAGCTGAAAGTTGGGAAATGCTGTGAAATACTAAATAAGAGATGGAAAAGACAAAAACAGTTTCCATTAATGAAAAAGATGTGTACATTTGAAGATTTTTAACTTGGTATGACTCCCAAGAGATTGTGCAATTGCTCCAGAGGCCACTAGATAGCAGTGCACTACAGAGCAAAATCTACCACTCCTGCCCTTGGATGTCACTTCAGTACATATAATGCTGACTGCATCTCCAAAGACCAATTACTTCTAGTGACAGGGAACAGGAGGACACAGGCACACAAAGACAGAAGAGGGAAGGGGGGGGGGAGAAAGAGAGAGAAAGAGACAGAGACAGAAAAGCTGCCAAAGAAAATCCAAGCACAGGGAAAAAGTGTTTTGCTTGGCACTCTCCAAACATATAGAAAGTAAATATCGAACTTTAAGAATTTGTCGTCTAGTAATTTTGATTAAATAACCTTTATGTATAAAATACATTTACATTAATCATATCATTTTAGACCCCTAACCCACCTACACATTTCCTACATATGCAAGGATTGTTTTGCTCTTACAGCTAGGTCTTTTTAGCTAAACTGGCCTAACATTTTGTGAAGTGTTAAATACTAGACCACTTCACAGCTTTAGTATGGCACACTGATGTCAGTCTACAGGCTCTTTCAGACAGGCTTACTGTACCTTTCTCAAATCCCATTAGCTGACAGGCTGTTGGAACAGCTTGAAAGTGTGAAGCTCATGCTTCAGGGATCAACCCAAACTGGAAGTCTGGCACAGCCCCAAGAACGCAGAAGCATTTTTTTTTTTTTAAACAAAAAACAAAAACAAACAAACAAAAAAATGTACAGAAAAAAAAAAACACATTCATGTAAGCAACAGCTAAACTTGAAATACCTACAAAAGAAAAATGTATAACTTGAATCAAATTTTAAGCATGTCCAGTGATACGAATTTCCAAACTAATCACACCTCCATAAGTAGCTTATGGTGCAGCATTTTTAGTTTTTCTGTTGTTAAGTTCATCTGATATACCATATCTCAACCACAGGCAAGTATGCTAGTGTTTGGGTGTAAAACTATGCTTAGATTTGTAAATGTTATTATAAAATAATTCAACTTGATTACAGAAAATGGCTACTAGAATTATGCAAATTTCAATATTTTATCTGGATGAACTTCTGCCTTGAATTCATTCTGTTTACACATTGAAATATTAGATCCTATAGCTGTTGTTCACAGTATTATAGCCAGGAGACTGACAGCACCTCCTTCTGCCAAGATAAGTCCATCTTCCCCAATAAAATGCCATGGGGGAAGCGCTGAGCACTGGGAGATGCTGAAAGTGATAGAGGTCAGTCCTTCGTAAAGGATAAACACAGAGCCAACATGACCTTGCTCCCTTCTGTATTGTCATTTATAGGCAATCTTGGACACGTTAGCCTTTTTCTTCTCCCTCACCCCCGCCCCCTCTCTTCTTGGCTACTGTGGTGGAGAAATGAAATTAAACACTTGGACTGAGCGATTGAAGCCCAGATCCAATTTGTGTTTTCATCTCGGAAAACAAAAGCCTTCACTGAAGCCCTGGGGCCGTCATTTCAGCTCCCAGAGTCCTGACATTTTTACCAGGGAGCGTGCTGGACAGAATGATCTGATACAAGCTCTGCCCGGTCACGTCAATCAAACGCACAGTGCACCACTACAGTACATACTTCTTGGGTTGAGAAGACATGAGCAAGATAAGATTATAACTCCACCGGTGTAAGGTGCACAATATTAATTAGAGCAGGTACGATGGAAGTTGTATGAAATCCATCAGTATCATCAAATTGAGGATTGATCTTCACAATTCCCAAGTCTGAGTACATTACGACATAGGATGTACATTTTCTTTTTAAAGGATGCAGTGAAGTAAAAATGAAAAAATATGATGCAGAAACAATCGACAGTAACTTAATATCCATCCATTCGATCATATAGCACCCTGTATTTATCTGTCAACCAAGAGAAAGATTTTTAAATATATTTAAAAATCTGTTTAAGATACCATGAGGTTCAAATGTTTTGAACCAGTCCCACCGATTCTCACAGGCAGCTGCAGTGATCAATCACTCCCACTTGCTTCAAATGTGGAAATAAACCACAGAACTGAGGGAAAGCATGGTGTTGATTTCAAGTCTTACACATCTAGGAAAGAAATTGTTTAAACAAAATGCAATAAAGTACATTTCCATTCTTCTCCCTATATACAAGTTACACACAAAGGGAGGAAATCAGCTATATATGGAGTCACCCCCCCAACACACACACATTAATTAAAGAACTAAGATAACTATAGGTCACCATAAACAATAAAATTTATCTCCATTCTAAACTTTATAGAACTTCCAGTTGCATATCGAATCTATATTGTGCATCACGGAATAAGATGTATATTTATTTGACACTTGAGTATGTTCAAATAGTGCTTTTCGGATATGCTACAACAGGTTCTCTTTTGTTATCAATCAACAGAGATCTTTCTGGAGAAACAGGTTCCAATACTGGTCACAAATTAAATAAGCACAGTACTCTGATCTTAGGCTCTACCAAGCTGTCTTCAACACTTGAAAAGGTAACTGGACAATTTGACAACATGCTAGACTAGTACCAGTGCAGATCAAATGTACCTACAGAACACTTTAAACTCCTTTGTCATCTGCAGTCATACTATTGTCAGTTTTAAAATCTATGAAAGAAAACTGTGCAGTATGACCTTTTATATTTATGAACTAAATTCCAAACTAGGGCTACAAGCTTTTCATTTTATACAAGCTGTAGATTTGCTTGATATTCAGTCATTATATGAAGGTGACAACAGAAACAAGCACCTTCAAGATCTTCAGCATACATACAAACCAATACAAACACAACGACAGACTGCACAACACCACTACAAAAACATAAAAGAATGAACCTCCCACCCTTCAAATAAAAGCATCACAAGTTGAGAAAACTGCTCAATATACTATGTCTGACCAAACAAAAGGAATGCTTCCAATCAAGTAACTGATTGTCTCTTGCAGGAATTACCTCTTCTCTTTTTTTCACAGCAGTGACCAGCCGTGGAATGACTGGGATGCAACATCTCCTGCAAGCATGTCAGACATTTTTAATGGGGTTATCCACCCTTGGCGATTCCTTTGTCCCCAAAGAAAACATTACTCGGGCTGCCTGGGTAAAAGTGAGCAGTATCATCCATTAAAAGCCATTATGAAATTTGAGCGACAGGTAGAAGGATGTAATCTTGGTATGTCATAGTTTACACTGCCTCTAACGAAGAAATCAACTGCTTCCAATGATGATGCACCAATATGCATTCTCTTACAGCAACACCACTGTAAGACATCAGAGTGAATTTATAATGTACATGTTCTCTCCATACAACACATATGGTTAGTAAACAACTCTTGACAATTTATTTTATGTTCTTTATTATTATCATTTTTGTTTCTTGGCAGACTAGTCATCTGAGGTAATGGTTAACTAAGGAGGATCTTGCACTCTGTGTTTACAAAACAATCTATTGGAAAGGTTTCTAAAGTAATTGACACATAAGAATGTCCTCCCTCCTTCACAAAAAATGCTCCTTGCAATTTAGAAATGGTCAAACTTTCTGACAAGCTGAAAGATTTATTGAAAGATAGTTTATAGAAATGACATTCTCTTATGCCTAGCACTTTATAGCATGAAGAGATGGAGTAAATTAAGTGCATTAGGCTAATTAAATCCCTGACTTTGGCCATGGTATACAACTACAGTACTTATTGCTATAACTTTTCAGTCTCACCGTTTGGAGGGATTTCTATAGTCTACTGGCACTATGTTTACTATGAAGTATCAAGCTCAAATAATAAATGTGCCCTTTCATAATTCAGTGAGAATCTTTGACTTTCAATTTATAAAATGTAGTTATTAATGTCCTAATGCTTGCTTTTTGTTTCTCAGTGCAGAGAAAAATGAAATGGCTCTGTCAGCTTTTTCTCAGCAGTTTAAAGCCTATATGATTGCACAGGCAGGTTCAGGAGAAGAACTTAAATTATACTATATTATTTTTTCAGGGCTTATTCACTCAAACTCAAGCTATAAAACTGGCATCTTACAAGGTTTTAGATATCAACACATCAAAGTAACTACACATGCTATTTTACCTTCTCTGTGTTTTATTAGAAATGCATCTTCTGTCAACAGACTGAGGCTAATACTTCCTGGTAATGAAATATCTACCTCTACAACAACAACAAAAAAAATTAACTTTGTTAAAATAAAATAAAAAATGATATATCAAAATCAATGTTTTCAAAGACAGGGTGGCCAGGTTCCAAATGCAACAATATGTATACAATATAAATACATAACATATATAAAGCTAAATATAACAAATTTGGTAAATTGGTAATATACCACAAATATTTGTATTACTTAAATCACAATCCTACGTTACCATTTCAAAAAGCAAACGATCACTGAGAAGCAATTCCAATACTTCTTACTACAACTAGCTCCTAGCATTTATTCTCATTGTTTAAAATAATTATTTTAATGAAAGGCAATCCAAAACTTGTACTGCAGGTGAAATCCAATCTAGCTGCTGAACAGTATAAATTACCATTTCCACAAAACACATCCACAAGTTCTTAAGAAAATATATACTACAAATGTAAAACCATAAGGAATAACAGCAACCATTTGGTAGTATGACTTATAATGGTCCCACTTCAATATTTAGGTAAAATTTTAGTGTACCGAATTGTGATCCTACTTAAATAATACATGGATGGCAGTTAAATACTAAACAGATATAAATGTTAAAAACTGATCCAAGCTGAATGTGACAAACAGGTAGCAAAACTAATCTAATATCTAAATAAGGGAATAACAAAATGCAACAAGGTCTCTATGTAAGGCAATGTAATTTATAAGAAAACTTATTGTTATAAAAAAAACTTTTTTTTTTCTCCCATATGCTCATACTTCACATCCCTGTTAGAAGGTCAATGTACCACAGGAGTAGTATAAATACTATCACTATGACTGACACAGAAACACCATTTAAAAACCGATAATAAAACAAATCAGAGTAATGAATGATGAAAAAGCCTATGTTTATGGAACTTAATGTGCATCAGCCCAGGTGTTTTCTAAATGTACATATAATTAACATTCAGAGCCATTCTGAAGAATGTTAAAACACTTACTAAGTGGTGATTGATGCCATTATCAAGATGAAACTCTTGTGTAACTGTTTTTTGTTTTTGTGTGTGCACACTAAAATTAAGCTGCACTTTGCACGTGAGGAAAAGCCAGGGTTGCTGAGAAAAACTTTTAAGTAAGATAATCTGTATAAGATGTAAAGTAAGTTATAGTTATAGGTAGTTACATTTGCATCATCATATGGGATGTTTAGGACTATTCCTTATTTTATTTGTGACAAAAAGTTATATTCAGACACAATATAAAACATTTAAAAACTTGTATCAAAAACAACAGAGGAACTTATGTATATGGGGTAAAATGTAAAATGATGTATTAATTTAAACTTTTTAATAACTAGCACACAAAGTAGGCTACAAGGGAAATGCTTGTGTATGGACACCTAGAAAATTCTGTGAATAAAATATTTTCCGATTAATACGTACAGAATAAACCTGATCTAAGAAACTACTTTCACTCCATCACAATATAGATTAAACATAATATATGGGGAAAAAAAATTAAAGAACTAAGTAGCCTGCATCTCAAAACAACATATTGCTTCTGAGTTCTAAACACCCACGTCTCCAGTTATAGTTGTGTCTTGAGTAAATTCAATCTCAGAGTAATTACAGGTCAGGAAATGAGTGGGGGAATAAAAAAAGCTAGAATACAATAAAATGATGGTACAGGTGGCGTTTGCGGGGAGTATTTGAGCTGGAGCATGTGTCCAGTTCCAATGTTAATAACTGACAGGCACTTGCAAGGAGATGAGATTACCTTAGGGACAGGTGCAAAGACTGGTTTGTGATCTCCAGCAGTTGCTACCCAAAACCTTATCAAACGAGGCTCTTTGGGTTACAAGTTGTACAATGCCTAGATAGCACTGACAGTCCTCCTCACAATGGCTGATGTGACCGATGTGTCACAATCCATCACGGGGGACAAAGCATGACACCTTGCAATGAGCTTCCAGGGGATTGAACGATCAATCTAAGATTGTTTTTGCAGTTTCAATGCATTTTTATATTTTGTTAAGCAATTCTCTCATGTCATTGAAGTCCATATCATTCCCACTCAAGTCTCAGAAATCAATAACTGCATAGCATTCAGTCATATTGTAACAATTAGACCAGCTTGACAACAGATGTACTTGTCCAATGGTGGAGGAGATGCGTGTAGATACCAAAACACATTTCAGAGGCACAGAAATAAAGGTCAAGGCATAAAGCGTTTTGAAGAGTCTTGGAATGTCGGCATAACTACCAATAGAACACGCTTCTTCATCTACCAGCATTGCCAAAATGTACATAGAACACAAGGTATTGTTCACAGCACTCCACAAAAGGAGGCTTTCAGTACACAATGATGTTCAGAAGCATTGGTGAATGCCCTCTCATTACTGCAGTGGCTTTGTAGGATCCTTTTTGGTAACCTGACTCCTTTATTGGGATGTCAATCATGTCAAGTAGTGTACACTGGTCTACAAAACACCAGGGGATCAAAGTCCCCCTCCCCCCACTAGTGGAGTGCAGTCAGGTCTCATGCTTCCCTGAAGGCACAAGGCTATTTGTCTAGGAAAACAAACAGCCATGAGTTAATGTTGGCCTTAGCTGGTACTGAACTGCTGGTGAAAGTGGTTATGCGAGTGTGATGGGTGTGGGATAGAGTACCTGGAAAGAGTTCAATGTGCCAGTCCCTGGGGTGTGCAGGCATCGCAGCGAAGGCATGCTGTCCGCCAGGCTGGAGCAACCCAACCACAGTGACCTGGGCACAGAGCACTGCAGAGAGAGGACAAGCATGAGATGGGATTGAGCGAGGAAAGGTGGCAAATAGGACGGCCAATCAGTACAGATTCCCAAAAGATGAGGCCGCAAATATACAAAAAAATAAGTTTCACTACAGTACAGGTTTCATCAACCCCATCTCTCACCACTAATAAAGCAGAGTTAAGAAAAATACCACAGTGAGAAATTGATGTTTTATTGCCACTATTAATTACAATCCCCTTACCTCATCTATAACTTATTGTTATCAGCACTGTTAAAGAAAGCATGCCTCCCAAGGCCGGCTGCATTTACATTCATGAATGTACATTTTCTAAGAGGGGGTCATTCCCGTGTCCACCAACGTGTTGCATACACTGATCCTCCCAAACCACAGTTTATCAGAAATCTACTGGACGGCCCTAGAAAGATGTGGACCCAATACTGTTGGCAACTTCAAACTGTAGTGAGCAGCATCACACATTAAGGCACAGGAATTAGACGAACAGCACACATTGAAATCTTCTGTTGACAACACCACTTAAATTATTACTTTTTAAAATATAGATTTAAACTATTATAGACTCACTATCATCCAGTGGCGACAGACAATAGTAGCCAAGCATCTGCACAGTAGACTATCTTAAAGACTGTCATTAGATAGGCTACAAAAACAATAAGTGGCCTAGAGAAAACATTATTCAAAAGTGCTGGCTCAGCCAAAGGATACCTTACTGAATATCATCTATCATTCTATTGATCGATCTGTCAGCGTCATTAAGTAAATTGTAGGCTACTGCAACACATAGTCTTATGTGATGATCACTGTGAGGTTGTCATGCCACTAAAATAATTACAGATCAAAGATATAGAAAAGGGTCCGACGAAAGTTTCAACATGCAAACTAAGCATAAAAGCACTGAAATGTACAGGGTATCCACACAAGTCTTTAGGAAGCTACAATCTAACCTGACAGGTGACACTTAACAAATAAGATTACGTCCAAAACAAACTGTGCATCATGTCAGGATCATAACAAAGCGAGTTAAAATGCTGATTCTGGTTTATCGTGGTTTACTATAGAATCACTTGTCATTATGTTAGTTAAAGTACAGTGTTAAAACGAACTGAATCACAAAAAACAACACTAGTCAATTTAATTTCATAACCTGCAACACGACCACCAGAATCATAACATTAGAATGACAAAATTAGGTTAAACAAACTGTTACAATCCGTTGAAGGTGCTATTTAAAAGGAAATTATCTCAGGTTATCTTTCAATGAACAATATTCAAGAGCCAGAATAAGAGTGTTTACGTGATGATTAGTCCAGCGTAACGAATCATTCAAATAGATAATGTAAACACAGGCCGAGGCTAGAGATAGGAATGTAACGTAGCAATATCCTTAGCTATTTGATTCGGTTAATAAATCATCATTGTTTAATGTTTCAATGTCATTTCATATTTTCATAAATTACTCTAAATAATTAGGTAAAATAAACACATTTATTTTGATTCTCTCAGTGTATTTCTCCCTCACAATCCAAGATGGCGGCAGTGGGTCAATCTCAACCGGTATACCTTTTTTCCAGTACAGATCGAGACAGACCAGCCCAAACCTCTGTCTTGTCTCTGTGTCTTAACTGGTGCTGGAAAACACATAACTCCGTCATCTCCTCACCATAAACTTCAAAGCCTTCTCTTGCAAAACCGTCTCCGGTTCCATCGTCAGTCAAGCCGGGACTGTTACTCTCTCAGCCCCGGGACCTGCGTCTCATTACAACCGCAGCCGCAGACAGGAAAATCCGTTCCCCTGCCGTCACCCCTAGCGGCCCAAGCTGCACAGGATTGTGGGATATGAAGTTTTAGCAACAACGAATATCGCGTGTTTGCCAGTGTCACACACTACATCCCCCAGGGTGGCACACGAACGTAGTCATGCATGGTAGTGGTTGTAGTTTTGTTGTGTTTTCTTAGCTTCCTGACATCAACGGACTACACTCCAACTCCCACTGCAGAAAATAATGCTTCAGTTTATTTTGGGATTTGTAGTTTTATATATATGTCCAGGATAACTACGAATTCATTGGAACACACGCACAGACAGACACATTAAATGTAAAATATACATTGTTTAGATAAGCAAGTTTAATAGGGTTACAATTGGGATCTTTATTATGTTTGCATAGTTTCACAGTTAATGGTTTTATATTTCATTCACTTTAGTGTATTGCAGGTTTTTTTCAATTTAATGTTATTTCGCTAGGTGAACTCCCCTCTCAAGTCTGCTCGAATTAGTAAACCTTTTAATTAATTGTAAATTGGATAATTGTGAACAGCTTTTTGCTCTGGTATAAAACTCCTGTTTTTGCTTGTTGCAGGCCATCCTGGAGTGATTCTGTGCCTGTGCCTGTGCCAAATTAAAATAAAGAAAATTAAAACTAAGGAGATATTTAAATTAACAAATATATACTTTAGCTGGTAGTGTTATGGATAAATAAGGTATTTAAAAGAAAGAAATAAAAGCACTTGGACTCTTTTCTGAATATATTTTATTGATTGCTTTTATATGAATATGATATTGGATACTGAGACAACTGCTTCTTTTAAATACACTTATTTAAGTATTTAATTTCAAGAAAAACTATTACATTTCTGTGCCCATGTAACTGATTTAAAGAACCTGTGGAAGGTATTATAGAAGTGAATTTAGGGGACCCAGACCCCCCCAAGCAAATTAATAGAGTGGCTTAGTCTGACAGTGTCTTCGCCATGCTACACTTGTTTAATACACTAGAACATTTATATTTAATTGGGCAGAGTAAAAGATTAGAACACATACTTTCAACTGCGTCAATTGAAATTATAGAGGACAAACAACACTGTGAGACACCCATCAAGAAAAATAGAAGTTCTTTCTTAGTTTTATTTAAATAATGTGCATAATAATAACTCAATGCAATTAACATGAACAGACATCTGGTCGGGGGGTGAAAAAAGCTTTACAGAGAAAAAAACACAAACAATGGTGTGCTAAAACATAGCTTATAACAATCAATAACATGAACGATTGGTATTATTTTTTCACACACAAAAAAAAATCATGCTTGTTTTTAGTTTAGTATTCACTTTTCATAAACAAAACACGATTATATGAAAATGCATATTAACACTATAACAAGGTAATATAGTACAAATATAAAACTATGAAGAAACAGTAACAACAACTAAACACTAGTGATTTGAGAAGGTGTGAGAATATGTCCAGTCTGCTGTGACCCGTGCCCGTCTCTGCTGTCACCGTTTCTTCAAAGAAAATGTCTAAAACACCCTCTTGATTTTCTGTTATTAATCGCCCCCCGCAGTCATGTCTTTTCACTGCCCTGTCAATTCTGTCCTCTCACTCACACTCTGCCTTCTCATCTCAACCTAAATTAGCTTTTTTAATTGTTAATGCCCAAAGAAATAAAACCTTCCTGATTGGTTGAAAGCTTTACAGCCATCAGTCATTTATTAACAACCAATAGTTGTTTAAAAAGGCTTGTCACTAACACTATCACCTTACACATCAATATTCTATGATCGAACTGTAGTGCTGCCGGAGCTGAAGGGTTAAACAAGGTTAAATGGCCAGTGCCACCCCCGGCTCCACCCCTGTAGTAGTAGTAGTAGTAGTAGTAGTAGTAGTGGTAAATGTAGTACTGAATGTAGTAGTTCAGTTGTTTAAGTAGCTTTTAAAATCTATTATTTCATAGATAACAACAATAATAATATTACATTCTCACTATATTATTCTTTCTTTTTCATATCATATAATTAATTATTATTATTATTATTATTATTATTATTATTATTATTATTATTATTTATTTATTTATTTATTTATTTATTTATTTATTAGTAGATGCCCTTATCCAGGGTAACTTACAATACAAAGTGCAGTTCAAGGCATAAAACAAATTCCAAATTCCAATTTACATAATAAAGTGCAATTCAAAGCATAATACATTTTTCAAATTCCAATTTACACAAGTGTATACAATATATGGGGTCTTACATCCTGGATTGTAAAAGCTGATGAGTGCAGACAAGATGTTAGGTCACAGTCAAGGGCCAAGGGAAAGGGAGCAAAGGGGGAATCAAAATAATACGAGTACTAGTAATGCAAGACAAGTATGATAAAACGTTGTATAAGTGCTATCTTACAGGAGAGTAAATGGCTAAATTACATTAATAACTGAAATAATGATATTGAGGACCATTTCTCCTCATTGCCTTTCATCATTATGGCTGGTTACAAATATTGTGCTATTCCAGTTCAAAACTATTATTATAGAGAAATCTATGCAAGCTTTAAATGTTATTTTTTTATTATAATAATAATAATAATAATAATAATAATAATAATAATAATAATAATAATAATAAATTATGAATATGCTTGGAAGGCTCATGAATATGTATCGAAAGCCCATGTGAAAAATCAATGAATTTATGGAAGAATCAACAAAATGAGGTGTATGATTTTTCTTGATTTATGCCAGAAGAAGAGAGGATTATTTATAGCCAAGCAGCTGGACTGGAAGATTCATCCTCTGTAAGAATCCGATTGTACATCAGACAGCATGCAGGAACACAGCTATGACTAATGGCTCCTTTGCATAGAAATGAGAACTCATGGACCAGGAACTGTAAAAATACAATAACTCAATTGACAGCTGATCTCTTTATCATATGCATAGGCAAGCAGCCTATTAATTTTTAACAGACAAATACTGACGGGTTTTTTTCACTGCTTTTTTTTAACACACTGAACACCATGCATAAAATATGCATTATTTCCCTTCCAACTTATCAGTCTATTTTAGAGTGCAGCAAAGCATAGCTTGAGGTTATTCTGTGCTGGCAGAAAAAAACTTACATTCCTTAAAGGACCAGTTGCTATACTCTGCCTCCTCTTATCGTTTCAATTATTGATTCATGCCCTATGAGACAGGGGCTTCTCTGTGATTTCTTGTCAGTGATTCTGCTTAGCTATAGTTTTAAATAGTTTTATGTCATGTAAACTGACTATCTGAAAACCTGGCGCCTTTGAAGTGGCCCCAATAAATTATAGAACCATGAAAAACGTGTTTTCTTTGCTTCTAAAATTGAATGAAGAGTGCTAAACTTTTCTATACTGATATTTTGACTTGGTTATCAGGTGGTGGCATTGAACAAAATTCAATTAGTCTTAATTAGATCAATTTGATTATAAAACATCTTGAGACGGTTACAGAAAGGTTGCTGTTTTAATGCAGGATTGGATTGAATTCGATTTGTCTCTCATTCAGGTTAAAGAAGTCCTGGGAGAAGCTAGTTTTGTTGTAAATGTTAATAAGCATTGGAAGCAGCAACCTAAGCAGAAACAGCAACAGGGGTTCACATAAAAGGACATAAAATATAGGCTACGCAGAAGGAAAGAAATGAAGTGAGGAAAAGTGGAGGACATAATCTACTGCTTCAACTCAGAGAGCCCTTCACACATGCAGAAAAATGGGGTGTACATTTCCATGAGGGATTAAACCCTGGCAATGCGGAGCTTCTTGGCATATGTCTAGTTGCGTTGCTCAGAATATCTTTCTCTTGCTCTCATGGTTGAATTGTAAATTTGAGCTGAAATGTAATTTGTTAGGCAATCACCTCACCGCAGGAGGCAGCAGAAAATGAGCCTTTCAACTAATTTTACATGGGCTATGTTTTGCATAATTTAACATAATAGAGTGTTATAGCAAGCTTTAGATTAAAGATGAATATTGTAAATGATATACCTACATATACAGTTTAGACAAAACAAAATCCTGAAAGCTCTTCATTTGCTAGCATTTTCTTTTCTTCGGTTTGCAGGAAATGCCCACAAACAATACAAACAACGTTTCCACAATGTTAAAATGAAAGAATGTGTTGAGAGTATTTTATTGGGGATTACCAATCCACAGGCAAATGTACTCATACCCATAGATAGATTAACTGATTAATCTTGAAGGCTCGAACCCAAGGCAGGCCACAAATAAAGTATATTAGTGATCTTTGGCTTGGCCTCAGAGTGCATGAGTAAGAAAAAAATGAAATCGGTTGAGTGTGTGTAAAGATTGACATACTCTTGGTCCTACAAAATGTTGTTCTCTCTAAAGATTACTTGAGTTTGTCCTGTAAAACTGCTTACACAAATGCTTGCATTATCACTAGACAGAAGGCAAATTGTACTTTATTAACAATATTTAAAATATTAAAAAGAAAACAGACAAAGAAGAGGGGTAAACACAACCTGACAAAGACAACATGATACCAATAATTAAAATAGCAGATGATGAGAGAAACCATGTTGCCTCAATTTAATTACACTATTATCGTCGTTCTGCTTTCCCTTTTGTCTTTTATTTCTGATAGTTAATACTTTTGAAAGTCCCTTATGCTACTTAATATCTTGGCTTCCTTTGAAACGGTCTCCTCTATTAATAATTCCTAGCCCCTGCAAAGACAAGAGAACATAGATCTCAGTTCATTACTTTATACATTAAGCGCTTAAAGACACAGGAGCACTTAATGCATTACCTACAACCTGTCCACAATTCCTCAATGCCATAAATGAGTTCCTTCCTCAGGCAGAGGCTTTTGACAATATTGCCACACACTCACATGTTGAGGCCTCATTAACAGATTCATTTGCTTATAATTGTCCATGTCTATTAGTCAAAGACAGTCTGTGAACTTCCTTAAAGCAATAACGTACAGCATCAGTATAGCCCTTGCATACATCAGCTTACTGTATGTGGTCGATGCATTTCTGTCATACTCTCTCTTTTCTTTTGTTCGTTTCTTGGCAATTAAAAACAGCTTCTGAAAAGCATTCTTAAAGTTTATTGCCAGAAAGCCTGTAGGGGAAGCAAATTAGAGTTGACACTCCTAGAGAGATGGGTGGAGCAAGTGTGATGGTGCGGACTGCTGTAGCTCAGCATCGAAGGGCCGATGTGCATGTATTTCAAGCGCCTTGGATTGTGGACAGTGCATTCAGAGTCAGAACATTTCTCTCTTTCCACGACCACCCATGTCACCGAACATGGCTTTGATTTAAGAACTTACAATGTTAACATTTTCATGGCAGCATGATTGCCCAGATGCTTATTCATAACCTAAAGTTTTAGGGTCAGTTACAACCAAGTTAAAGGTCAGTATACAGTGTACATCTGCTGTAAACTCTATGTTAAAAAAATTATAAGCTTTAATTTTTTTCCTTAATCTATAATAATTACAAGTCACTTTTTCTCTACAACACACAGATTCAATTAATAAGAAATCACACTATATATCATTCACCATATATCATTTAATAAACTCCCTGTCTGCTTGAAATATACGCACAAGCTCCACAATTAGCCAGACATGTATGCATTGTAGAAGTGTTCATTTGGCATCTACTGCACAAATGATTGAAATGCATGCACTGTGACATTATTGTCATTCACTGTTGTGAAGCAGCAGCATCGGCTGTAGAAAATAGGCGATGATTCAGAGAGTACATAATTAGGACTTCTGTTACTGTGAAATTTCAGTTACTGGGTTACCATGGTTACTTATTAGGCAAGGAGAGAATAATGCAAAAACCTATTTTAAGCTCAACCATAAAGTGATTTTTAGCACATATGGTGATGCCCTGTGAAACATGCGGGGAAAACAGAAAAATTCACTTACTGTAATTTTATAGCAATTGACCTTCTGGAGCAAGTCTTTAAACTGCTCCCAACCTCAATATAACAGAAGTTTTGTGGGGAAACACATAGTTATTTCACATATCATTTCAATAATTACAACTTAATTTCTAGTTTCTACCTTCTACAAAAACATCAATCACAAGCTATACAGACCGTTAACTACTTTTTAGTAAACAATAATAATAATAATAATAATAATAATAATAATAATAATAATAATAATAATAATAATAATAATAATAATACATGAAAAACAGGTGTAACAAAAAACTAAAATGGGCCAGAATGACAAAACAAACGTCAAAACCAGCCTCCAATCAGAGCAGTATGCTTTCAGTTGGGACTCTCTCTTTCCTGTTTGAGGGAAGCCAAACCCAACTGAGACATGCATGAAACAAACTGTGCCCACAGTTGGATCAGGTCAAAGGATCTCTTTACTTTTCCCTACATTTCTGAAAACATTTTTGGAGCTGTGGGTTTTGGCATCCAAGATGAATGTGAAATTCGTCCCCACTAGCTGTCAATCTACTGGGAGTTCATTGTTTTTTCTGATTCTCTAGCAGTAGGTGATGTTAGGTGTCCTCAGCTGTGGTTAGCTGCCTGAAGGAGCCGTTCATTAGCCAGTTCCTAAACTGTAGCCAGTGAGTCACACAGGGCTGCTTGGGCTGCCTCTTTAAAAACCTATTTAAACTGTTTTAAAAACAAGCAAATGGCCCGTGGAGTTTCTCTGATTGGAAGCCGCTTTAAATAGTGACAGCTAAACATTTAATGGGATTTCCACTCAATGCACATCAAGAGAGGAAAGAATGGGGGAGAGAGAGAGAGAGAGCGAGAGAGAGAGAATGAAAAGACAACATGAAGCAAAAAAAATAAAGAAAGAATTAAAAAAAAATAACAACAGCTGAGAGCCAATCTTTGTTTGTATTGATTTCAACAGTCACGTGCTCATTGTCTGTGTTAATAACAATCCGCGCTGCTCCTGGATCTCACTTCCACCCCCAGCAAAAGGCAATCAGAATCCCTGTCAACCCGCTAATTCGGACGATATAAAAGTGGTAATGGAATTCACCGCAGGATTACCCAGCCCATCCAATCGGCTGCCATCTCGGTGACATATCTCTCCAATCGGCCGAATTTAACACCCCATCTAATTTATGTCGTGTAGGGAATGGGAATGAAATGTTAATAAAGAATCTCTGCATCTCGTCACCTTAACTGCAGCCTCAGGCTTCCAGGCATCTGTCATAGAGAGGGAGAGGGAGAGGGAGAGGGAGAGAGAAGAGGGGTAGCGGGAGACGAAGAGACAGAAAGAAAGAAAAGAGAGGTGAAGAGAGGGAGGGGAGAGCTATATTATAAGGCTACCTGGAATAAAAGCTTGCTTTAGGAGTTGTTGGTCAGAATGTACAGAGACCTGCACAAATGATTTAGTGCATTTTTTTTTTACTCCTCTTCAATCAGAACTCACCACAAAATATAAATCCACCAGCTGAACCCAGTAGCACACAATACAAAGCTCCCAAGAGGCTCGCCTGGATAAAGCCTTGGTTAAAGACCACGCTAGGTGCCACCACCACTTGGTTGGGGTGTAATCTCCAATCCCTAGGGCACCAACAAGTGCACTGTTATCAATAACTATGGAAGAAAAGAACCTGAAAAGATTCCTAAAGCCTGACTGTGAGGAGATGATAAGTGTATCAGTGTGGCATAATTGACCAGAATCTAGTGTCTAATTTGCCTCCTCAACACATTTCGATATTTTTGTTACAGAACATGTGTTCCGGAATAGAAGGTAAGTACATTGAACAAAAATATAAATGGAACTTGCATAATTTTCACAGATTTACTGAGTTACAGTTAATCTAAAGAAATCAGTCAATTGCAATAAATTAATTAGGATTATGGATTTCACATGATTGGGAATACAGATATGCATCTTTTGGTCACAGATACTTTAAAAACAAAAAAGGTAGGGGCGTGCATCAGAAAACCTGTCAATATCTGGTGTGACCACCATTTGCCTCATTGTGTGACAAAACTGCACATTTTAGAGTGGCCTTTCATAGTCCCCAGCACAAGGTGCACCTGTGTAATGATCATGCTGAGATCAGAGATGTACATTAATTAGTGCACACACATTTTGAGAAATAAGCTTTTTGGCGTTTGGAAAATTTCTGGGATCTTTAAGTTCAGCTCATGAACATGGGATCAACACTTTACATGTTGTGCTTATATTTTTATTCAGTTTAGTAAGATGATAACACAATACAGAATATAAACATGAATAGGGAGGCATGCTACAGGTAAGGAAGAGCAGGAAGTTCAAACTACCATATTCTTGTCTTGCAGCAAAACAAATAAGGTGAACATAATCTGTATTGAAGTCACACAACTGTCCAGATGTTGGTAAATCTGCTTTGAAAAACACACACCATGCGCTACCTCAGGATCATTCTCTCTTTACAGGTTCCATTAGTGTTTCATATCGCCATGCCTTTTCGTGGTCAGATTCAATTTCAGACCTCTTACTGCAGAGGTGGCTTCTATTAACAGTCATTGCTTTAACATCAGCCGTTACTTTGGGAGAGCCAGGAAATTTGAAGGCCAATTGAGTTTTAATATGAATCACGCTGTGATCATATGACACTGGGTCTCATCCATCTCTATAAGAAATAGTAAAAGAGTGTCCAGAACTTGCATTTCTTCAATTGTGCCCTTTTAAATGGCTGTTTGAAGAAAACAAAAGGCCCAGAGACCCCCACCACTACGATAGCCAAATGTGTTGTCATAGTTGGAGGTGATGGGGCAACAATTTGTTAATGGCAGCTCATGAGGAGTCCATGGAGAGGAACCTTAATTGTCCAGCTAGATAGAAATGTAACAGGTGCACACACACAGATAGGCTCTTTAATTCAAATAGTTTACCAACCAGCAGTACATTCAAATGCTTCATGGTGAGATGTTGAGTACCTATCTAACTTTCTCACCAGTTCGGTCTTGCAGAAACAACTCTATGGCTATCTCTCTCTTAAAAAAGGGCACGATTCATACACAATGGTACTAAATAATTGTATAACATCTGATTTATAAATTCTAAATCTAAATTATGATTATTAGTATATTTTTAAGAAACTTTTCATTCTTCATAATTTCACAATGCAATGATTTACATAGCAATGAAAACACAAATGTATACAGTCAACACAAACCAGTTTTTAAAACATATATTTTTTTCTCCATTTTAAAATATTGAAGTTTGCAATCTCCTTTCCAGGACTGTAACTGTTGTAATGAGCACCCTGTATTTTTGGTGAATATGTCCTTTTCAATACTTGTTTTTCATTTTTTATCACCCCTTTAGAAGCCATACTAAGTCCTATTTGCTGGTAATATGCAACACAATGGATTTTTCTTTTTTTGTTATGTTTTCCAGTCTCTATATGAGGATTCCCATTCCAAATGTTAAATTGCCTCCCTCTTCTCAAGAGTATGTGAACTGCTTTAAAGTGCATGCATTCTCTTATAACATGTTTTTTTGTTTTTTTTCCTTTTCAAAATCAAAGCATTGCAGGTGTAAAGACGGCCTGTGTGACATTTGAAATGTTTATGTCATTACAAAGTTCTCCAGGAACAATTTCCACAGCAAAGGTTGAATAAAAAGTTCTGGTAGTGAGTTTCCAGTTTTATCGATAAAGGACTGATGCTTTTCTAATAATTCTCTGGGATATGTGGATATAAAAATATATACCCAGTCCTGTTGTCATAGAGAATAGCATAGTGCATTTTAACCCCCTGAGCTCCTTGAATTAGGGCTCATTCTACACTCCATTTGGATCTTTTCCTGGACAGACTATTTTGGAGCCCCAGTACAGCACTGTTACTGGTGATGGGGACAATATATACATTTTTCTACACTACTGAGTGGGCCAACAAATCAATTCAAAAACAAAAATTGCTATCTTCAGTCCTAGAAGGCCTAGCTGTTTACAATTAATAAGTTATGGTATGGCTCCCATCTAACTTGGACAGAATTAAGCCTCCTGAAGGTCTGAAATTGTACTACTATTATTAAGAATTTTACTCGTCAGAATAGGATCTTCAGTAAAACAGTCCCTTTGTGTGGAAATGGAATATGTATAATTTACTATAGTATAGGCAGGACTCCACTGCAGGCAGAAGGTAGTCAATTCCTTCTAGATTGACAATGAAGCTCGACTGCAGTTGAACAAAACGAACGGTGCCATTCCACCACTGCTTTTGCTCTGCCTTTTTAATGTGGAAACAATAATACTCCATCTTTCAGAGGGAAACCAACAGCCCGTGCAAAAACACTGGTAGAGAGCTTGTCAAAACATTACGTAGCAAAGACAAAACTGAGAAAGGTGGCAAAACAAGTATAATGTGAGTGTCGGGTTTCATTGCTTACTTTCTGGTAATCAAAGAAGTGCAATCAGGCATAGGATATAATAGGACTGCATGATCTAATAACAGTATTACATTTCACAGAGGCTTGTGCTAAATACCTTGGTAGCCTGACGTTTCATATCGCCATGTTTGCTGTTTATAGTTGAAAACAATGTTTGAGAGCTTTATCATATGATACAAATTTGATATTTCTCTTAACTCACTTTTTGTTTTGGTGCGGATACTATTGCAACAGTTTCAGCTGTAGCCAACAAAAACTGGCAATGGAAAGTTGATAGGTGTTTCTGATATATTACATTGAATGTGAAGAGCAGGATGTGTCTTTCCTGCTATAAGGCTATATTAACGTTGGCTGTTTTTACATGGAATTGGTTGGTTTCTTTGAAAAGATGAATGCTTCCTTTTGCACGTGCTGTTAAAAGTTTTAATAAATTGTCTCTTCGATACAGTGACATCAATTCTATTAAATGACATTTATTCTTTATTCTGCTCTCAACAGTAATGCAAAGGCAAATAGTGTCCTGAGTAACAGAGATTTTAATGTTATATGACTTAAAGCAGCACCCTCTGAACAAGAAAAATCTTTGTAGGGTTAAAATTAAAAAATAAATGTCTCTGATCTACAATGGTGATAAATGGATCGCATTTTATAAACTAAACGAATTGTTTGTTGTTGTCCCATTTATGCTACCAATATACACACACTCTAAAATATATTTTTAAGATTCTGGGTATAATTTGTTTCTAGATGTGGGCCCTCATCACAATGCAGAGCTTATATATCAAATAACCATAGATAAATAGCAAAGCCCTTCTCCTGCCCCACACGAACATAAAGATTTCATAAGAACATCTAATAAAAAAGTAACACCCTTGACTCAAAAAAAAAAATCATAAGAGATCGAGACAAGAGAAAGTTTCCTGTTCCTGAACTGTCCATGCCAAAGCTGTTAAATTTAAGAACAACATGCTGTTTTTATTTTTCCGGGAACCGACTGTTTCCGATTCCCAGTGACTTTAAGTGCTGTTGTCGTGTGTGGGGTTTAAAATGTCAAAACATTGCCTCTGGCACTGCGGTGAGATTAGACTGCACAGTGAAGGTTACACATAACATTTCTGATAGGTTGACAGGCCCGCAGAAGTGATACGGCACTTTGCCAATTTCTCTTTTTTGTTATAAAAAAAAAGAAAACATATTAATAAGGATCTGGCACGTTCACAACATGAAGATCCCTGTGTGTTTTTAGGACACACCCATACTTACGTTTTGTCCATTTCAACGACTCAGTCCTCCATGGTGTAAAAAATGTTCAGTGTCCATACAGTGGGTGTTATAAGACGTACAGTTTCAAAGTTCATATGAAAATATGTATTTTATGTAACTGTGCCATGTCGGTGAGGATGCATGGAGGGACACTTCACACAGTGACATTTACTTCAATTGAAATCAAAGGACAAGTGATTGAGATGGAATGACTCAAAAATGATGCAACCATGGACGAAACGTGTCATCATTAATTCCAGGCTTGATTGTACATATGAGTCAGATATTCTACCTGTGATCAACCAGCAGGGCAGCCTGGTTATTAAGTGTTAGTAGGGACCACATGCTAGAGTTGGGAATTATGTTATGGAACGCAGTATCACATAAACACATTGAATTCATGCATGAAAGATACAAAATAAAATAAAAAAGCTCTTCACACCAGAGAACAGCTTCAAATTGATTTTAGATTATGCTGGGTTTGGGAAATTCCTCAAGCCAAAGAGCTGGACTTCAGCAGGTCTCAAACAGATGCTACCAGTTTGATTTGAAAGCAGGTCTGATATGCAAAAGGAAATCACCTGCACACGCAGCACAGCTGGTGTTGAAAAAGAAGATTCAATAAACTACAGAAGAACATAAGAACATATGAAAGTTTACAATCGAGAGGAGGCCATTCACCCCATTGTGCTCGTTTGGTGTCCATTAATAACTGAGTGATCCAAGGATCCTATCCAGTCTATTTCTGAATGTTCCCAAATTGCCGCTTCAACCACATCGCTGGGGAGTTTGTTCCTCTCTGTGTGAAGAGGTGTCTCCTCTGTTTTCTGTCTTGAATGCCTTGAAGCCCAAATCTTCTAAAAATTTTGGTCAGTGTCAACAAAAGTCATGAAAACTCTAAGTACTGCAATGATAGATTCTTACATTAGAGAAAAGACTGTCATCACTTCCTCATTATCAACTTTGTCCATTTAGCAACTTTTTAAAAATGTGTTTACAGTTTGAAAATACAAGGGTGAACTTGGGAAAGAGGCATATACAGTTTTGCAACAGAGTGGATCAGTAAGCACTCTGAAAAGCCCCATGGGTGAGGTCTGCTACTGGCAAGGGCAACCCCAGAAGCAGGGCCCTGACTCAGCTTGCTTGGGATATCCCTCTTTCTCTCATACACGCTAATACACAGGGGGCTCTTTAGCACTAGCAATGGACAGCTGCTCCTCAGGTATCCCCTTAACTGTGACACCTTGAGGTAGAGCATAGAGTGACAGGTCTATGGGCAGATGAGAAAGCACCCTGTGCCGCGCCCTACGCTCGGAAATACCCCTGTCAGAGCAATCCTGCACATAGCCGGACGCCACAACCCAGCGCTCCCCTCCCCAGGCGGCCTACACTCTGGGTTCATTAGTATGCAAAGGATGTCACTGCCAGGAGAGCGAACGAGTGAAGGAAAGACAGTATTTTATTCACGGCTGCCGGTATTATGGAGCTGAGAGAGAGATTCGCATTATCGTAATGTGAAAGTCAGCGCTCTGAGATGATGCCCCCGAGCCAGCCCACTGATTGGCTCCTGAGTGCTTGCTGTATTTATATGTAGAAAGCAAAGTTCATTGCTAGTTCAGAGAAGAGCCTGGCTTAATGCCGGGTAATTCTTCAACAGCAGAGAAGCGATTTGAAGGCAATCAAGAATGTTTTTTTTTTTTTTTTCTTCCCTAGCATTTATCTTTGGCCACTGACCATGTGTAACGAAAGAGGCTTGTTTATTATGTGAGCCACACGAACAGGTGATCAATATATTCGGCTTGTAAACCTGGGGAAGCAGAAGCATGTCACAAAGCGGGGAGTGTAACATAGTGGGGGCAAGGAGAATTGAAAAGGTTTCATTGCCTGCTCAGAATCCTGCGTGCAACCGAACACATCTGGGAGAAACTGGATCAACAAATCAGGAGATAACTGACAACTCCTGTGATGTGCTGAGGAATGAAACAATCCTCCTTTGGATGAAAAAGGATTGCAGCGTTAATTAAGGCCCAGTGTGGGTCTTATTAAATATCTTGTCTTTTGACATTTTTAAGTTGATACATAAAGATAAAAAACTGAAAACTACTTTACTACTTATATACTGATATATAGAGAGAGATAATTACTTTTTAAATGACGTTGGGCCTCCTTGTTCCTGTTAAAAACCTTAATTATAATGTTTTTTACCTACTAAATGATGTAAATTCATTACTAAAACTCAAAGATATAACTCTCAAAGATGACACTTACAACAAAACAACTATCAATTCCTTGAGTGTTTTTGCACTCAGTAAATCAATAAAATAAGGAACTATAACTTTGTATTCAGAGTAGTGACTTAACATCTTCAGTCATTGTTTTGATCAAGCCATAATTGACAGAAGCATTAAAATCAATATTCTGTATCTAATATAGAATGAACTCCTACAACAGCAAGGAAAAAAAAGGTAATTGGCAGTTTTTCCCCTTGTTAAAGTGTACTTATAGAATGAATAATAGAATTTTGTATTACTGAATATTATTGTATTTGTAAGTGTTTATTGCAAGGAACCAGAGTTTGGGCATCTGGGAGGGGGACTCTAAGACACCAAACTCCACCACTAAGCTTTTGAGATGATAAGCCGGCCTGACTCTGCCATTTTTATGACTCCAAGCCTTTGGGAGTGCCAGAGCGTGATGATTGCATTCCTACTAAACAGAGCATGGCATCTTTTACAGAGCCATCATACTTTCCTCCTGCAATCACAGTGCAAGGAAATAACTCCCAGATCCACCCTGGAGTGACATTCTGTACGTTAGGATCCCAGTGAAGGAAAACAGTCGAAATGACATGGTAAACAAGTGCTACCTCTGCAGGGAGAGCGCGATAGCGAGAGAGAGAGAGAGAGAGAGAGAGAGAGAGAGAGAGAGAGAGAGAGAGAGAGAGAGAACGGGAGACATAGAAAAGGAAAATTATCATCTGCAACGCCTCATTATGTTTCTTATCAGGCTGGTAACGCCTGCTTGACCGTTTCACCCAGCTCCTGTCGGAGGCTGTTCCATCGATTATCCTCATTACAAAGGAGTGCAGGCAGCCAGGCAGACTTTGGCTCAAGGTCTGTGGTGAGAGAAGGCCTGTGTCTCTTTCTAGGTAAGAACGCAGGGTTCCCTTTGTCTCCCCCAATAGGGTTGCAAAGATGGACATCGAAACCACCTTGGGCCAGATGAGTGCTGGGATTGCTCTGTGCACTGCTACAGCTACCAGGCCTCTGTGTTCCTCTGAGTTATAGATTTACACTCTTTAGAGAATGAAGGATGACAGCTCATGTGTTACAATGCCGAAAAGCAATTAGAGGGATATGACAGAAGTAATAATAATACAAGGCAGAGGAAAACGACACGAAAATACAAGCACTGAGTTTCATTTTTCATTTTGTTATTTTCTGTGAGTGTACAGTGCTCAAGAAACTATTTCTCTGCATTGCTGGAGCCCATAGGAAGGGTTGGTTTTAAAAATTAAGGATGCAGCTCTTCATTTAAAATGCTTGTAATGTACAAAAAGTGAAGAGTTCGTAGTGTGCCTGTGGCTTAGAGAGTAAAAAGTAATGAGACTTGTCTCCTTCCTGGGACAACAATCAATCTAGTTTTCATTGTATCATATGTTTTATCATACCAAATCACTCACATATTTTACAGTGCCTCCCCCCTACAACTCTACACCATTAACAGCTTTAAAATTCTATGTTTGCCCCCTCTGCTGAGAATCAAGAGACTATGAACACATTGCACTTAACAGTCCTCCCAGATGTTAGACATCATTGACGACAAAGAGAGACCATGATGTCAACCCAGGCACACACCTGGAATTGGTGAATCATGCTCCGAAATAAGTTTAAAAAAAAAAGTACCAACAAGAACAACAATTATCATCCTCGCTCTGTCTGAGGCGAGAGTCTCTCCGGAGTCGTTCTTTATCCTTTAAACAGAATCAGCGCTTTTTGTCACCTGTTTGTACCTGAGTTTTTGTTGTCATTAAGTTTCCGTGAGTGGCGCAGATGTGTAATTAAAGGCGGCGAGAGGGAGCAGAGAGTGCTGTCTCTGCTGCCGTGGCTGGCTGCCAGGCTGTGCACCTGGACTGGCCTACCCATGGCCGACTGCTCCTGCCTCTTGGGGCTCCTCAACGCTCCCCCTCGGTTCTTCAGAAAATGTGTGCCACTCCTCTTCTATTTGTCTTGAGGCATTTCCCCTCCTGTGACTTGTCAGGGACCCACACTGACAGGCTGCTATATTCCTGATCAGGCCCCTTTTCTCCCATTCTGCAAGCCTTCAATTAGGGGAGTCAGTTTATGTCTTTAATGTACACCCTGTGGATATGCCTAGTTATGGACTTTTCTGTCCAGGTGGTTGCAGTGGGTCCAGGATCAAGCCCCAAACTGTTATATCCTTCTAAGCAGTGAAAGGCTAGCTTTTCCCATCAACAATTCGTAACTGTTGCAGTGTTATAAACCAAACCAAACAACAAAAACAACACAGCAAGTAAGTTTGAAAAAACGGTTTTACTTAAGAGGACAGCTTGTTATGGGTGATGACTTTAATGTTTTTTATTGCAATGCCCTGATGTGCTGTGATGTTTTTAATAGGTTGCTAAAGTTTTTAAGATGATTTCAGCATTTCCCTGCTGACCCTGTACCCAACCAATCAAGTGTCTTTATTAGTGTGGTGAGGAGCAGATAGGAAAACACCCAATGAATATGTATTTTAATGTATGAAACACGTTTTCAAAGCTGCTTGTCTATATAGATTCAGTGGAATTTCTTGTAATTGATGTCACTGTATGTGAGTTTGATTGGAAGACAGTAATATCCTAAATTTAAGGCACATACAAAATGGGAACATATTGACATTTACATTCTTTCTTTGGGATTACCTGGGTAAAGTTTGGGTTGCTGTGTCATCTGTTTTTGAATTGACTGTTTTTACTCTCTTAGCACATACATCACATTTTAATACAATCTTAATTTGTACTGCTTTACTAAATTATAAAATATAATATTCCTAAAGTATAATTGTTCTTTAAATTTGTTTAATAAGATCCTATATTTAATGCCATACTTCTTTGGACCAATCTGATCACCCTGACATCACCCTGAGGATCCCTGAAGGCCTGTACAAAGATGCTGAACACAGCACACCTTGCGGTGCAATAACAGACGAGCTTTTAATTTCCCTGAAAACAGCTCTCCATCCCAGCTGTAAAATATAACAAGTTGGCAATTTTTAACCCATGCAGGGAATTTTATTGAAGACTTGCTTGAAGGTTTTCAGCGTGTCCTTCACGAACTTTAAAGCATGCTTTATTTTCAACTACACAAAGATTAAAGCTTGACTATTTCTTTGCCATACAAAAATGATTGTCAACTGATAGCTTTACTTTACAGCATTGTGCTTGCTTTTGCAACATGTTGCAGTCAAGGAGAACAAGTAGGCATTTGTCTGAAAAAATTGACAGTAAAAATAAAAAGTGCATTATATTTGGGAAAAAGTTACATGTTTAAAAAAGATAACATCAACAGTGTGATTTTCAGAAGTGGACCCAGAAAAAGTCACCTACCTTGATAAATCTGGCTCTGGGGCTCCTGTTTATACAAAAACAAAATTACAATTTATACAAAAGAAAGATAGGGGGAATAAAGCACAATTTCATGGCTGTTCTTCAACTCTATTCGTTGAGTTAAAAAAACTCCTTCTAATCTCTGCGTGCCCACTAGTAATCTTAATGAGCTTTCTTCAGGAGTAATTGAGCCTGTTAATTAGATTGAATTAGAGTATAATTACTACAGTGCCCAAAGCCTAATGAAAATATATTTTCCACAAGGTTTCCACTTAAACCTTTCATGACTGCTCACAGCGCATACCCTCGAACTGTCTTTGATGTCCCTACTGCAGTTGCTACATAAAAGGGATTAAATGGCAGCTCCTTAATTTGCCAGTTTTGTTCACTGTGAGATGGATTTTGGCATCTCATAATTCTCTCCCTCACACTTTGGCAGAGGCTGCAGAAAACGTCTCGTATTTGATTACAATTATGGTTTCTGGTTTATGTTTTCTTTTTTTTGGTGTCCGATCTGCAGATTTGATTGAGGATGACGGATTTATTAAGCATTCCTCTTGTCTTTGCCCTCTCAGTCAGTGGTATGTCCTTTTGCTAGATCATTTTTTTATGGGTTGGCTTTTAACTACTATATATAAGCAGGCACTGGCTTTGAAAATATTAAAACACATCTAGTAATATTCACACACACACACACACACACGCAGACACACACACTGACACTTTAGAGGTTAATATTTCCGTTCAGGTTTCACAACAGAAGGTCTAGGTGACCCAGCAGGGCATTCACTATCCTTTTAAGTCTTCCATTGCCTAAAGCCAGGAATGAAATGAACCTGGCAGACTATGAGAGGCCTGCGGTAGAAGGTGGCAGTCAAAGCAAAAGACACTTCACAGTTTGACACATAGTCAGTCTCTCATTGGAACAAGACCAAGACTGATGGTCTGTATGGTTCTGGCTTAACCCCTTAATTTTTCTGTTGCAGAGCACGCCAAACTGAATAATGTACAGAATGGACAAAAAAAAGAATGACAGCAATGTCAATTTTCACATTTCATTTGGTGAAATCGAATAGGGTAACCTTTCGGTCACCTGCATTACATTCTAAAAGTGCAAACATGTGCTCGGCATTTTTGCAGGCTAATATTATCATTGTATAAAATCTAACAGAGATGTTTAAAATATCATTTTCTAGCATTGATTTGTAGGGTTTAATGTTGTGTGCTGATTGTGGTCTTTCATGACCTCCATATGAATAAACAGAATAACTGCATCCTACTTTGGTGGCATTATTCCCTTCCAATATACTGAAAAATGCTCTCTGCCCTTCTGCAAAAAAACAGCATTAACAAGGTATTATTGCACTTTTATTAAACCTTGAAGCTCAATGAAATTGTTATTTTTTTCCTGCTGACACAAAAAAAAAAGATTATTACTAGAGTCCTACTATACTGTGGGTTGTACTCCAATTGCACAGATCATTTGATGTTCTGTTTTATTAATGTATCTTATTGATAGCAGAATCAAAGTTGGGCTCCCTGCTCCTACTTTCTACTACTACTTTTTCAGGCATTGCTCGATCAGGCCCAAGATAAACATGCATAACATGTGAATAACACAAGTGAATGTCCGGATAACAAGCTCTTTGATCCCACAATTGGTAGGTGACATTTTACTTGATCTGATTGAGGGAATTCAGTTTTGGAGGAATAGCGTATGACCGTCATGTCAGACAGACAAAGGGACAGGCGTCACTGTAATATAGTCATGCACACATTGAGCCTTCTTACATAATGTCAATTTTCATTTAAATTAAGTGCCACTCACTTGATCTGTAATACTTAGATCATTCACATAGATAATAAACAAGGCACGCTCACCCCACGTGGAACATTACATTCTTGGCATTTTGTTCAGTTCTTTCCATCAGTACTTTATTTTTATGCAAAGGAAATTTTGTATCTGCATACTCCAAACCCCTTCCTGCCAAAAGAGCAGACTTAGCTTACACATGATTTAGTATGCTGGTTTAAAATAGTTAAATTAAATGTGAGCACCACCTGACTTCTGGGCTGTACTCTGACAACCCGTAACGAACCAGGCGGTCAGAGTCACATTGCGCTAATTCCCAAGCATCCTGAAAATTGCGTCCGATCTCGTCATAAATCAGGCGGAACCACACAGAGAAGATCTGGGCAGCAATTTCACACCATCACGCATTGTAAATAAAATCAGCCTGGAGCCCTATGAAGGTCCACTTTGTGTTTGGGAGCCGCAGCGTTACCCAATATGGACTCTTCCCCCCCTCCAGCGGTCTATGAGAATTCCAAGCTTTTCTGCAGCACGGAGATCTAGTTTCTGGGTTACCTTGATGGTGACCACATGTTTGCGCATGCAAGTAAACACTTGTGAGAGTGACATTTTCACCAGCCTTGAGTTCCACTGTGAACAAGCACGTATAGTATGCTCACAAACATCCCCCGCAGACGTAGGCCACCACCTGATCCCAAAACATCCGCCTGTCACAAAACTTGGCTTCATGTAATTTATATTCAATGTTAGGGTAATTTTAGATACAATGATTAAAACAATTTTTTCTTAATGTATAAAATATATGCACATAAGCATATCCAAATCTCAGTGATCTTTTTTTTTCACACCTTTTTAATCGGTTATTTTCCTGGGCACTCTTCCTAAACAGATATATATATATATATATATATATATATATATATATATATATATATATATAACATAATTACAAGCAAATGTGACAAGAAATGCATTGATTATTAAAATGACAAATAAGGAGAGAGCAAGAAAGAGGATTGTTCATACCTCCCAGGAAACTGACAATTGTATTTCTTTCCAGTAGGCCGCCAACAATTTTCCTCATATCTGTCTACCTGCTAGGGACTGGGAAGCTGCTGTAACTGATCACTGCTCCTGTACAGAGATTTGAAGCAGGACGTTGCGGCTCAGGCACTGGTTTTCAGGTTTCCAGGTTTACTGTAAGCGATTTGTCATTTCTGACATATTGAATAAGAAACGCAAATGCAACACATAACAATGTTACCCTTGCAGAGGCAGTTGTTAATGTAGGCCGGTTTTAAACCCTGGGGTTATTAGCAGTCGGGAGTGATTCAACCAAAGACCCCTGTTTTAATTAACTTAGTTTCCTTAATTACAAAAGTGAAGAAATGTGGTTTGCATGAGTAGCAGCCCCGGCACTGCGAATTATGGCAGAACACCTTCTTTGCAAATTAAAAGTCATACTATGGGACTGCAGCATTGTCGTACCATCCATTCTCTAAATTAATTGATCCAACGCTTTGATATCTGACTGAAGATTACAACAAATATTTACATCTGTAACTTGGCCACACTGGATCAGTTTCCTTTCAGCCATTTCAATACATTTTCTTGCCCTAAAACAAATCAAATCTCAGGTAAGAAGCTGGACCACCTGAATTCAGTATCAGTGGGGTCACATCTTGTGTCTTGCTCATGTAGCTGTCAGCTGCTGTCAAATTTAACTTGTACTGGTGAGGGGGTGTCTGGGGTTTATTCACCCCACCATAGCTAGCCCCACTGAGGCAGAAGAGTCATACCAAAGATAATCGTATTGTTTTGACATTTTCAGTAACTCGAAAACCTCCACTGATTAATGTCCTCTGCTTACAAAAGTGTCTGGTTGACGGTGAGGTATGAGGACACCTTTCAAAACAACCTAAAGAAATAACACACACAAAAAAAACTATCATTCCACCCATCATTCTTGTCCATTTCTTAGTGTGGCATTGATTTCCACCGCTGCATCAAGCCGTATTTAGAGAATCTGCAAACAGATCCCTGTGAATCCGCATCCATCAATTCTTTACTCTCAACTGGGGGTTGAAGTGGTGGGGTGAGACAATTAATTCAGCAGTCTTAACATGGGAGAGAAAACAGCAGGAAATAGGAAATTTGACATTTCAGATGTACGGCGAAAAAAGAGAAATGCGTAAAATATTCGAAGATGTTGAGAAAAGAGTCTCGCTCAGGAAAAATGAGCGACACGGCCTCTTCCCCCTATCCTTACTTATTTCCCCAACAGCCCAGAGACCATAAAAGAATAGAAATCATGTCACAACAGTGCAATAAAATACAAGACAGTAGTATTAGAATAATTCTCTTTCTCAATCCTCATTAAAACTCAAGGACTGGATGTCAACTCGGGAGAAGCTATGACCAAGAGTATAATGCATTGGTATATGAAGTGCTTTGACAAAAAAAACAAAAAAAAAATACACTTCTGCATGGTGCAAACATATCAGTGTAAATTGCAGAAATAAAATTTGACTCAAGTTAGATTTAGTGAAGTGCAGCAGAATAGGTTTCATTCATAACTTAAAAAAATGGCATGATAAAAAGGTATAGCCATGATTGATTACAACACAATAACAACATCAACAACATCAACGAAAACATCTTAACTGATATCCAGTAGGCCTTAAATGCCACACCAGCCAGGTTTCCATTGTTTAGCCCCTGTCTGAACCCAATTACACTATCAACAATGGATGTCCTCCAAGCTGACAGAACTGGGTCCATGATTAAAGACTGCCGGACCGATGGCAGCTGGCAAGGCCATAATTCAATGGCAAAGTTGGCCAGATTTTATAATCTCCTCTCTGTATGTCACGAGAGATCTCAGCTTAACTAGGCCTGAATAATTCAAAACCATCATTATGGCGAGCGGCATTTTTTTATGGCGTCAAACACGAAGAACGGAAGAAAGAAGGGAAAGAAAGGGGGCAACATAGCTGCAGGAATGAACACAGAGCAGCCAATCTGAATAGTTAATGAAGAGGTCCAGGAAAGTCGTTTATCCCAGAGTTCTGCTGTGACTTTTGGCGCTAAATCTTTTGTAATGAAAGCAAAGCACTCTTGTCAATTACGTAACGAAAGCGGCTTTACAGTGGTTTGGGGCAATGCGCTGACTCTTGTCTCCGGATTATGGCAGAAAAAAACACCCATCAAGTTCTCTCATAAATATGTTAAGGAGGCGAAATTACATTATAAATTTGAATGTTATGAATGTGCGAGGGAGCCTGAGGAACTGCGTCCCTGAACTGTGTGGCAACAGGAAAGTAGGGTGATATTTCAAGAAATTTACATACTGTCATCATTGTGGCTGCTAGAATAACTGCGGAGAGACGCGCATGATTGTTTTAACAATATTTGGTGTTGAGACACTGATACAATTACAAAATACCAGCACTGTATGTTTCTGCACAGACATCCATTACATTTCCCCATTGTGTGATTCAGGGAGAGCTGTCAGCACCTTAAAAGATCAGACCTGTTAAGCTTTTCTGAAATGCATCCTCTAATACACAAATCTTCCAGAGATTTCAGCGTTTTCTGGATAAATACCGTGAAATGGTGTGGAGCGGTTTTGAATATACCATAGATGAAACTGAAAATGTGGTGCTGTGACAATACTGTAATAATAATTATAGCAAAGGTTTTTAAAATGATTTTACATTCCAATAAGAAAAACAAAACTATAATAATGTATTTTAAGTGGTTTTATTTTCTTTCATCTGTGAGGTTTACAAATAGTGTTGGAACAAGCTACAACCATAAACAACCATTATCCCTGGCATCAACAGGCCTTGTTTTGGAACCATGCCACCCTTTTAACATTATCCAATTAAGGCAGGGTTTAACTGAGTGGTAAACATGAAGGTAGGGGGGTTATAATTAAAATAACTATTTACCCAGGGTAAAGGTTCACCCCAGCCACAATGATGCAAGAATAGGTAGCCCAGTGGATTTGAACAGTCTCTTTTGTCGGCATAAAAAATGCACACTAGACAAAGCCTCTTGCCCTTTCTTTTAATCATGGCTCCTAATATATTGCCAGCCTGGTGTGGAATATGACTGGCAATGTTTTACCATTCA
The DNA here is from genome assembly GCF_036373705.1 of Amia ocellicauda. Classification (NCBI taxonomy): domain Eukaryota; kingdom Metazoa; phylum Chordata; class Actinopteri; order Amiiformes; family Amiidae; genus Amia; species Amia ocellicauda. The sequence continues at coordinate 4,397,374 of NC_089869.1, read as the reverse complement.
TTGACGGTCGTGATTATTATTTTTTTTTTATACTTTTGCCAACTGCTTGGTTCCAGTTTGCAAGGGTAAATTTAATAAGGAGCATACTCATGAAGAGCAATACCAGCTTTGGAGCCATTTTTCAGCCCGGTGTGGATTAGCTTGTCACTACTTCTCTAATTCATGTTGGATCATGGGGCTCTGTAAAGAGAGGAGTCAATTCTCACCTCGACAATAAAACTAAGACGTTTGCTTTAAAATGTGGCTAACTTGGACAGCCAATGACAGCTTATCTGTCAGAGTAACATACAGGCTCTTGCCTGGAGCGAGGCAGAGGGTAATTTAATATTCTAATAGAATTCAAACAGCCCTTAAAACTAACAGGAATGGGAACTCTATTACCTAGCACATAGAAGGTAAGAAAAAAAAACATACAGATATAAAGTATGCTTAGTGGCCACTATAATTTATACAGGAAGATTTGTTAAAAGTTTTACTTGCATGTAAATCACAGACTCTAGACCCTGACAAAATGTCAGTTCCATGGGGATTAGCACTGGCTAGTTCACCTTTTATGACCAACAAAACTGTGATAACTGATGTTGAATGGTTTAGCTCCTTTATGGCGCACTTTTGAAAAATGCAGTGCTACAGAAAGGCTAATGGTGAAATGTCTTGAGAAATGTACCGTCAAGAAGCGCGAGGAAGACAGAGTGCACAATCTAACATTCTGTGAACGGGGGGGCAAAGTCTTTATGTATAAACGATATACATGGGGTTTTATAAATGTTTGGGAAAGATATGGATTCTCTTAAGGCAGGAAATGGAAAGAAAATGGAGGCCAACATGTATTATAATAATTGATCACTGCGTATGAATAGTTTATATTGATGAAGTGCAATAATGAGTACATGCACAAGGTTTTAACTCAGGAGTTCAGCAGGTGCTCTTTTTGTGGTTATGGTAAATAGTCGGAGAAATCTAAAATGGGTTTCAGGAAATAACTGAAGGAATACAAATACCTTAGATAGACAATTAAAAAACAAAAACAAACTAAATGAATCATTTGTGGATAATGAGGTCACTACACACCGAAAACATAATCAGCCTAATTGCTGTTAAAAGATTTTTGTAGTTCACAGCTTTATTTAAAAAGCCTTCTCCACTCCAAGATCCTGGAGAAACGGTAACTGCATCCCTTCCCAAAAAAGCTGTATTTGTGGATGGATTGGTCTCTCTCAATTCTCCATCTATGTTGAAATTTGCTGGGAATCTTATACAAAAAGAGTGAAGTGTAAAAGAGCCAGCAGTAAAAAGTGGTATACATATCGACCTTGTGGACTCAGTTGTCCAGCTTCTGGGGTATTGTCTGCTTTGGAGAGTAGCACTGGTGTGTTTTCCTGGCCTTCTCCTGCACCTCACTGATGTGATCCCACCATGGGGCCTGGACACAGTGTTATCATTGGAGTCTCATGTCAATGAACTTTGACCCTCAACAAATCTCTTTCCCTTCAGGGGTGGCATGGGGTTCCTTCGCTTAAGAAGGAGTGATAGGGCAACCACAGACAAATGTGTGTGTGTGAAAGACAGAGCGAGAAAAGCCAGATAGTGAAGGGAACAGGTTTGATAGTCTGTGCCTGATATTTACAAGTGATTCATTTTCTGAATCTGCACTACATTACCAGAAGTGATGTGTCAACAGATAATACCAATGGGTTTTTTGTTAGGTATAGATCCATCATTGTCCTAAATGACTGCTTAAATCCCTTTGATAGTTGGCCTGAGGAAAATTGTGACAATGCATCTGTAGTACACTTTCAACTAAAGTAACAGAGGTTGGTCTCTGAATTCTGTTCCTGTTTAGTTTATCTCAGACTTAACAAAGTCCAATTAAAGCTAGAAATAAGCTGTTTTAACTAACATAAAAGTAACTATTGGCAGTACAGTCAAGGTGCCTTTAAAAAAATATATTCAAAATACCATTACATAGAGCATCTCATCTCTGGCATAATTCATGACTGGCTGAGTGAGTGAGACTTATCAATTTACTGGTAATATGATGTATGTTACATTCAGGACTGATATATTTTATTTATGAATGTATTAACACCACTATTTTATAAGGATAACAATCACTGGGCCAACATGACAGAAATATATTTAATGCATCAGCAACCATTCTATGCAAAATTGCACTAATAATGGACACATTTCAATCTGTAATGTAGCAGACACATTAGTACACAGAAATTATATAAGGTCATATATGGCAGCATGGGAGAGCCACAGGGTCTTTCGACTTTCATTCTGTCTTTACCCCTCAGTTATTTAATTGATCTAATCATTTGCTCTCTCGGACACATTTATTTCTTTTCCCGGTCTTATGCCGTTAATGATTTAAATTAAAAGACAGAACTCAAGAAAGACAAAGTATCAATTGAATATAGTACTTGAGGCCTGACACAAATGATTGAATTTGTGCATTTTTCAAATAAGAGGACGGATTAAGCAATCAAATGCTCAGGTGGAACGGAAATCAGACGAGCCCGCGGCTTTTAACGACTGGATTTGGACACCCCTGCCCCATAATTCAGAAACACACCGGAAAGGAATTTTACATGTCTGTACAGTTCAAACCTGGCGATTCATGGTCCCTAGGACTCCACATGCGAAATGTTCTCCTTCAAAACAGCTTTGCCACATCTGAGACCTCTGAGATGGTGCTTGGGGAATGTTGATCCGCCATGCGTGACCTTTTTTTCTTCACACGTTTTAAAGTCCCACACCTGCTGTCCGATACAGGTGCAAAAACACACAACAATCCAAATTTTTTGGTGTCACACGAGTGCCCCTCTGTCATGTGACCAGCTGTAACAGCTATTCTTCAGATAAGCCCAATACTGTTTTTTTGTGTTGCAATATGTGTTTTTGTTTATTTATTTATATTCTTATTATTTTTAATTGTCAAAAAAAGAAAGTAAGTTGAATCTTATTTAGCACATTTATGTATGTGGTCCATTCTTGACTGTATAATATTATAGTGAATTGCAGAAATATTCTAATTGGAACAAGGAATTTAATATAACAATATAATTCCTATTATCTGACTGCCATATGTATTCCAAATCATTTCTCTCTTCCCCCCAAATTTCTTCTTTATAGTTTTTCTTATAGTGTCTTCCAGAAGCTGTACCCAGAAACAACTGCAGAATATGTCTTTTGATTTGGCACCATCAAACTCAATAGGAACCAAAATAAATGTTATTCGTCAAATAAAATTTCATTTTTTCTGAAATAAACCTAAATAAATCTTGCCTTTATAGAGTTGTAAGGATCGCCACAGGAGTCAGCACCAATAGTGAGCTTCTTTATAAACCTTTTCCAGTGGAATGTAGTAGCTTTGCCCATTTTGCTGTGCTTCTCTCTGCTGCTAGATGTCAGTGGTAAGTAACTGAAACCTGGATATTGCTTTCTACCATCCTAAAACCCTGGATCAGAATTAAGATATATATTTATATATATATTTGATTTATTTTATTGTGGACTTTACTTCTCACCTTGTTTGAAACAGAGAGAAAGCTTGAAGGGAAAGAGAGAAAGGGGATGCGTGAGAAAAAGAGAGTGAGGCAGGCAGGATTTCTGGGGACAGATGATGATACTGTAAGTCATAAATGTGGAGCACACAGCTTGCTGACAATATGCTGACATCATAAACAGTGCTTTCAACAATAAATAAGCATAATTTAAAATCTGCTTTATTAGAATAAATAATAACTCCCCCTTTTTTAACATCTGCCACCAGATTGACAATAACTTTTTTTCCACAGTCAAAGGGATTATTTTATTGTTGATTTCCCCTCAGGAATGAGTAATTGTCATCTGCAGGCACCTAAAAAGCCTCTGCAGGGATGCAGAATTACTTAACGGTTGCTAAGAAGGAATTCAGAGTTTTTATTTTCATGTGACGTCACTGTAATCTATTTTTACTGCTGTTTACCCATTCGCTCTTAGAACTCAAATTCATAAACTGTAGCTCCACTGTCTGGGCCACTCTGTCATTAATGCAAGCTCAATGTCAGGAGAAATGAATTTGTTCTACCATTTGTTTCTTTATGTATATAGTCTGTAAGATAAATCTGACTTCAAAATGATCTTTACAATGACATTCTGACTGTTTGGATGACTGCTGCAAACCAAATGTGACATTAATTTCCCTTTGAAATGACATCATATGGAAATGGTACCTAACTCTTGTGGTAATAGTTCTAAAAAAAGCTAATATTGACCTGTCAAAGTAGTTTCCTTTGTTGACTATTCAAACACAGTAGATTCTAATGACAGGACAATGACAAATCTTTAGTGTCCATCGTTAAATTTCACTATAAATCTACACCAAAGAGCAAATGGATGTTTTCCCTGCAAATCTTTTTTACTGTTAACATCGGCTGGCTGTGCCAAGTACTCATAGTCAAACTTTTAACACTGCTATGCCACACTACTATAACAAACTTTTTCTTTCACTCCCTGAATTGAAGATTCAAGTTTCGGGAGAAGCTGCTACTCGTGCCATATCAAGAAAGGGATTTCCCACAGCAATCACAACTCATACACATCACAAGCTAATGGCGTTCCGCTGATTGCCAACTATTCCAAATAAATCTGTCTGCTTGTGAGAGGGAGTCTTCTGAAACTGTCTGTAGGGGGGACAACCTTTCCAAATCGATGAAAACCCCAAAGGTCACAGGTGTGCCGAACGTGGTCCACAAATCAAAGAGCTGGGCAAAGGTACACGGGGTCAGTTGAACAAAGCCAGTGTCCAATTACCCCTACTAATTACATTACCATGCTCTAGAGTCTAGACCTAGAGTGAGGGCCACACCAGAGAGTCTTTACCGAAGGTGATAGTCTAGACAGCCATTACTATGCCCTCCAGTCAGTCCGTTCCATCTGGATGCTTCATCGGACGGTGGAACTCAGCATGGGGCCTTGGGACCTGCTCACAACAAAACTGAGGAGGGATTTAGTGATATGAGTCTGGGATTGTCACCTTGGTGCAGGTGTCCCTCAGAGCAGATGAGGTTAAGCTGTGAGTCTGGAATGTATCTCTCTCAGTGGCAGCTGCAGCTACAAGGAGAACATCTCCCCAAGAAAGAGGTTACAGCTAGATTTCACATGAAAATGCTCCCAATTACTGGTGGTCACTCTCACACAATTTTGGAATCTAGAAATATAGGCACACAGTGTGAACTTTCAAAGGCCAGGTGCCGAAGTTTGATTTTGATTAAATAGATCCCTAAAATCCATAACAGCAAGATTTCAAGAGTTGTAGGAGGAATGGGGAATGTTCGAAAAATGTGTCAGTGCGGGGACAAAAACTATGAAAAAGGAACTAGAGAGCAGAAAAGATTATAAAGGGAGAAAGTGAATGTGACAGACGGACATTGAAATATTTTGAAAGAATGCGCTGGAGTGCAGACTTGCGGAACTGCAGGAGGAGACCTGAACATGACTGATAGGTGAAGGATGATCTACATTGATGAGGAGAGGTTAAACTTTGACCCGGGGATCGGAATGGATTGTTAAGAGCAGACAGAACAGGCCACTCTGCCCAGTTTAATATTGTGGAGAAATGTAATGGGGTTTTGAAAGGCCGGCTTCATGTTACAGATGGAAATATTACCACAACCAGTTTAGAAACATGAAATGGGTATTTTTCTCTTCTTCTGCTGAACAGTCTGCTGACTCCACTACAAATGCAGAATCCACGGCCATTTTTCCAAGTTGATTCGCTAACCTGCGCTTGGAGGCTGATTTAAACAGCTTGAAAGGTTTAGTTTCAAACACAAAATCTATATTTTATTTGACTTTATTTACAACCAGATCATACTGTTGAGTATCATAGAATGGGAAAGATGACACTAAGATAAGAATGACAATCCATTTAGGCAAACACCATAACTGCCCAACTGAAATTACAGTCAATGAAGGCCACCATTACCACAGCATTCACTAGACCTTTTCTGACCAAAGGTAAATACAAGTGTTTTATTGTTTATTTGGCTGGTTAACTAAGAGACACAGCCAGGCTCAGTACTGTTAGGTGTTTATGTCTTCAACTGCTTTTACTAAACAATGCAAGGGTTCAAGGAATTGGTGATTTGCTAAGAATGGTGCCAGAAGAAGCTTGGTCGACAGTACAACTTTAACAATACAGTGAAAATGTTAGATTGAAAAATTGTGTGGAACTGAACAGGATTGTTAGGATTGTCAGGATTTACCTAAGGCCTAAAAATGTATTGGGTTATACTACCAAGCCTATTTTTTTCTCTTATTTTTTAAATTGTATTTATGGTTTTGGTTGATTGTATTTATCCCACGGAAAATCCTATTCAACTAGAAAATTGTAAATGTTGCATTGTTACAAATCCTGTAGAGTGGAACAACAAAAAATATAGACATAACAATTAAAAACAGGAACAAACATGGTGTAAAATACAACAAAAATACAATAAATATACAACATGAGTTAACTATGATCCAATTAATAAAACTGCAATTCACAATAAACACCAACCAAACCCCCATAATGTAGAACCTAGAATCACACAAAATAGTTCAAATTCATATATTTTACATGCTCCCTGAATGATCTTATGACATTATTAATGGAAAGTTTTGTTGTGAAAGAGATATCACGTAACAAATAAATAAATGAAAAAATAAATAAAAATATATATATATATATCTTCTGGTGGTTTCTGTTTGTACCTTGTAACAACTCCCTGTAATGTAAGCCACTATATACACTGGACTGTGTCAGAACAAGGTAGCGTATTGGAATGGAGCAAAAAACACAAAAACAACATATTTAACTTGAGTTGACCCCTTTACACTCAAGACCGTCTAGCCCCCGCTCTTTACACAGTTGATCGAGTAAATGAATGAATGAACGACTCCAAATTGATTGGATATTTACAGATCACACTATCCAACTCTTTCTCGTGTTTAATATCTCCACATCATTACAACTCAGCACGGAAGCACATTTATTTTTGCTTTAAATTACCCGAGCAATGATTCACGGATTCCATTTCCAATTAGGAGCGACAACAGTTTCAAAGCAGTGTACCTTTTGCGATCATAAATATTCCCTCTCCTCTGATGAAATGCATGGAAAGGGAAAGAAAAAAATACTTTTCTTTTTTCTTTTTTTTTCTTTTTGATTTACTCCTCCTTACACAAATCTTTAAGTCCCTGGTAATAAAACTCCCAACCTGGATACACATTACCCTTTAAACGAAGGCTTGTAGACATCAAGTCATTAATTCTCTTAATGTAACATGTCAGACGCCCGCCCTATGAAAATTATTTAGACAAACATTTGGAAATGGCAGCAATAAATCTGCATTATCTCTATAAAAATCAGCTGCGGGATATGAGAAAGGTCTCGTCACGCCTGTTAGAGGCGTATTTGTATTTCAGCAGTGTCCGGCTTGTTCCTGCCACACAGGGTTAGAGTGTCACGGCTCAAGCACTGATTGAATTACAATAGACAAAGCTAAAGGTCAAGCCTCTCTGCCATTCATATTGCCATGCATCGGCCACTTTCAAGGAAAGCCGAGGTCCTTGAAAACAGCACATTGGCAACATTTGTCTGACAATCAAAAGAACATATTTTTTAACTATGATTTAGCCAGCAACAATGTAAGTAAACCTGTTTTACAGATTCATGTACAAATGTTTATACACAGTCAAAGAAACAAAGAACAACCTATTGGTACAATACTATATTCAGACTAAGCTATTCATCAATAATTGCTTAGAAAAAAGAGCAGGTTGTACTCATTATTGCAATTATGTATTGTGAAGCTCTGCCAAACTGGAAGTTGAATGATCCCCTGCCACTTTTTAAATCAAAAGAAATGCACTGTATTGCACGCCCTGCAACAAACAATATGAATACTGTATGCTCTGTTTAACTGCCTCAAATGTGTATTGTTCTTAGACCTTTTGTTGTTGATGTAATTTCCTAATTAGAATGAAATGTAAAAGCACAATACTGAAATATAATAGTACAAACAAACTGAACAAGAAAGCAGTGAATAATATAGAAAGTGAACTGGGTTGTAGAGTTTTATATAGCAAAATACAGGTATTTGGCTAAAAAATAAAACAAAATAAAAATAAAACAGGACAAAAACAAGACAAAAACAAGAAAAAGTGACAAAATGAGCCCATGCTTTTAAGATCAACATAGATATACTGTCTGGGCCTTGGTGGCACATGCCATAATTTAACCTTTTATAAGACTGTGGTTACATGCTATGACCAACATTTTGGTTGAAACAGCTGAAAAACCCTGACAACAACTTCTTAAAGGGCCTTAAAGAAATGTACAAATGTAAGAATAACAACCTGCTTTATTCAATTATAGGCAAATATTTCATTTTGTACATCCACAACTTTCATTTCCTTGCTTCCAACTAGGGTCTGACAAGCAAAGAAGATGATAAACAGAGACAACAAGGGTCCAGTTTTGTCTCACTTACACACTCTTGGCAATCTACTAACGGGAAGTGTTGGGGTTACATTTCATGAGCTCTGGAGACGAACACAAGGCTGACCAGAACAGTTGTGATATATTTTGTTTGGTGCCAGGATTAAGCACAGTGCTGCAGTGAGTACAGGTGGTTGCTGAAAGTTGAGCCTGTGTTGAAGGTGGTGTTGTGTTTTATATTAAAGGGATCACAGGCCCACCAGATGCTTCATAGAATTTCTTCAATCCTGACGCCCTAGCTGGAGCACAACTTTCTGATTGGCCCATCCAGCGAGTGCTGAGGAAGGTCCAGGATCACACTGGAGATCATGTGCCCTGTAGGCGCGAGCAAGCGGGCCGCAACACGGATTCCTGGCCAACGGGAATGCGCTCCATGTGCTGGAAAAGCCACATACAATACAATAATCAACGGTAATGCAGAGTAGCTATTCACGTGTCCACAGTCACATTCAAACAACTTCAAAGATTGCTGCTCTGAGAACACAAAGTGTCTAGTTTTCAGTTTTCATAGAACCACAGAACGTTGTTCCATCTATTGGCAGGACTGTTACATTATCTGATCTAATAGGGACATATAAAAGCCGATTCGGCTGGCTTGGTTTCTTTTCCCTACACAGAAATGTACATTTATTATTTAATTTTATCTTGCTGTGCATAAAGGATTGTATACAGGATATATACACAGTTGCCTTTGGCACAACATGGAAAACATTGTCAACAGTTGGTGGGCTCAGTGTGAAACACGTGACCAACTACGCCACCTCAATTGTGGGGCGAGAGAGGAACTCGCAACCCCCTTCGAATTCTCTCCCCAGGCAGGCTCGATCAGACCCCAAGACACAACAGCAGGAGGTAAGTAATAATAACAATATTTTATTTAAGCAGGTTTGATGTAACATGCACAAGGCACATAGGCTGTGCAAGACAAATGGCAATTACACACAATCAGGGAAGATAACAGGCAATAAATGCACTAGCTAAAACTAAAACCCGCCTTTAATATTCAGGGAGCATAAAAGACAAAAATACCCTAACCCAAAGAACATAAATAAATAATAATAAAACAACCTAATAAAACACAATATCTATTGATATAAAACTAATCTTTCCATACTGTAAACATTCACACTAAGCAGCAACAGATTTAGAGGCGTCTCTCTCCCAGAGATGCTCAAATACAGCGAAAAAACAATAATTAAATAATAAGGCCAGTCACGCCCCACTCGTGACACACACAACACGACAAACCATCTAAGCCGTGCCAACCCAACAAACAAATGAACAAACTCCTATCTGTGTGGGGAATTCAGGAGAGGAATGGATGCGTTGGCCGCCCCTTCACACTCCGCATTGGTTTGTGGTGGACAGCACATTCCCTCGTCCGTTTTTAATTCACCACTGGATATTCACAGAACTGATAACCCTAGAGCATGAGGCAAGTGTATAGAAACGGTTGCGCCAGCGAATTCCCCTTTAATAAACACCCAGGGCCTCTATTTAAGATTGATATGGGCCCTGGGCTTTGCTGAGGCTAAGTTATAACCGGCGCCCCTCCTCCACCCACCCCCCCCATCTCTCACTAGTCAAGGCCCAAGTGCTGATTCAAGCACAAATTCCTGCACACATCACCATCTTTTCCTCTCCCCGTTGCTCACTATTCCCCCTCGTTGAGCTTGGAGAGAGAAGAGCAAAACCCTACTACTATTACAGACGAGCCTGGCAGAATAAAGGAGGCATGGCACAATTCAATTTTCTCCCAACCTCTCATTTGGGCTCCCTGCCCCTAATTTGGCTAGTAATTACCTGAAATAAGCCCAGTATTGTTTAGTTGATTTGGTTTAAAAGATGAGAAGGTAGAGGCAAAAGCCAGATCTATTTTTCAATTACCTATCTGTGTCTGACAGCCAGCGCTTGTGGTATTGCTTGGCTGCTTGCTTTCTTTCTTTCTTCCCCCCTTTTAAAAAAAAAAGACTAAACTAAGGAGTCGACAAGAGCTTCTATGTCAATCTATGGAAACGGGAGGCAGGATGGATGCCGTCTCAGCTCCTGTCATCAATATCCTCTAATATAAATGTCAGCTGTGCCATTTTACTCATAGCTATTTCCCACACTGCTGATTACATTATCGTATAATAGAGGGGAGCTGGTCTTGCCTCTCTCTCTCTTAACCCTCCTCACAGTAATGTGTCAATAGCCTGCCTCCATGAAACAAGTCAATTTTCTGCCGGCTTGGCAGCGGAATAAATCTCAGAGCTATCCAGAGAACCGGAGATATTTATATAGAGAGTGCGCGCATTTGTGTCCTCGGCTGAATGGGAATGATTTCCAGCCTGGGCTCCATCAGAGAGGAATGTAAAGCAGCTCCCCTTAAGCCAGGCTTGCGGTGCCGGCCCACCGCATTTGTTTTACTCTGCCTGCTCTGGCTTAAACGGCAGAGGGAGACTTATATCCGTGTGGAACCTGCTTCACCGCTCAAGGGCCCCTCTGCTTTCAGGGGAGTGGGATGTTGTTCTGCCCAATGGTGAATTATAATTCAGAATAAATACACAAATGAATATTATAATAATGGGGTTGAGGGAGAAAAGGGGATCGGTTGTATTGGGCCACTGGGTTTCTCTCACGAGTGAGTAAGCTCTTCTATTATACAGACCACAGGCTTGAGTGGGTTTAAAATGGCCTGTTGGCGTGTAGACCATCAAATTCGCTTTCCACTTAGTAGCCCACTTACCAACTGTCTGGTTTAGGACTGTGTAAGAGATTCTCGTTAGAACATCAGGGAAAGATGTCACGTTTTGAAAAGCTTTCCCCGTGTGTGAGTGGAGAGACACGATCCTGTACTTAACGCGCGCGATTCCTAAGGGTGTTTCTCTTTAATTACAGATGTCGACTTTTTGATCAGCTTTCCAACAAATGCGGATGCAGATATCGAATCTTCTGCGGATGCAAAAGAGATGGAAATAGACTGATATGCGGCTGACTAATGTGGAGACAAAGGAATGGTTTTAGCACCTGGAAATGTGGCTATTAAGACTGAAACTGAAATGCCTGCCCTTCTGTATGTGTAACCTTCAAAGTTTTATCTTTGCAGAGAAATTGCTTTGATGCTAAGGACTGAAAACAGTGGTGGTGGACTATAAACAGAGGAATTACAGGGAAGCATGGTGACCTTTCCGTTTCTCTTTCTCGCTGTATACTGGAGGATTGAGTGGAAGCAGGAGACACTGTTGGAGGTTAATACCCTCACACATCTCACTGGCATGAAGAGAAAACACACTGTGGAACAGCAATTAACATTTCTCAAGCAGGAGGTGCTGTATCTCGAATGTGATCGCCAGCTACACTAAAAACCTTTCTGCATTTTGGCGAATTACATTTTTTTTCTCATTTTGTGATGAAAGATAGAGCAAACAAAAAGCATTGAATGACATGCCATAATTTCCTCCAGTCCCCTTGCCCCATAAGACCATCTTACTAAACTATTTAGTATACTTTTACATCACGTTAAGTGTTAAATAACTAGTCCGAGGTCTTTGCAGTACAAAAACAGAATTTCCTTCACACTTCAAGGACCTACAAGCTCAAGAATCACTGCCAATAGTAGATAGTAATGAACTACAAAACTAGAAAATCTTTCCTCTTCAGCCAGTGCACCCACAGAATTAGCCCACGTAAGTGAGAGTAACAATATTCTCCGTAGGTTTTGCAGCCTACCACTAGGGGGCAGCAGGCATCTTGGAGTGCTGGCGCTCTGTGATGTTGCACAGGAAATGACACCCACAGGGCTCTACTGAAAGCAGCACTTCTCCTCTCCATTCATTCCCTGCCCATGGCCTCTATTCAAAGCACATTTGTATATCTTACAACTCCCTCTGCCTGCTTGTTAGCAGACTAGAACTATACTGGTCATAAACACAGGAACTGAAAAATGTTGGTAGGATAAATGACACTTTTTGAAGTCAGAATTTGAAGTTTTTTGTTTTTCTGTTTGCAGATTTTCATAGCAGGAGTATTTGAATTTGTGGAGCAAACACACCACCACTAATGGATTTCAGTAATAATATACACTTAGAACTGAGGGAGATAAGAATGTGTATGTATGTAAATATATATTATTTTTAGTATTTTTAATTTAATGAAATAATTTACATATTCCAATATATATATTGTGTGGAAAGTAGACAATATTTTTTATACCTTATTTAATGCTCATGCTTTTAAACTGGATTTGGGGGGAGGTGGGGGCACTAATCAGCATGAAATAAAATATAGTCTAATTCAAAAACAGGGTAACTGAATGATAGAGAAAGAGGCAGCATTGAGTAACATACCAAAATAGCCAACTGACCAAGCAAACATTGACCTTTTCTTTCAATTATATCAAGGTTAAAGGTCACAACCTTCGATTTTTTCCATTTTAGCCTCTAGTGTCCTGTTATTTCTGCAATGACCACGGTATATAATTGAAGAAGAGAGAAAGGGTGAAGTTGCCATGAAATGACTTGAAGTGACTGGTACAGCCAGAACTAAAAACAAATCTGTTTTCACTGAAAACATGCTGCTGTTTTAACTTGGGAACTTATTGCTGTAATTACAGAGCTGAATTCTCCCTGGCATGCAGTTACTTGTGTGGCACAAAGAAAGTGTGGCACCTAGAATTTATCAAGTGTGTAATCAATTTGGTGTGCCTTTTTTTCTTTACAGACAGACTGTGCAAGGATGCTAACAAATTTGCAATTTATTTGTCTCTTATTTCCCAAATTTGTGTAACATTATGATATTGTCTTTTAAACTAGACTGAATCAGAATGTATTATGTAATATTTTTAAAAGGATACCCTTTGAGACACAATAAGTGCAAATTCCAAGAACGAAATACCTTTCATATATTTCTAATGTGTACATGCATGACCCCATGAAAAAAGCCTTTAAAAAGTTTTTGAAGTGAAAGATTATACTTTTATTTCACAAAAAACAACAACAAAGCAGCAGATACAAAAGATTATTTGTTTCTGAATATTCCAAAATGCAATTCTGCTGTCTGTCCCTCCCCCACCACAAGAATCTTATTTATGTATTTTTGTGTAATTGGCCAGTTACATATAGTGTACCATGGCTGGATTATAAGCAATACAGTTCAATTATTATGACAAGCCGAATGTGAGTCCCCAGTGGTGTTCTGTGCTACACCGGCACAACAAGTAATGTAAAAGGTGCACAGTTTGTCCAGGATAAATCCAATACCAGTCTCAGCCTAGTGAGCTACTTGATTTCATCTAGGGACCCACTGTGGCCTATGTGTTTCAGAGGGTTAGGCACAAGAAATCACTGGGGTCTTCATACATCATATGGAAAATTTGGGGAACACCTTTCATCGTTCAACCTTCAGAATTACTAGTAGTGAAGTAAAAATGGTTTTGTGCATTCAAAGAAAAAACTAAAAAGTCCATGATTTCAATACAACACATTGTTCATCATGTGTGTAAGGCTGCTTCGAGGCTGATAGTATCACAATCATAATTATCAACATCACAATTACATTTTCAAATACTATCACATCAATTTTGTAACAGGTTATTCATTTGTAAACCTAAAATAATAATTCTGAGACTGCAGAACGATTGTTTTGGTGGATGCAAAATATTTTTTACAGCATATATATTTAGTTTCGGTGTTAAACACATCTTAGGTTGACAATATTATTTAAAGAATTTCAAAATATATTATACAATTAATAACATTAATAAACACATAAACACATAAACACATACAGTGATTATTTATCCACTGTTTTCAATAATTTAGCCATTTCAAATATTTTTTGTAATACTAACTCCGTTTTTGTCAGAGAATGAAAATGCATTGACAAGGATGAGGAACTTAGTAACTGACAATTTGTTTTAAAAAACACATTTCTTATTCTTATTAAAAAATATACACACCATAATACAAAATACATAAACAAACAAACAAAGAAACAGAGCTTAGTATATATAGAGCCCTAAACTTTGATGCAGTTAAACAATCTTTTTGTCAAAGCTTTGTGACAAGTGATATTTGTTTTCTTATTATTATTCATTAGCATGTGGCTGATGAATAAAGCCATCAAGTTAAGAATACATGAGAGGTCAATATTGTTTTTGCCCCGTGTTAACCCTTCATTGATTGAGCTAATTCATGTTTCCTGAGGTTGGCTCACTGGGGAAGAAGATCACAATGTTCTCCATTTGACCCGGGCCCCTCCCCAGGGGTTCAGAATGCCAGTTCATTGAAGAGGGGCTCATGTCTACAGAACTAATTTTCACAATAATAGCAGCATATGCTTGCGTATGCTTAAGTCTGTAGGGGTGGCAGCAGCCATATTCCTCAGAGCGGGAAAGCCAGGTGCTTCATATCAAACCCATGGAGTGACCACAAATCACTTCCAGACAGAAATGACTGATCTGTTGGGCTAGAGAATCTATAGTGTTTATATGATTTTGGCACATAAATAAAGTCTGGAAATCCTCTTTATTGGACTTGATAGGTTTTGTTTTTGTGCACAATTACAATTTATTATTGATTTGGACATTGAAATGATCAGTTAAAACTGTCTGAGGGTCCACTATACATTTTGGTCCTATAATATTTTTAAATACAAAAACATATCAGATCTTTATTGCAATTATTTTCAGACAAAAACAATGTGTTTGGGATGTGGAGACACTGTGGTTAGTTGTGGCAATGATGGATCAGTTAAAGTCATTTAATCCATCTACCTTTTTGTTCTTCTAAGAAAGAGTTATAGATGTTATGAAATTACATTTTGACATTGTTAAAGCATTTTGATTACAGTACTATTTCCAAAAGCTTTTTAGATCACAGATTTAAGCTCACCATGGTTAAGGATTTATTTTATCACTCACAGAAACAGACTAAATTGCAACAATACAACACCTATGTTACAAAAAAGGAGGGATCAGCTATCAACATTTGACTTAATGTATAAGTGGTGTGTTTTTTCCTACAGAATTAATTATAATAATAATAATTATTATTATTAATATTATTATCAATGTACTACATTATAATTATTATACTACAATATACCCATATGACATTGTTAATATTCAGCATGAAATGTCATTCAAATATACATTTTAAACATTTAATCACTTCTATTAAAATAATAAATGAGCAGAAAATGACTAAAAGTGTAAGATACATATTAGTAAAATGCTGACAAACTAGACACTGACACATAGAAACAAGAAAAAAGTATGCTGACAATTCCAATGCTCATAAACCAATTTAAATCCTCTAAATGTCTTGTCTGGCAGATTGAGCAGGCATTGTACAGGCAAAAACAATATGATTTCTTGTTGTTTTCTTCACATATTCATTTAGATTGGGGGACACAGTTTATGTGCATAAAATTCTATACTTATATTTCAAACGCAGGATATCAGTAAGATTTCTGTATGGGATATTTATAACACATGATAAACGGTCATGTACATATCTCAAAAATATGTGGATCTTTGTATTGTCATAGATTTTTTTTCACTGATTACTACACTAAGGCCTAGATGATAGGCTGCAGCAAAAATTAAGTGATGATAGGAACAAAGAACACAAAAGGTTTGGTATGCTGGTCAGCCTGATGTGATGTTGGTCACTGATTTTACCCCACAGCGGTAGCAGAAATAGTATTTTCAGGCCAACATCTGCTCTTTGCCTTGCCCACCTCTGTCCACACCAGGCCGGCCCTATTCTTAGCAGAAAGGGGGAGGTAGCAGACTCAGCTCAAGTGGAAACAACACTCCCTAGCTCCTGAAAGCCACCGAGACAGGCAGGCCTTCTTCTATTATGGTAAGAGAGCTCCTCCTAATTACTATTCAATAAACCCCCGTTAAATTAACGGCTCAATTGGATGTGCAGTAACATCTGCTCCATGCGCCAGGCCCCCTGAATCATACATCTTCCTAAATCTCCCCGTGTCTGACATCTTCTCTGCACAGCTCCCTGCCAGAGGACAAACCATCTAGTCTGTACGCAAGTGACAAGCTTCCGTGTCGCTTAACGAAACGGCAACCCAAAGGCTGCCTTTCTGTGTGTTGAATAATTCACGCATGCATTTCCAAGTAGTTTATCAGTGGTCTTTCAACGTTAGTTCTGGGGATATTTTACTGGAGTGGCAATGATCCCTGCACTGAAGTTCAAATGCATACCTGTGGTGGGATGAGCTGCAGCCTATAAATTCTTTACATTCCTCTTTTGCACAGTGCAGCCTTAACCCGTGCTTTCACAAACACTCTGCCTCATTTCACTGGAGTTTTCGAGAGAGAGAGCATAATTGTGTTGTAACCTCCATTTCTGAAAGTGGACAGGAAGAGCATAGCAACTGGATCTTGACAAAGGCAACAAGTAATTCACAGAATTGAGACAATCAGATGGGTCAGTGTGTCTGCACAAATCAATACTATTACATCGACCACAGGTTTTCCCAAATAGATAGACTCATTGACAAATATATATAAATACTGTATATATAAATATATAATTGTTTTGCATGTGGGTTTATGTTGAATGGTCAACTGTAAAGTTCTTTGCAGTAATCATGAGTCCAAATTATATTTCCTAAATATTATAAATATTGGATTTAAATTAGCAGACTGAACTCGAGTCAGAGAGAGACAGAGGTAGAGTTTATATTCTTTGGAGAGACTAAAAGTTACATATTGTATAGTGTGCACAAGGAACACAGCATGTAAAAAAAACACCCTATAGTAATGACTTGCAAATTTAATTTCAGAATCTAAACTAATTAAGTCACCAAGAGAAAACTATGCTGCAGATTAGAATAAGAGAAAGGGTTGTAAAGACAGTGTTACTTGTGACTAGTGAACAATGTGTTACACTTCTCAGTTTACAAAGGAGTTGCCTCCCAACAGATGGGCATGAAAATGAAAGTGAGGAAACTACAGGAGGAAAGTGCTTGTCTTAAAGTGCCTTTTGTTTTTTGGCAGATTGATCATGGGGGGATTGGAGACTGTGAACAAGCAGGAACACCAGGGGCTTACAGGTGATTTCTATGTAGTGAGAGTGAGAGCTTTTGTCCCTTTCTGTAAAAGACAAGCAAATAAACTTGCAAAACGATCTCCAGCCACAGATTACAACCCAATTTAGCCTTAGACCTTCTGGCTGGCAACTGAAATGCAAATACAAGCCCAACCCCCCATTCCTTGAACAGAACGAAGGGCCAGATTCAATCAAAACTTTGACCCACCCGCTAATAGAAAACTACACAACTGTACTCAGTTGCAGCTTCATTTTCAGTAAGATGCCACTTTCTTCTAATCATAAATGTAACCGCTATGTTGTACAGGTTTGTAGTTTGCTATTAGCGGGTGGGTCTTGATTTAATCCCAGCCCAAATCAACTTGTGTTGGGAGAGACCTGCTGCTAATTGTAACCCACACACCCATGACAGAAACCTCACATGCTAATTTCATAAATCACCACAATGAGAGCTGCTTGCGTTCCCTTGCATTCCACCTTGCTTTGTCTTCCTTTGCTCTCCATCTTTTTTTTTTCAATTGTTGCCACAAACAGAAGGCACATTCATCAAGCTTCCCATTTTAGGTCTTGTTCCATATCTCATGAATAGGCTGCTCATCAATAACCCCCAGCCTCGTTGATCTGAAATTATTTTCTCCAGTTAAAGTCATATGCTCTGCAGCCGAGGTTTAGTTGAAGTATTTACGCCTACGAGAGAGGAGTGTATGTTTGTAAATAGCTACTGACACTCAGGGGTCAGTCCATTAATCTCAGACAGATAAATCTCTCATTTTGAGTGTGCTGTGGGTTTCAGCGTTGAACTGAACTGTTCAGGTGATGTGAGCACTCTAGGCTCACAATGGAAAGGCGTGGGGGGGGGGGGAGCGACGACAACAAAAAAATCAGCTGCTTGCTTGTGAGGATTTAAAGGGACAGGCCGTCACGTTTCATCGCAGGATCTGTCAAGGCCTATGGAGAATTCTACCCCTGGCCACTTACGATTGGCTCAGTGAGAAAGCATCTCATTAATAATGCCTGTTTAAGGGGCAGGGCTAATTAGGATGCTTGAAGGATGTCTCCATTTCCCATCCTAGCACCGTACATCAGTCAGTTCATACTCACCTATTCACCTGTGATTGATATAAACAATCTTCTCTCCCACTGGTTACATTGGATCCTTTCCAAGGACACATTGTTACGGGGACAGACAGCTGGAAGAAAAATAAAAAATAAAGCCAATGCTTTGTTTTTTAAATATATGCCCAACACACCCTTCTACTGCCATTTATTCCCAACAAATATGTACAGCGTCATTAGCTCAGAGATTTGCATATTAAAATATTCTCCTCAGCCCAGGAAAGAGGGGTAAGCATACCTTTATAATGTGTACCCTCCCTGGATACTTTGGAAATTTGGATTGCACAAATTGGAGCCTTGACATTTTTATTATATTTCCAAAAATACAAATAAATACAAACAATTCGTACTGCTGGTGTGCGCTGCAAAATGAATACATATACATTCAGTATCTGTACACACTCTCACAGCCACACACACAACATCGCAAGGCTGTGTGTGAAGATAATAGGACTAAATTAGTTATTTACAGATGTTGGTGTTTGAAAGTGAGGGGGCAATTGCACAAAACCACATTTTTCTTTTAACGGTTTCCAAACCAAGCACTACACATTTCTTCTCCCTTGCTCCGGGTCACCAAACATTATCAATATCGCATCTCTGTTTAGTACTGCTGACCTATATATCAGGTCGGCTGCTGAAGGTCAAAGCCCCTATATCACAACAGCAGCGATCGATCCTATAAGGCTTGTCTATATATTAAAAATGCCTAAATACTACAGTGAATCTCATAAACAGAGGGCTGGAAAATGAATGGCCAAGGAGAGAAGGTTCAAGGGGCACCATTCACTTCTCTGGTGTTTCGTACAGAGCCGAGCAATTTAACTCATCACAAAAATGATCAGGCTCAATAACTCAGGGGCTGCTAATGCCCTGGCCATCTTGAGTCAAGGTCATAATGCTGTGGAGCGAGCCAGGCCTACAATGTCATAGAGCGGTATCCTGGAAACAGCCTTTCCACTGCCTGTTAATAGTCCTGGTGATAGATACACAGAGGTGATTACTATCGAGAAAATAATAGAAGGCTGGACAGGAAGCAATATTTAATGGCTGCAGCTGGATCTGGAGAACACAACTTACACATCTGCACACCATGGTAACCACACCCCTATTGTAAACCTAGAGAAAGATGCCACTGACTGTACACAGTCTGCAGTAAGCAAGTTTAGCCCAAGCAACAACAACAATAATAATAATAATAATAATAATAATAATAATTTCAAAAACAATTCAAAAGCTGTAGCATTTGTGTAGAGATCATTATTTACAAATGCAGATGAATAACCAAGAACAATGAAAGAGCTCACACTGATTTAATAGCTTTTTTTCTGTGACTCATTGCAATTTCGCAAAGTTGCAAAGTTGATTTAATGCCATACTGTAGCTACAGATACAGAGAATACATCACATTATTTCATAGCCTTACTAATTTATTATTAAGTAAAACCACAGTAAGCTACAGTCAAAAGATAAATTAATATTTATTTTCATTTAAACAAAGGATTGCGTAAATTGAGTGAATATTAAACTTTGCTCTGATGCATTGCTCTGTTTTCAGAGCTGCAGTGGAGATAATTGAATTATGCGTTTTGTTATATATGCACATGTACATACAAAGTGACATCCTTATAGCATCATGACAATGATTACAAGGAGAGTGATGTTCTAATCCAAGAAGTGAAACCCGTTAACATTAAAAAATTAAAAGAATGACTTCTAATTTCTAAGTATTCACTATTCCTGAGCTTCCATCAATAATTTCATTTCCAAAACAAACAAAAACTAAAATACATAAACAAACAAAGGAAACCATAAGAATATTTTTCACTAATAAAATATTTTTCAGTAATGAAACTGTAATACAATTGCATATCATTTTATACGACTTTAAGACAAACAGTTTGCTTGAATGGAAAAGCAAAGCATCAATATTAATAAAGAAACAGTAAATAAATATTAAGATTCTTTCTGTAACTGGCATCTCAGTTTGTTATGTAGATTGTATTCAATACATACTGAGTGTGTCCATGATTTGATAATTCTCTTTCTCAGCCTACGGCAGAGACAGTGAAGTTATTTCTTCTGGATGCTTCAGACTTGCACCAAACAGTTTATGATAATTTAATTCCACCCCTTATTAAAACAATATATTCAAATAACCTATTACTTAAACAACCTAGCGAGGAAAACCAACAAACAAAAAGAAAAGATAGATTGAATATTTCATCAAGTAAGAGGGACTGCTTTCATCAACAACTGGCAATATGAAAAAGAAAGATGGAAGCTGGGTTTGTTTTGGGGGGTGGAGGATGAGACAAGCATGAAAAACTGCTCAACAGGATGGTTAAAGAGAAAGCCTGAGGCAAAAGAACCGAGGGGACACTGCCATAGGGAATGTCATGCATTGATGTGGATAAGAGTGAAGGAACATCTTCAGTTCAAGTTTAAATATGAAAATCCAGAGTATAAACCATTACAACACCAACCAAAAAGTATGTGCACAAATCTATACTCTTTGTTATCACAATCAAGTCCCTGTACTGCCAACCTGCTTTTCATGTTGCAAGAAAACTGCTGTATGTGTACAACATCTCTGATTCTCACAGTGGCCCTTTTTTGGACTTGTGTGCATATATGAAGCGCACACATATACTGAGCGAGAAGTGACAGAGCGCTGTCCCTGTTTTACTGCCTCGCGAAGAAGCTCATCTGTTCTCTTAGATGCAGGTGATTGGGCTGGTGCCAGTCTGCTATCCCGAGGCAGTGTGGCGCCTGTTTGTTTTTCCAATATTTCTTCAGTCGCAGCTGAGGGGCTTTTTTTTATTTTTTTATTCCTGCCTGGGGAGGACTGTTGCTGTAAAATTAGAAAACAACTGTCAGATTTTGAGCGGTGATAAATGTAGCGTCTGACTGGAAGCTGCTTGTTATCTCCGTCCCTGCCTGGACAGGGGGGATGCGCTTGGCATTTCGAGCAGCGGAGGAACTGGAGCAAAGAAAGAGGAAGAGACATTTCTTTTCCTGATGTCTGTCTGATAGCTTAGTGTTGAGCTGGGGTTTTTTTTGTTTTTTTTTTGCCTCTCTCAAAATCGGCATGATGGATGTGTTCTTTACTCCAGCTTTTTTTTTTTTGTTTGTTTCATCTTATTTTTGCCACAATTGAGCACGCCCATTGCGAATTCTTACCCGGGATTTGAAGCACATATTAAAGGAAAATTGATGATCTATGAGTATGCCTCAGATTCCCTGTTTTAACCAGCTTATCTTTTGACCTGATTCAGCCATCAATGTTCACTGGCATGAGCTGTAAGGGGTGAATTTTAGCCTGGGCCTTCTACGTTAGAATTAAGAGACACAGCTGGTAGGTCACGATGATGTAGCAACCCAAGTTGATGTCTTCACACAATACAATGTAATGACAAAGCCCACTGTGTACCCAGGATGGATGGGAATCCCACTTTTTAAACCAAGCTCAATTCGGATTGCACACATGGATCATATGCGCCATTCAACGTTTGTGCTGTTCTTTCTGCTATATAATGTATTATGTATGGGGAAACATTACAAACATGTACAATTAAATCTACAGCATCAAAGACAGGAAACATTACAGTTGCAGAAGACATCAATATATTTTTAAAAACAGAAATGAACCATTTTAAACCTATACCTGGTTTTATTAGAGGCTCCTGAGAACAGTGTTGTGCTTTTTGTGAAGCAGATATTTCCACAGAGCAGAGACTGACAAACTCGTTTGTCTTCGACCCCAGGCTAGACTTGCACCCAGTTTGTCAGAACTGAAAGACTTCCCTCTAGGGAAGGTATTGATACACTAAGTATCATTTAGTAGTCTACAAACCCACAGTTCTCTGGTATAAGTGGGAATATAGAGTGTGTAGATAGAAGGAAAAGTAGGATACTTAAAAACAATACAAATAAAAATTATTTGTGCAAAATCTTTTTTTTTCTTGCAAACTCTGAATGCTAGTTGCTGTTTGTTTCACTCTCGTACTGGATCACACTATGTTCTACTATAAACTGACTTGAAGGGCTTTAATATAGTGATGATAATTGTATCAAATAAAAATGGACTGAAACTGATTGAATATACACATCCAATCCAAACCTGTAACTGAAAATAAAATACAGGAAGCTGAGAAATGTAGCGTTGCCTGAATAACTGCAGACCCTGCATATACAAACACATACATATACGTGAATACGATATTAAATTAGTAAGCTGTGTGCTTTCACCACTCACAGATAATGGCTCGTGGGGTGCTACTACTCTATCTTCTCTCAATGAATCATAACAAATGGACGAGGTTCAGTGGTGATGTCATCAGCAGCTTAGGCACTCCTTCCTGAGAGGAAGACACTCATCCATCATCAGCACTTAAAAGCCACTGTTGTTTATTTATTTATTTATTTATTTATTTATTTTCGCTGAGCCTGTCACTTTCTGTGTCTCTGCAAAGACGCTCTACTTGGCTGCCCTTCGCTACCATTCCATTTTCAACACCTTAACCCACCCCCGCTTCTCTCTGGTTTAGTTACGCACTGGTTCTTTTCTACTTAGGAAAGGGACCAAAGGGACAGAAGTAAATTATGTCCAATAAGTGCACAGTGTAGCCGCTCTAATAATTTCATGACTAGTAATGAGTTAAAAAAAAAAAACAGCTGGCAAGGACACATCTCACTCTAATGCTTCCTAATGTACTGTTACTATGACGTCTACTACTGCTACTACTATTAATAACAATAAATGAAAACAATAATAATGCCCCTTTTTTATGAACCGATCTCTGAGATTCTGTCTTGAGATTCTAAGACCAACTTGCTAGACATCATAATGGCCTGCTAGAAAATGTGCATATTATCACCTGTTTCATGCTTTAGATACCTTGGCCTATATTAAATACAAAGTTTTACCCACGTGCCAGTCATAAATGACAAAACCAGTACTGGGTTTCTATAGAACTGGTACTGATAAGATAGAAGAAGTCCCTGGCGGCATCTACTACTGGGATTTCATCTACATCATTACAAGGGTGGTCGTGCACACCTTTTAGTATTTGAGATAATAATGATCTCCAAGTAAGGAGCCATTTTGAGGTTCTTCTAAAGAAAGATTGGCATAGGCTGGCAAAACTGATACCAGAGAAAAGAGAAAGTGGCTCCAGGAACGCTGACACGGACGTTCAGCTGATGGACTGGCTGTTGTGTGGGCTAGTTTATCTTACCATCATCAAAAGACCTTTCTATGCCTCTTGTAGCAGTGTTAATGAGCTGTCTTATCTCACTGAGGTTCATGCCAACTCTCATGTGGATCTCATAGGACCACCAAGGTCAGCACATTCCCACTGCTTCCCTGGCCAGCCTCCTCCGTTGGCATGATTATGATCAAACATATACGGAATTAAGTTGGACAACCACTGCCATCATATCTTCCACCACAGACTGTTTACCATCAATGGCATCCCAAGCATTCACCTAGATTCTCAATCAGTACTTTATGGCCACTAATATATGTCAGCGGTACTGTTTTTTTGCAGTCCACCCTTATATTTGTCTCATAAAGATGGGTCACTTTTGACCAATATGTGATACATCATTAATTTTTCAAATGGGCTCAAGTTAATTACAAGCAATCACAGCAACGCATGACACATTAGCAAAGCTTCATCACCCTTAAAAACATGTGCAATATTACTAAAGCTCATCAACTTATAATGCATCACTTCCATGTCGATGAATGTTTGGATTGAAAGCAGCACCATCAATGTCTGTATGTTGCAACTGCAGCTACCTGGAGGGAAAACCAACAAGCATAACAAAACAAAAGCAACAAAGCAGAATACAATCAGACAAATATATATATATATCACAGATAAAGAAATTGCTTCTTTAGATTTCATGAAAATAAATAACCGAAGACATATATCAATAAGAGTAAGGTTTAGCACCACACACGGATTTCAAAATGTGTACACCTTTTTGCAAGCTTCACTAATACCTAAATGAATACTCCTCACAAGCTAAACAATGAAATACACTTATACAAGCCAGAAACTCTGGTGCAACCACACAGATTTCAAAAATCACACTTTTCCTTATTTGAGAAACAGATTGCAGCACACTCTTATTAAATGAAGGAATGTGATTGAGAATAATGATTGCTTTATTAAATACATGATATGTCTGAACATTATTATAATCCTGCAATGAAGCAACACTATGAAATGTAAAAATGCACTAATCCTTTATACACTTAAGAAAAACTGCTTATAATTACTGATCTAGTTATGCACTAAACGATCTGTAATTTTCATAATACAGTAATACATAAACAAATCAATGATTATTGTAGTGGCTAATTCAGCAATAATACACTTAAGGGAAAGAGATTGAGATGTAGGACAAGATTAAGTCAAACATTTGATTGCAAACTGCAGATTTAGCTTTCAGAAAGCATATTGTTTATCATTTAGAAAAGGAGCTGAAAACATAGGGATGTTAGGTATTATACATAGCTATATGTATATTAAAATGATAATTATGCCCGAAAGTAACAGTTTTTTCGTCATCTTATATTGAAGATATTTTAATTGGATGTTTGGATACACACACACACACACACACACACACACACACACACACACACACACATATATATATATATATATATATAAATGTTAGATAAATCGATTAGTAAGAACAAGACAAATATTAAATTTTCAGTAAAATGTTATCGAGAGACTGTAATAAAACGTGTCAAGAAAAATAAGTTCAGTGCATTAGCCTATATCTACGTTTCAATGCAAACACACAACTTTGTACTTTTGCGCAATAAATACGTTTCTCACGTGTATTTAACTCAGGCATTTTACATATTCGGAAATATTCAAAATAATTATGTCTTATGTCACCTATTTTCCCAGATATTATATAACATAAACTTTACTGACAGACACTTAACAGACAATCTTCTTTAAAACAACATATTGAGTATTTTTAAATATAGAATTGATTTTAAAAGCTACTAAGTAACCAAATGTTTATTGCAGCTCTATGATACTCTGAATAAAAGTCACCAATAAAAACTTTACGGAGATTAAAATGAGTTCCTTCTGTATCTTATACGAAGTGAAAACATAGCACATACATACATACATATTTTTATATTTTTGTACAAAATAGAAGTATAGTCCCTACCGTATAATTTTCTTAAAACGAGATTTATTGAAGTTCTGTCTGTGAAATCACTGCAGTGTGGAAAGTTTAATTTATAGATTAGATTATTGAGTCGCGCCCTGCTACATTTTTCATTAGAGAAATATTGGATCCAAAGTCCTGACCTTGTAATCTTTATGTATTAAACAAAAACTACAGCTGATTCATACTAATTAGATATCGAGAGAGAGAGAGAGAGAGAGAGAGAGAGAGAGGTGAATAGACAGAAAGACAGACAGACACATATCGGTTGGTAGCCTACTGTTTATCAATCATGAGTGTATCTGAACATTAACATCTTTCCGTATGCAAACAACCCGAGTATACTTATGATATACAAAACACACTGGGGTATAAAAGGAAAACTCGTGAATGATACAACTATTTAATTTTAAACCTCAGAACCAATTAATTTAAGTCACTGTAGAGAAGTCACCACAGGTAAGATGGTATTTAATAGCGCAATCAAAGTGTGCTAAGTGTGAACAGCGGCTGGTGCTGAAAGAACAGCTCCCCCTTACCTGCCCCGCCATCCAAACGCATGTCTTTCTATACAATCACAATAACCCGTTTAGTCTGACCTACATTTTCCTACGGCACAATATCCATGCTGTAGTAACATAATGCATGTCCCTATATACAAACTTAACTTCCAACTCATTAGTACAGCCTTCAGGTATAATTAGGAAGGAGAAAAACAGTGTCACATTCAGATAAGTGTCACATTATCTGAATGTTATTTCTACTTTCTGCATTATATA